>NC_139708.1:25667153-25689653 GCF_964188405.1 Protomyctophum parallelum | reverse complement strand
CAATGGACTATAGTGTTACATGTCCTTTGTTGTCACAGCACTGCTTGTTTACAGCAGGAGAGACATGGGCAAAATTCTGTCGAAGGAAAAAAGATAAATCTAAAGAAACAAGGGTCTGTACTTGACCTGATGCCAGTAGGGTCAGAAAAACAAGGGTCTGTAGAGGCCTGATGCCAGTAGGGTCAGAAAAACAAGGGTCTGTAGAGGCCTGATGACAGTGTGGTCAGAAAACCAGGTTCTGTACTTGGCCTGATGCCAGTGGGGTCAGAAAACCAGGTTCTGTACTTGGCCTGATGCCAGTGGGGTCAGAAAACCAGGTTCTGTACTTGGCCTGATGCCAGTAGGGTCAGAAAACAAGGGTCTGTAGAGGCCTGATGCCAGTAGGGTCAGAAAACCAGGTTCTGTACTTGGCCTGATGCCAGTGGGGTCAGAAAACCAGGTTCTGTACTTGGCCTGATGCCAGTGGGGTCAGAAAACCAGGTTCTGTACTTGGCCTGATGCCAGTAGGGTCAGAAAACAAGGGTCAGTAGTGGCCTGATGCCTGTAGGGTCAGAAAACAAGGGTCTGTAGTTGGCCTGATGACAGTGTGGTCAGAAAACCAGATTCTGTACTTGGCCTGATGCCAGTAGGGTCAGAAAACCAGGTTCTGTACTTGGCCTGATGCCAGTAGGGTCAGAAAACCAGGTTCTGTACTTGGCCTGATGCCAGTAGGGTCAGAAAACAAGGGTCTGTAGTGGCCTGATGCCAGTAGGGTCAGAAAACCATGTTCTGTAGTGGCCTGATGCCAGTAGGGTCAGAAAACAAGGGTCTGTAGTTGGCCTGATGCCAGTTGGGTCAGAAAACAAGGGTCAGTACTTGGCCTGATGCCAGTAGGGTCAGAAAACAAGGGTCTGTAGTTGGCCTGATGCCAGTTGGGTCAGAAAACAAGGGTCAGTACTTGGCCTGATGCCAGTAGGGTCAGAAAACAAGGGTCAGTAGTGGCCTGATGCCTGTAGGGTCAGAAAACCAGGTTCTGTACTTGGCCTGATGCCAGTAGGGTCAGAAAACAAGGGTCAGTAGTGGCCTGATGCCAGTGGGGTCAGAAAACCATGTTCTGTACTTGGCCTGATGCCAGTAGGGTCAGAAAACAAGGGTCTGTAGTTGGCCTGATGCCAGTTGGGTCAGAAAACAAGGGTCAGTACTTGGCCTGATGCCAGTAGGGTCAGAAAACAAGGGTCAGTAGTGGCCTGATGCCTGTAGGGTCAGAAAACAAGGGTCAGTAGTGGCCTGATGCCAGTGGGGTCAGAAAACCAGGTTCTGTACTTGGCCTGATGCCAGTAGGGTCAGAAAACAAGGGTCAGTAGTGGCCTGATGCCTGTAGGGTCAGAAAACAAGGGTCTGTAGTTGGCCTGATGCCAGTGGGGTCAGAAAACAAGGGTCTGTACCAGTAGGGTCAGAAAACAAGGGTCTTTAGTGGCCTGATGCCAGTGGGTTCCCAAACGTTTCAGGTCGAGACCCAAAAGAGAGATTAGACGTTTGCCCGGTGAAACCCAAACTGGTGAAAATGAGGTGCATACTTAGTTTAGACTAGTCATTGGTTAGACACGGCTGCCCCGTGGGAGGTTAACATAGCAGATCTACAATGCCAACAATGAACGCGTCAACAATGAACCTATAGCATATGTCTAAACAAAATGCGGTCCAATGAATCACATTCTTAGCATTTAGTGGTTGAGGAAAAAAGAAACAACCCTAAGAAACAAAGGAAACATGAGAACAAGTGATCGCCACAATGTCTGCATAGTATCTGGGTCAATCGCCAGGGCACGTGTCACAGAACGCCTGCACTCTGCGTAAACGCTGTGTCACATATCCACTAGACTGGAACCCCCCTATGCTTTCTATGGCATCGGCAGCTCCCGGCAGGATCCGCCGGGAGAATCTAGACACAGCTGCATGACATGAGACTAATTAATTAGAGCGACCGAGAGAGTGTGTGTTTGCGTACAGTATGTGCGTGTCTGCGTCAATTTAACAAAAGGTGCAGACGATCAGATATCAGCAGAGAGTGATCGACGTCTGCACTCCTCTATGCCGTATTGAAGTGGACTTTTTTTTTCCTCCCTGGAAATAAAAACGTCTGGGTTTCCGAGGCTACGAATCAACTGGAAGCATTATTAAATCCACAGTGTGGTGGGAAGTGCTCTGTGTGTGTCCAGTCCTCCCTGTGTAGTTTCATTATGTATAGATACTCCATTGTTACGTTCTTAGCTTACGCATGTTTCTTGATAACTACTTTTCATGTATGTGATGTATTGCCATGCTTTTCTTCTTGCTTAATGTAAGTCGCTCTGGATTAAGAGCGTCTGATAAATGCCTGCATTGTAAATTGTATTGTAAATTGTGTGTCCAGTCCTCCCTGTGCTGTGGGTCAATAAGGAAACGTGAATCTAAATGTAACACTTTAACTCCACTTGCCAGAATGTGAATCCTAGCATTTTCAGTACACCAACGTTTTATGTTAGAAATGTCGAGCATGAGTCTCTCAACTAGGTCTACAACGCTGGCCATTTTCTTCTTACATTTTGGTATGTTTTGAGACGTGCTTTGGCGATGCAAACATATGTTTTCCCCCCCGACAATAAAGCTCCTGAGAGTTGAATTGAATCTATCAGTCACACGCACGCACGCACACGCGCACACAAACACACACACACGCGCGCGCCACCACCGACTCGTGTTACATGTCCTTTGTCTCCGGTGTCAGAAGGGAGGCCGCTCATGCTTGTGTGTGTGTGTGTGTGTAATGTGTAGATAGCACAGGTGTAAGAAAGAAAAAGTCAGATCCTTTGTATTCAACGTTGAATTTACGAGGCTGTCGATTTTGAAGTGTGTGTGTGTGTGGTGTGTACGTGCGTGCGTGCGTACATAGTACACAGTTGTAAAGGACCTTTGTGTTTTCAACTGTGCATTTAATTTATGAGGATGTAGTTTGCATGCGCGCGTGCATGTGTGAGTGCGTGCGTGCATGCGACCGTGCGTGCGTGCGTGCGTGCGTGCGTACCTCAGTCTCCTTGTTCTCGTACTTGTTGGCGTTCTTCCCCTGACTCTTCCTCCTCAGTTTCTTCAGGTCAGACTGTGATCGCTCCAGAGAGTCGTGCTTTAGCTTGTGCTCCATCTGGTACCTCTTGAACGTGGCCTGGACGGAGAGGAGGGGGAAAACATGACCTTACGTTAACGAAGAGAGGGAAAAAGACACCTTACTGTACGTTAACACAGCTGGTACCTCTTGAACGTGGCCTGAACAGCAAAGAGGGGGAAATAATTAACTCATGTAAACACACCTGTGGTAACTCTTAGGCCCCTTTTACACCTACAGAACTGTGGTTCTAGAACTGGTTCCTTTTACACCTACAGAACTGTGGTTCTAGAACTGGTTCCTTTTACACCTACAGAACTGTGGTTCTAGAACTGGTTCCTTTTACACCTACAGAACTGTGGTTCTAGAACTGGTTCCTTTTACACCTACAGAACTGTGGTTCTAGACCTGGTTCCTTTTACACCTACAGAACTGTGGTTCTAGAACTGGTTACTTTTACACCTACAGAACTGTGGTTCTAGAACTGGTTCCTTTTACACCTACAGAACTGTGGTTCTAGACCTGGTTCCTTTTACACCTACAGAACTGTGGTTCTAGAACTGGTTCCTTTTACACCTACAGAACTGTGGTTCTAGAACTGGTTCCTTTTACACCTACAGAACTGTGGTTCTAGAACTGGTTCCTTTTGCACCTACAGAACTGTGGTTCTAGAACTGGTTCCTTTTACACCATCAGAACATTGGACCTAGACCTGGTTCTGTTCAGTAGATATTCTGGGAACCTTGTTGGTGCCGAAGGCCTTTTTTGGGTGGACATTTGTGCCAGGAGCAAACAATCATACTTGACCTGACCTTTGACCTGGGGACACTACACTCCACCCCACCCTGACCTTTGGCCTGGGGACACTCCACCCCACCCTGACCTTTGACCTGGGGACACTCCACCCCAAAAACATAAACAGTGAATACTAGTAATCTAATGTCCTCCTGCACACACACACACACACACACACACACACACACACACGCACACACGCACACACGCACACCCATCTGTAAACAAACGTTGTGAGTGTTGCCATAGCGACAGTGTGAAACACGGTAAATTAGATAATTAGCAGTAAAACACATGGATCTGTTTTCACTGCCATGGGTTCGTTAACCCCTACAGGGTTCGTTGACACTTAGGCCTCACTCACACTGTTGCAACATGCATACAACATGTGTCTTGTCCGTGTTCAATGGCCGCCCCAATGCATTTCCAATGGAAGTCACATGGTTTGACAAAACATTTATGTTTGATGGCTGTGTTCTTCACCCCCCTCCACCGCAATGCCCGCATCAAACAAAAATGTTTTGTCAAATCACGGACAACACGGACAAGACACAAAACTAATGTTGTACGCATGTTGCAACAGTGTGAGTGAGGCCCTATGCAGTTCTAAATACAATGTTTTTTTATTGTGTTTTACAACAGGTAGAGGCCTCGTAATAAATCCACAACCTTCCACAACCCTCTGACACCTGTGTGAAACTGAATTGGTTAACACTTGCATGACTGAGGTAAGGTCAGCTACCACACACGCTGACAACCCATTTAGACCCGAGGCCGATTCTACTCTACGAGTCTTCTAAATCCCGACAGTTTTCATAATGTTTCTATTATATGTCAGTGGTTCTCGAACTATTTCATGTCAAGGACCCCGAGAATTATAGGAAATTGGCCGCAGATCCCAGTTTGAAAATATGTTGTTCCAGTGACCCCTCCCAGAAACAAAGATTTGAGTTAAGAATGTTCGCTCTGAAATAATTTATAATAAAGGATTTGCGCCACATTTCCACGATTCTTAAAAAATAGCAGATCTACAAGCTCGTAACACGGCACTGAGTGCAGCGCTACGAGCTTGTAGATCTGCTATGTTTCAACAGCTAAAATACAACATAATGCTTAAAACACCAAAAGGGTTTTTTTCCTGCAATGTTATATTGGTTGCCGTCTCCACACACTTTGAATCCCAACTGTGCGCATGCACACACACACACACACACACACACACACACACACCTTACCGTCATGTACTTGACATCCATGTCCGTCTTCCTCTCCAGCTCAGAGATGATCTCTGTGTGGAACCTCCTGAACTGAGAAGAACACAACATTATTATTACTTTTAAACTGAAAATAATTTGAATGTCATTTTATTCTATACAGCATTTTTAAAATGCATGCATGTGTGTGTGTGTGTGTGTGTGTGTGTGTGTGCGTGCGTGCATTGTGGCGTGGCAACCGTTGCATCAGATACACTTTTATTAGAATGAGCACACACACACACACACACACGTTTTCCAGAAATGTTCAAAAACAAACTTCTTTCTTTCTTCCAAAAGCTTAAAAAATTATAGCAATTCCCCAAGTTTGGCTATTTTTACCTATTTGTAAGTTATGTAAGAGGTTAATTAATGTTGGTTAAATTAATTACAGGTGTTTTTATTTCCAGGACGTGTCCAGACATGTTTCCACTGCTACAGTAGAACATCAGGTACATCCAACCTGTTGTTGATTCACCTCCACTGTGTTCTCCCCAGGGTGTGTGTGTGTGTGCGCGTGCGTGAGTCCGTGCGTGTGTGTGTGTGTGCGTGTGCGTGCACATATCCCCTCAGAGGGTCTGACTAACTATCTTCACAGTGAAACAGTGACGCTGCACTATGATCAAGTATGGCGTTCAATGAACATCTCTGATGACGTTTAGGTGAAAAAAGAACAGAAAATAATAATAATAATTAAGTAATTAATTAATTAAAATTAAAATGTTACCGAAAAGCAACGCTGGGTCGTTTTTTATCCCACAATTTTGCAACCCATTTTTTCACCCAGTGTCAATTATCTAATGTAATCCTGGGCGCTACACTTCCTCTGCCAACCTGGGGGCGGGGGGCAGCGGACTGACCTAATGCTTCCTTCTATGCATGAGGAGTCCAAGCTGCTTCTTTTCACCTGAAAGGGGAGAGTTTCACTGGCCGGACGTAGCGCGTGGAAGGAACACGTTATTCCGACCAGTTCCTTTCCCCTCCATCAGGCGCCCCGGCTGGGGGAGGCAGTTTAGAGACCAGAATTACTGCATGTTTTGTTTTTGACCTACCCTAGGGGACACAGGGAGAACATGCAAACTCCACACAGAAAGGCCCTTTCGCCAACCCCGCCTCGGGTATGGGCACTGATGACGGCGGAGGAGGGAACACGCCCCCAGCGCCCACAGCGTCCCCAGTATATGGTATTCATTTAGTTAGAATATTATTGATGTAAGAGTTTTTTGAGCCTGAGATCATGACTGCAGCATTTTGCAATTCACATGAAATCTTTCACAGACTTTCATACTAGGCTGAGGGATATATCCCACCCTTTTCACATTGGCCTGTTATAGCGCCACCAACAGGTGGATTTTTTTGGAACAAAATGCCTCAAATCATCCAATTGGGCGCGAGCAGAAATACCACCCTTTATCTAGTTTTGATTTCTTTCTTTTATTAAAATAATTATTTTTAATTCTGAACCACATCACACGGCTAGTCTTAAACAACGAACAGCAGGCTTTCCTCCGAGGTGGAAAGTGTGGTGACGCTGAGGCTAATCATCACAGGTGTTGAGTGACAGGTGGCTGGGAGGGGTGCGGCAGGGGATTAGCATAGACAGGTGACGCAACACTTTATGGAAACGTACACACACACACACACACACACACAGGAAACTCACATTCTCTTCCAGTTCAAGGTGGACCTTCCTGTGGACTTCTGAAATATTGATCAGCACAACACCTGAGAGAGAGAGAGAGAGAGAGAGAGAGAGAGAGAGAGAGAGAGAGAGAGAGAGAGAGAGAGAGAGAGAGAGAGAGAGCATTTAGTTCAAAGGAACAATAAAGGAACCATTCTATCATCAGTGTGGAGCTGGAGGGCACAGAGTGACAGACACATGACTACAGAGTACAGAGACAACTATGCATACACAGAATACTACTGAACAATGAATGAACCTGGTTATCTGACATCTGGGTTTCCACAAACCCTCAACGCTGGACACAGGAGGGGCTATTAGCACCCCTCTACACAAACCCTCAACGCTGGACACAGGAGGGGCTATTAGCACCCCTCTACACAAACTCTCAACGCTGGACATAGGAGGGGCTATTAGCACACCTCTACACAAACCCTCAACGCTGGACATAGGAGGGGCTATTAGCACACCTCTACACAAACCCTCAACGCTGGACACAGGAGGGGCTATTAGCACACCTCTACACAAACCCTCAATGCTGGACACAGGAGGGGCTATTAGCACACCTCTACACAAACCCTCAACGCTGGACACAGGAGGGGCTATTAGCACACCTCTACACAAACTCTCAACGCTGGACACAGGAGGGGCTATTAGCACCCCTCTACACAAACCCTCAACGCTGGACACAGGAGGGGCTATTAGCACCCCTCTACACAAACTCTCAACGCTGGACACAGGAGGGGCTATTAGCACCCCTCTACACAAACTCTCAACGCTGGACACAGGAGGGGCTATTAGCACCCCTCGAGAATAAGCATGTCTTCTTCCAATGTTTTCTGATTTCAATAAATGACACCGTTTCAAAGCTTACATTCAGTACTTTCATGAACAACTAACTACTGAACAAATAACCCCAGCAGCACTATAAACTATGGGAGCATCATCCGCACGCACACGCAAGCCATCATCGTGATGCCACCCACAGCCCTGCTAATGAAACACGTCTCATAGCGACATGCATGCAGGTTGTGGGGCAGGCGGGCACACGCCAGCACATTATGCCAATGCCCGCCAGCTCTGCGTGGTGGCGCCGCGCTCAGCCAATCAAATGAGGATTATGATGATGGAACCTCACGCCAAACGATAATTTCTTCTTAACAGCGCTCCCCCAGAGTGCACGATGCAACCCTGCTAACCAGGCTTGGATACGCAGTGTCCAGATGGTTGGATACGCAGTGCAGGGAGAGGCTTTTGACTTGCTTTGACGTCTATAGCAAATGTTGGTTCTCATTGCTTTTTTGTTTATTAGCTAATGCTGTTGCCTAGTTGTTATATATAAGCATGTAAACATGTTAGGAATTTGTTTCTGTAGTGTATTTTAGATGGTTATATTTTGTAATAGTACAACATAAACAATACAGAGAGTCACTGTGCAATACTTTAAAACAGTAAATGGCTGATATCTGCGCCGCCCTTGTTGAAAGCAATGCATCTCAAACTCCAGCGTGTCACTCTCCAAAGCAGCATGAACAGCCCTCGAGCGTTTTCTGACCCCCTCAAAATGGCAGTCAGGGGGACACTGGGGAGGCACTCAGGGGGACACTGGGGAGGCACTGAGGGGACACTGGGGAGGCACTGAGGGGACACTGGGGAGACACTGGGGAGGCACTCAGGGAGGCACTGGGGAGACACTGGGGAGGCACTGGGGGGACACTGGGAGGCACTGGGGAGACACTGGGGAGGCACTGGGGAGACACTGGGGAGGCACTGGGGAGACACTGGGGAGGCACTCAGGGGGACACTGGGGAGGCACTCGGGGGGACACTGGGGAGACACTGGGGAGGCACTGGGCAGACACTGGGGAGGCACTGGGGAGGCACTCAGGGGGACAATGGGCAGGCACTCAGGGGGACACTGGGCAGGCACTGACGGGGACACTGGGGAGGCACTCGGGGGACACTGGGGAGGTACTGGGGAGCCACTGGGCAGACACTGGGGAGGCACTGGGCAGACACTGCAGGGCAGACACTGGGGTGGCACTTGGGGAGGCACTAGACATTTCATATCACACACACACACCATGATTCACTAGCCCCCTTGGCAGCTTGGCATGGCGCGATTTATTTCAATCATGGCGCAGCGCCATACTAACAACATTGTGCAGGAAACCCTTATTATAAGGTCCTAATCATCCCAGATTGTCTCATTTTCAGCAGAAAAAGGACAAATAAGCGTCCGCGCAGCCGCGTGCACGTCAGATCCGTATGTAGGCTGTCTCGACGTCTCGTGTGAGTAAATATAGATTAAATTGCATAAATCAAAGACAAGTTTCCTCGTTCTGGTAAAAAAGGTGGGTTGTGGAGAGAAAAACGAGGTTCCGCGTTCTTGGCAAAGACTGTTAATGTAAAAACTAATCTCTCAGGCCCAGTTCTCTGCATTCAGAGAAAGATAAACCTGGAATTCCATGCAAATCAGGTACATAATTAATGTCACTGAGCACCGTGGCATGCAAAACATCCTTGTTCTCTTCCTAGAACAACACTCTCGTTTGTTTCCTTTGCCATCGGGCAGAAACCTGGATGTTGTTTTACATTGTTTTGTTTACATTGTGAATTAACACCGTCCTTGACCACACTAGCACAGCGTCACACTAAAGCAGGGGTTCTCAACCTTTTTGGCTGGGGACCCCCTTTGAGGACCCCCGGAAATGCGTTGGCCATGTCTCGCGGCCCGCGCCCTGCCCCCCTCTCCACCACCAATACAAACTGACTGCAAAAATAACCTTAAAAATAGAGAAAATAAATCATAAATGAATACTGGAACCAGATATAATCTGTGCATGCACCACATACTATGTAAACTCTTAATTTCCAGACATTCAGTTTTTTTTTAATAATTTGGGGACCCCCCAAAATAATTTGTCGAAACCCTGAGGGGTCGCGACCTTAGAGTATATATGAATAGAGACGGCACCGGATTCCTCCTCCCATCCAGTTGCTCAAAAGTGCATGAGGTGATTTCACTCCTAGGAACAAGTGCATTCTGGGATGGATTTGCCCCAATAACATGAACGCGCTGGTCGTTGACTATCATTGTGCCATTTGTGCGCGTTCACATATGAAACATTCGTTCACGTGTCATGGCCCCAATAACATGAACGTGCGCAATGATAGTCAACGGACCAGCGCTGGCTCGAGCTGCAATACTGAATTCGGCCACTATCTCCATTTCGCCTCAGGGTTTCCTCCGGGTGCCGTCTCTATTCATATATACTCTAAGGTCGCGACCCCCAGGTTGAGAACCCCTGCACAAAAGCATAAAAAGCAGAAGATCCACAAGCTCGAAGGGAAGCGCTGTGAGCTTGTAGATCTGCTACTTTTGAAGCTTTGGAATTTTGAATCCCGAAAAGTAACAGTTTTGGACGCATGAGGTTTCCACCCGACAAAGGATAATATCAACCTTTTGTATTTTATTTTAGGACATTAATGCCCTACTTTGTCATACTACTATACTATACTACTACTACTTTACTACTACACCTTGCAAATATTCCCTTATACCTGGCATATACTCTTGTACTTTTTATATGCATACATTTCTGACTGCAAATTGCACTGTTCTCATTCTGTGCTACTGTACCTTGTAAAATGCTGCTACTGTGTATTGTCTGTGTGTGTTTTTTTTTACATTGATGTACTGTAGTGCACTTTGGCCCAAGACTAATGTCCCCTTGATGGACAATAAACTTTATCTCATCTCATACTACAGTGTCAGTGTGACACAAAGCCGATCTACAAGCTCACAACGCATCCCACCCAGCAGATGTACAAGCTCACAACGCATCCCACCTGCCCAGCCGATCTACAAGCTCACAACGCATCCCACCCACCCAGCCGATCTACAAGCTCACAACGCATCCCACCTGCCCAGCAGATCAACAAGCTCACAACGCATCCCACCCACCCAGCCGATCTACAAGCTCACAACGCATCCCACCCACCCAGCCGATCTACAAGCTCACAACGCATCCCACCCACCCAGCAGATCTACAAGCTCACAAGGTATCCCACCCACCCAGCCGATCTACAAGCTCACAACGCATCCCACCCACCCAGCCGATCTACAAGCTCACAACGTATCCCACCCACCCAGCCGATCTACAAGCTCACAACACATCCCATTTCCTGAAAAGCAAGTTTGTTATATTATCATTATTTGTATTGAGCACGATATGCAAATCACCCCTGCCTGTTCTTTTCCAAGAGGAAGAAGTACTTTTGTCCTTCCGCTTCGGCCGCAGCGCACCAGGCGAGTGTGTGTGTGTGTGTAAGATAACGGCAGGAGCAGCACTCATAAACGCAGACGTGAAACAGCCATCAGCGCTGATAAGACATGTTGACACAATGCCTGTATGGCCCTTCAGTCAGCAGCACACACTCACTCACGCACTCACTCACTCACACACGCACGCACGCATGCACTCAAGCAAGGATGCTCTGGATTAAGAGCGTCTGCTAAATGCCTAAATTGTAAATTGTAAGGACAGGGCCCTGACGTAAGGACAGGGCCCTGACGTAAGGACAGGGCCCTGATCTGCACGTCAATCTGTGTTACGCTCTGTTTTTCCATGTGTCCACAGGCGTTATACGGATCTTCGCCTCGCCTTCAGAAACAAAACAAAAAACAATAAAAAAAAAAAGTAAATGTGGGACGGACAAATTGTGGGTGCAACCACCAGTGTTGGGTATATTACTTTATATTTGGAATATATTTCTTATTACCTTAATTTTAAAGTAATATATTGTATTACATATTACTGTCTGAGCAAGAGTAATATAATTTTACTATTACATATTTTTTTAAATACTCAAATTGAACAATTCAATATTTAGTATAATTATAAATGATATATTGTGTAGAACAGTGGTGAATCATGTTTTTATTCAGTGGTATTTTTTTTTCTTTTTTCTATTTAATGTTTTGAGGGGCGCTTAAAACTAATAATTTTATTTTGGATTTGAGTTAGATTTTGTAAATTCACAAAACTGTTTCAGTTAGTCAAGTAAAATATACATTAATTGTATTCTTGTATATAGGCATAATGGAGTTCTGGTTGTCCAGAACATTTTGACCTGCTTGTCATACAGACAACAGGTGAGTCGCCTCACTGGACTCAGTCTAGAGTCCTTGTCCTTCATTGCTGTGATTGACAGGAGAGATGATCAGAGGAGCAGAGTTTACACCACCAGCATTAGGACCGGGACTGAAGTTTGGATAGAGTCTCTCAGTGAAGGAGCAGCCAGTGAAAGAGTAGAGGTGAACTCTGGTCTCCACATCATAAAAGGAGACCAGACCCTCATCATAATCCACAAACACTCCCACTTTCTGGAGCTCCTCCCTTACAGGGAAGAGGACAGGAGGGTCAGCATTAGCCCAGTACGCATTTACATTCATCAACATTGTTGGGGCTCACTATGATTGGTCCCTTCCTGTTGATGGACTCTCTGGCCACTCCTAACCAACAGCTAGTCTTCCCTACAACCTGAACCTCATAGTAAAACCTTCCTGAGGAAATGCTTTGTTTTCCTAAGACACATACACCTGTAGAGAATCTCTCTTTGTTTTGGGGGAGATTCTTCCTTACGTTTCCACAACTCACTTGTTTTCCATCCTCAGACAGGATGAGCCAGGGATTTGCTGTATCAGGGTCCAGAGTCACAGCCACCTCATATCGTTGGATCCTCCTCAGTTCAACATCACTCAGCCTCTTCTCCATCTCTTCACTGAGTGTCTTCTCCAGCTGAGCCACAGCTGTCCTCACAGTCCCCATGTATGAAGACTGATGGACATTGACCTTTGTCCAGTCCTTGGTGGGTGGAGGGGTCTTGATGGAGGTGAAGTTCTGGAGGAGGTGGAGGTGGTCTTCAGTGAGTGAGAGCTGTCACAGACACATCCCAGGCACACTTTGGTAGGCCTATAGCCCTGTCCTGTTTGGATGACAATATTGCCTTTCCAAAAGATTTTAATTAAAAAAAAAACTAAAAAAAAAAAAGAAGAAAAGAAAATATTATTAATTTTCATAATCGATTTCGGGTCCTATCAAACGCTCTGGGTACCTGTGAAGCACTGTTGCAGGACACCCAACATCAACGTTTCACCATGGCGTTATTATAGTATGGATGTTGTTTATATGAATACTTCTAATCTCCTTCGGAAAAAAACATGTTTGTCCTGCTTGGCAACGGTATCGGGGGAGGTGCGCGTGCAGGAGCTAGAGCAGGTCGTCCAATGATCCATGGGTCAGCGGTTCGAGTCCCGGCTCCTCCTCCTGTCTACATGTCGAAGGGTCCTTGGGCAAGACACTGAACCCCAAATTGCTCCCGATGTGCTGGTTGGTACCTTGCATGGCTTCCGCCGCCATCGGTGTATGAATGTGTGTGTGAATGGGTGAATGTGAAGCACCTTGGATAAAGGCGCTATATAAATGCACCATTTACCATTTAACCGTAAAGGCCATCAGGGGTTCAGAGTCTTGCTCAAGGACGCTTCGACAATATAACTCTGGGGGAGCCCACAGGGATCAAAGTGGGAACCTTGCGGTTCCCGTCCGGCCGCTCCACCCCTGAGTCACTGCTCCGGTTAACCTGCCACGGGTTTAGTTGTAACCTGCCACCGGCTAGTTGTAACCTGCCACGGGTGAGTCGTAACCAACCACGCATGTCAGGAGCGACGGTGTTGTCGGACTAATGCGTTTCACACTGATCGTATGTCTAACCAACGTATGCACCCGGTCTAAAGGGCTTAACCCATTTAGACCTGAAGACGATTCCACAAATGCCTTCAGACAGTTTTCTGAAAAACCCATGTTTCTATGCCAGTGTTTCTCAAACATTTTCATGTCAAGGACCCCCAAATATACATGTAATTGGCCGCCGACCCGCATCTGAAAATATGTTGTTCCAGGGACCCCCCAGAAGCAAAGATTTGAGCCAAAAACGAACGGTCTGAAAGAACATATTCAAACATTTGGGCCACATTTTCACCATATTTCAAAAATAGCAGACCTACAAGTGCACTCGGTGCCGCGCTATGAGCTTGTAGATCTGCTATTTTTCAAAAGCTAAAGTAACATAATGCTTTAAAACACCAAAAGGGGTTCCCGACCAAATTGGAGTTTGTAAAACAAAGTCGATGCTACACGAAGCAGACATTATGATACAAGCCTCTGCGAGGATCAAACAACGCCTGCAGAGTAGCGTGAACGCACAGAGTTCGTTTATCATGACATGCAAAGCAGCCCCGCCACGCCTCCGTCCACACGCTGCTTTGACTGGCTGTGGGCACCGCTGTGCGTGTGTGTGTGCGTGTGACGTGTGTGTGTGTGTGTGTGTGTGTGTGTGTGTGTGTGTGTGTGTGTGTGTGTGTGTGTGTGTGTGCGTGAGTGAGTGCACCAGGTGCCACCCGTCCTGCACAGAGCCAGACACACACATGGCACACAGTGTGACAGTATTATGTATGGAAAGCAGGCTGGGGCACCTTTCTGAAGCAGATGGATAATACCTGCACAAGAACTTTGTACGTGTGTGCGTGCGTGCGTGTGTGCGTGCGTGCGTGCGTGCGTGCGTTCTTTTAAAGGTATTTGGTGCTTACATAGCGAAAGAACAACATTCTGTGGGTCTTGAAAGATTACTTAAAAAATAAAATCACACCGTGTGAACTGAGCGGTGTAGCCTAGGCTGCTCCCGCTGGCTGGCTACAGTTATAGCTACAGTTATAGCTACAATTATAGCTACAGTTATAGCTAGCTTTAAGCCTTAACCACACCAAAAGGGCGGAGACGGTTTTAGCGTTGTCCCTGCGGTGTGATACGTCCGGTTGCGCGTCGATGCGCGTCGTCCATAGTGACTCAACGCATGGAATCCAACGGCCCAAACCACACCAAAGGGTCGAGACGGTTTTACCGTTAACTCCTTGCAACCGTTTGGACCCCAAGGAGTTGCACGGTGACCCTGTGGTGTGGTTGGGGCCTTAAAACCATCACCAGTGGTAGAAAAATAAGCACTCACTTAAAGTATCAATACTGCAACATGTAAATACTACAACCAAGAGTTCGGAATTTAAAATTCACATGAGTATAAGTGCAAAGGTATCACTGCGCAGAAAGCAACACACACACACACACACACACACACACACACTACACACACACACACACACACACACACACACACACACACACACACACACACACACACACACACACACACACACACACACACACACACACACACACACACACACACACACACACACACACACACAGAGAGAGAGAAGAGAGAGAGAGAGAGAGAGAGAGAGAGAGAGAGAGAGAGAGAGAGAGAGAGAGAGAGAGGTAACAGCGTGGACACTTTTACAATCAGATGTCCGGTTTCAGGTGCTTCCTGCCAGCAGGTTTAGGGTTACATGGAGGGGTTGGATTCACTGGGGGGACCCGTGCCTCTGCATTCGATCCCCGCCCAGTCCGTCAGGTCATGCATTTCCATGTCCTGCAGTCACTGGGGATATGCGTTCTCTCTGTGCTTCTACATCAGGGGTTCTCAACCTTTTTGTCTCGCGACACCCTCCCCACCGACAATACAAACTGACTGCAAAAATAACCTAAATAATAGAGAAAATATATCATAAATGAATACTGAAACCAGATATAACCATTAAGGAAAGTGTATGCACAGGTTGAGAACCCCTGGCCTACATCACTGGGGACATGCATGCTCTCTGTGCTTCTAACATCACTGCTGTTCAACCCTTTTCATATCGAGGTCAGTTATTTATCCGGCCTTTGAGCCACGGACCACCATTTGATGACACTTAGCCTCGGAGACCCACAACTAACGAATGTGTTGTTGTCCTTGGTCAGAGAGACAGAGAGAGAGAGAGAGAGAGAGAGAGAGAGAATTTCTCCTCTTGACCGGCATCAACAATGCACGGTCACGGTGAGAGCAACTGAATGAAAGGACCCCGGTGACACCTGACCTTAGCTGGGGGGTGGGTGGGGGAGGGGCTAGGAGTAGTCTTGCGTTGCCAGACTGTTGCCTCTTGCGCAATGTTCAAATGCTTCCGTCATACAGTCTGGAGCAACGGAAGCTCTGATCATGAGTAAAGTATAAATGCTTCCGTCATACAGTCTGGAGCAACGGAAGCTCTGATCATGAGTAAAGTATGAATGCTTCTGTCATACAGTCTGGAGCAACGGAAGCTCTGATCATGAGTAAAGTATAAATGCTTCCGTCATACAGTCTGGAGCAACGGAAGCTCTGATCATGAGTAAAGTATAAATGCTTCCGTCATACAGTCTGGAGCAACGGAAGCTCTGATCATGAGTAAAGTATAAATGCTTCCATCATACAGTCTGGAGCAACGGAAGCTCTGATCATGAGTAAAGTATAAATGCTTCCGTCATACAGTCTGGAGCAACGGAAGCTCAGATCATGTGTAAAATATAAATGCTTCCGTCATACAGCCTGGAGCAACGGAAGCTCTGATCATGAGTAAAGTATAAATGCTTCCGTCATACAGTCTGGAGCAACGGAAGCCCTGATCATGAGTAAAGTATAAATGCTTCCATCATACAGTCTGGAGCAACGGAAGCTCTGATCATGAGTAAAGTATAAATGCTTCCGTCATACAGTCTGGAGCAACGGAAGCTCAGATCATGTGTAAAATATAAATGCTTCCGTCATACAGCCTGGAGCAACGGAAGCTCTGATCATGAGTAAAGTATAAATGCTTCCGTCATACAGTCTGGAGCAACGGAAGCTCTGATCATGAATAAAATAAAAGCAGAGATATACAGCTTGCTGCTTAGCTGAAATGAAAAAGAAAATTGTGAACTGAATTGACTCAATGACTCAACTCACTCAAGTCACTCAAAATGACTCAAATTCCGGGTAGTGCAATTCCAGAAGACTCCATCTAGCATTTGGAGAATGTGGAATAGTTGTTTGGCTACGTGAGACCATGTTAGGAGGCACGAGGCATGCTGGCCTGGGAGGAGGAGGAGAGGAGGGAGTGCTAACAGGGGTAGCCAGAACCTCTCAAGAGTATCTGCTTTCTGCTTGACTCCGCGTCACTGGGAGTCAGGTTACAGGCAGGCAGGCAGGTAGCCAGACAGGCAGGCATGCAGGCAGGTAGCCAGCCAGGGAGGTAGGCAGGTAGCCAGGCAGGCAGGCATGCAGGCAGGTAGCCAGGCAGGCAGGCATGCAGGCAGGCAGGCAGGTAGCCAGCCAGGGAGGTAGCCAGGCAGGCAGGCATGCAGGCAGGTAGCCAGGCAGGCAGGCCGGCAGGGAGGCAGCCAGGTAGCCAGGCAGGCAGGCAGGCATGCAGGGAGGTAGCCAGGCAGGCAGCCTGTCCTGCCCTGTGCTGTGCCCTCCTCTCCTCTCCTCTCCTCTCCCCTCCCCGCCCCGCCCTGTCCTGGCTAAGCTCGCCGGTTTTATTCAAGCATATTATGTATGTATACAAAACACATCTGCATCCGATTACAAGCCTATTTTTAACCTCAGGTTTTCATACATGCTAGTGCTACTAGCTACTACATCACTGCTGTTTGAAATCACCATATTTTAACTTTTGTGTTTTTTATTTTGTAAATGAACACCCGTACTTCACACTAAGGCGTCACACAGAAGTATCAAAAGTAGCAGATACACAAGGGCGATGCGAAGTGACTCGTTCCATTCGGGGTTCTTCAGGTTTTCAGGCCTAGCGTTATAATTATAGTCGGACCAGGCCAAGCCTCTGGCCGAGGTTATGGCCCATGCAGTTAATGCTGAACCTTCATTTTCAGGCCCGTTGGGAAATCCAGTGGAATATTTCAATACCTGACAGGTTTCTAATGTGTTGTCCTTTCAACTCTTTTCTTCCTTTCCTTTCCTGAAAGCGTGATGTGTCTCTCTCAGTGTTTAGTGTGTCTTTGGACCTGGTCCTGACTCCTGTGTGAATGTTTCAGTGGCAAGTGTTTCTCTTTGGACTCCAGTGTGAACAGAACTCAAGTGGTTTGAGGCTCAGTGTCTCTTCGGAGCGCTCCTGTGTCTCAGTGTGTGAACAGAACTCAAGTGGTTTGAGGCTCACATAACAAAGTGGAACGCCTGAGGCCGCCGTGTGGCACGAGACCGCACCGTGCCACGATGCACCTCACCTCAGAGGATAGACTCTGTGGAACGGACCGCACTGTGCCACGATGCACCTCACCTCAGAGGATAGACTCTGTGGAACGGACCGCACTGTGCCACGATGCACCTCACCTCAGAGGATAGACTCTGTGGAACAGACCGCACTGTGCCACGATGCACCTCACCTCAGAGGATAGACTCTGTGGAACGGACCGCACCGTGCCACGATGCACCTCACCTCAGAGGATAGACTCTGTGGAACAGACCGCACTGTGCCACGATGCACCTCACCTCAGAGGATAGACTCTGTGGAACGGACCGCACCGTGCCACGATGCACCTCACAGAGGATAGACTCTGTGGAACGGACCGCACCGTGCCACGATGCACCTCACCTCAGAGGATAGACTCTGTGGAACGGACCGCACCGTGCCACGATGCACCTCACCTCAGAGGATAGACTCTGTGGAACGGACCGCACCGTGCCACGATGCACCTCACAGAGGATAGACTCTGTGGAACGGACCGCACCGTGCCACGATGCACCTCACAGAGGATAGACTCTGTGGAACGGACCGCACCGTGCCACGATGCACCTCACAGAGGATAGACTCTGTGGAACGGACCGCACCGTGCCACGATGCACCTCACCTCAGAGGATAGACTCTGTGGAACGGACCGCACCGTGCCACGATGCACCTCACAGAGGATAGACTCTGTGGAACGGACCGCACCGTGCCACGATGCACCTCACAGAGGATAGACTCTGTGGAACGGACCGCACTGTGCCACGATGCACCTCACAGAGGATAGACTCTGTGGAACGGACCGCACCGTGCCACGATGCACCTCACCTCAGAGGATAGACTCTGTGGAACGGACCGCACCGTGCCACGATGCACCTCACAGAGGATAGACTCTGTGGAACGGACCGCACCGTGCCACGATGCACCTCACAGAGGATAGACTCTGTGGAACGGACCGCACCGTGCCACGATGCACCTCACAGAGGATAGACTCTGTGGAACGGACCGCACCGTGCCACGATGCACCTCACCTCAGAGGATAGACTCTGTGGAACGGACCGCACCGTGCCACGATGCACCTCACAGAGGATAGACTCTGTGGAACGGACCGCACTGTGCCACGATGCACCTCACAGAGGATAGACTCTGTGCAGAGGTGGAAAAGCAATAACAAAGTACTTTTTACAACGTTAAAAAAGTGAGGGGTGTCCACTGTGGCTGCCACATGACGCCATGCACGTGGGGGGGGGGGGGGGGGGCATAAGACAAACATTCAAAGTCCATAGACTTGGAGGGGCTATAGGGCACCTCAAAAACATTACTGGTGTTGGTGTATCACTGTTTTCAGTCCAAATTAGCCCGAAAACCTATGATACGTATATAAATGCTGAAATGTTTCTACGTGAGCTACAAATAATGGATCTGATAATTCCTGTGCCAACCTGAAGTTGTTTTGACACCATTAATTAATTAATTACATTGTATCCATGATGAATGAAGCTAAAGCTCAATATCAAACACAGTGAAAATAGCAGATCTACAATATCACCACCTGCCACTGCATTAATTCAGTCCTCAGTGGCTAGACTAGATAAGTGTGTTTGTACTGCTCGCCAGTGTTCTGTAGATCTACTGTATGACTCACTCGCACGCACGCACGCACGCACACACCTATTGGTACTTGTTTTGTTTTTTCTAAGCGGCTCAGGAACGAGGTCAGTCAGAACTGTGTCAGACACCCTGAACCGATGACTGTGGGAGGAGCCAATAACCTCTGGGCGGGGCTAGTCTTTATTTTATTTAAAATGTATTGAACTCTCAACAACACCAACAACTCGCCGCAATGCAAAGCGCTGTGAGCCGGCAGGAAATGGACTGAATGGTATGTGTGTAGGACGTCCATGGAACCATTCAAATGAAGACTGAACAATGATACTCTGTATCATACTTCCCCGTATGTTAATCAGTTCCATAGTTTGACCACAAGGGCTAGTGTAGCTGATCTTAAACCACCAAACCTAAGACATAAGGTAGGTAGAAGCTCATTTAAATATACAGGGGTGGAGGATTAGAACAAAATCCCAAAGGAAATTCAATTTGCCCAGTCTTTGAACATTTAAAAAATATATGTTGGAAAAAGTGGCTGATGGGCAAGTTAGTATAGTGCTGTATTTATCTATTTATATCTATTTATTGTCTTTTGTTTACTGATCTATGATGGCCTGTTGTAAATGTCATTAGTATTGTGATGTTAGTACACATGTTCTTCTTATCATATGCTGTAACTATATGTATTTATTTGGATCACAATGGAATGAAGTCTTCTGACTTTTTGTGCAATCCTGATAATTCGGTACTGCTCTTTTATGAATTGTATCATGAATATCAAATAAATCAAATCAAATAAAAAAAATACTTGTAGACATCACACAGAAACCATAAGGAAACCAAACCACTGTGTTAAAACAACTGTCCAAAAAGTCATTCCAACTTGTGCAACACATGATTCAACCACTTAAATAAACTCAGGGCTCTATGCTAGGGCCCCCTCCTCCTGTTTTTGGTCAACTCAAATGGTTGCCCCCAGAACAGGTACGCTGCTAGGGTTCATGTTGGGTAACAACATACTGTAGGCCTCTTTCCTGTTCAAATACTTGGAAAAAACGTGTGCTTCAGCATACAGAATCACGGGTACAGGAAGCATCTCCTCCTCCACTGCCAACTATCACAGACACTGAACAGAATCTTTGCCGATGTCTTATCAGCTCTCGGCTTATTGGGCATTCCTGCAATCTGCAGGCCCCTCACGACTGATTTATGGACATTACAGAGGCTTCCAAATATGACCACAAGCAATTTGTTATCAAGCTGTATATAAATAGCATCCTTAAGATGGTAAGGACACACACACACACACACACACACACACACACACACACACACACACACACACACACACACACACACACACACACACAGTCTCCTAGCTGCTAATTAGAGTGAAGCCTTCATGGTTTATAACAGCAGCAGCACAATGAATAATGTCAGATTCAACCACGAGGACACTAGGACAGTGGCACAGACGCAGAGAAGGCTCGCCTCGAACAAACCACCTTGACTCAAAAACACCAGAGTAAGGCGGACAAGTGTGGACAAGGACTGGACGCATGCATACCTCACAGACGTATTAGTCTGGTGAGACGTAGGAGAACCCTAGGCAGGACGCAAACCACAGTCCTACAGACCTCTAACCCTCTAAGACCCAGCATTGCTTTTTAGCAACACTTTTATTTTAATTAATTACTAAATTATCATTATTTTCTTCTGTTCTTTTTTCACCTAAACGTCATCAGTGATGTTCATTGCAATGCCATTTCAATGCCATTGGTCATGATATTTGCATATAAATACCCCCCACAGAGGCTGAAATTCACACAAATAAAAAATGTCTCGACTCGACTCGCAATTTTGAACATTTTTTAACCTAAGACTTACCCTAATAAAAGTACAATAATTGTAATATATGTTTTTTTGTGATTAGAATGTCTAGAACATGTTTTATTCATTATTGTGAAAGATATCCCCAAAATGTAAATTATTAATTTATTATATTATTATATAATTATTAAAATCTTTTCATCAAACTTTATTTAAAACAATTTTTTAACATATTTTTTAGTCTTAGTCCTAGTAGTACAAAGTAGTAGTAAGGTTGAAATCTATTTTTTGAAAGTAGAAATTAATGCGGGTGTTAGAGGGCTAAGGGCCTGCAGTTCCCCAAGAACACACAAAACACAGTCCTAGAGACCTCTCAGTGCCTGCAGTCCCCCCAAGAACACACAGACCACAGTCCGAGACCTGTAAGAGCCTGCAGTCCCCCCAAGAACACACAAACCACAGTCGTAGAGACCTCTAAGAGCCTGCAGTCCCCACAAGAAGACACAAACCACAGTCCTAGAGACCTCTCAGGGCCTGCAGTCCCCCCAAGAACACACAAACCACAGTCCTAGAGACCTCTCAGTGCTTCCAATCCCCCCAAGAACACACAAACCACAGTCCTAGAGACCTCTCAGTGCTTCCAATCCCCCCAAGAACACACAAACCACAGTCCTAGAGACCTCTAAGAGCCTGCAGTCCCCCAAGAACCCACAAACCACAGTCGTAGAGACCTCTCAGTGCCTTCAGTCCCCCAAGAACACACAAACCACAGTCCTAGAGACCTCTAAGAGCCTGCAGTCCTCTCAGGAACACGCAAACCACAGTCTTAGAGACCTCTAAGAGCCTGCAGTCCCCCAAGAACACACAAACCACAGTCCTAGAGACTTCTCAGTGCCTGCAGTCCCCCAATAACACACAAACCACAGTCCTAGAGTCTTCTAAGGGCCTGCAGTCCCCCAATAACACACAAACCACAGTCCTAGAGACTTCTCAGTGCCTGCAGTCCCCCAAGAACACAC
>NC_139708.1:25538920-25666953 GCF_964188405.1 Protomyctophum parallelum | reverse complement strand
AGAGAGAGAGAGAGAGAGAGAGAGAGAGAGAGAGAGATGTAAACAATTTTTCCTCATGCTAAAAAAGCCCCTTTTGAATTGAAATTTAGAGAAACTGAATGTAGAGAACAATACAGTGTAGATAATGTAAACTACATGTTATGAATATGAGGCCATCGATCTGCTCTGTAGTTTTAGAAGGAGAACTGTGTTGAAGCTATGAACCATATAAAGAACAGATCTACAAGCTACCCACACGTCACAATGCCAGGCGTTGCTGTAGCTTGTAGATATGCACACTTTTTTGACCAGCAAAACATTAAGTCAGTATAGTGGCGTGGTGAGCTTAAACACACACACACACACACACACACACACACACACACACACACACACACACCCCTGTATAGCTCACCTTGTAGGTGCTCTCCGTGAGCTTGCTCACCTCGTCCGACTCCCTCGACATGATGTTCATGTTTCAAACGAAACAACAATAAAATATAGTCCCTTTGTTTTAGTTTTAAAGTCCAATAATGACGACAACGAAAACAACCAAACTAATTTATGTCCACCACGCGGTCCACCCAGCCGGCTGGGATAGAAGGAAAAATAAAAACACAGCCAAGAACTAACCGTTAACTCACTGACATGTTTGTTAATGGTTCTGCTCTAACCGACAGACACACAATGGAGCAAAGTAACCGACACCGTCCGCATGTAACAGGTGTGTGTGTGTGTGTGTGTGTGTGTGTGTGTGTGTGTGTGTGTGTGTGTGTGTGTGTGTGTGTGTGTGATAAAAGGCTTAGAGCTGAGCTGTCAGACTCGTGTGTTCCTCCTTCGTTACAGAGTTTAGTTCAACTGAGCAGGTTTACTTTGGAGGTAGTGAGAGAGAGAGTGAGCGTCTGACGTCACAAAGGTGCACGCCACCGACCGACACAACACACACAAGTGCACTGACACCCAAAATGCAGGTTTATGGCGCCCCCTGGCGGCAAAACGAGAGTGGTGCAAACAAATAATACACCAAGAATGGCTGATTGATTGATTGATTTAAAACTGCTACGAGGATAAAAGCAGAACAAACACCAAGACTTGTTTGCATCAGGGTCCTCCATGTTCAATTCATCAGAACATTTAAAGACGTACCAATAGAGGGTATGCGTGTGACATCATCGTACCTGAAAGTTATGCGGGAACGCGGCGAACGCCCACTGAGTGGCAAAAAAATACTTTCTGGCCTTGACAGCCCATTCAACCAAACAGAAAATTCCTGTCTGATTGCATTAAACAATGTTAAACTCACCAACATTGCAGCTGTACAAAAACCACCATAGAAACGCTATGAGCTACTTTCTGTCAAGAAATTCCCTGCATTGATTATTTTTCTGTGTCAGAGTTTGGAAGTGCTTGTTTTCAATAACACAACATTTTGCTGCCTCCTTGTATGTGACATTTAGAAACAGGTGGTACGGCAGGACGGTTGACTGATTTCCAACGAGCGCTTCCAAACTCCCACGCTGCCACTGCACTGCTCGCTGCCAAACTGCCACTCAGTCTAGATGAGGGGGGCGTGTCCTGATGGGAAAATCATGCATGTGCATACTCTCTATATACACTTCAATGCAAACATTTAAATTCAAATCCAATGGGATTACTTTTACTCCATTTTATTTTATTATTATGTTTTTACAAGAGCCCGGTTCAAATAATTATGATGATTATTGTCTTTTCAGCCCAAGGACCATTTAGCTGACAGACAGATGAGCTTGTAGATCTGCTAGTTTCCCCCAGGCCAGAAAGGGGATGCTATAGGATTCAGGTGAAATCACACCAACAAGGTGTGTAGCAGTGTAGGCTACTGGTTCCCAAACATTTTCATGTCAAGGACCCCTAAATTGACACTAATTAGCCCACGGACCCCCATTTGAAGAGATATGCCAGGGACCCCCATGAGAGAAGATTTTTACGGCTCTAGCAGTGATTCTCAACCCGTTTAATTTCAAGGACCGCCAGTTTGACATGCATTAGGCTACGGACCCCCATTTAATGTCATTTCTATCTCTGGAACCCCCAATTTATATTGTAAAATCAATGTTATTTTAACTCTGAGAGTTACAGACCCATAAGGGTCCATTTGGTTCCTAACTAACTTCCTAACTTTAGTATGGGGACCCCCTGGAACTCCCTCAGGTACCCCTGGGGGTCCCCGGACCCTAGCCTGGTTAATAAACCAGACTAATATCGCACGGATCCGCGGGATATTAGTCTGGGGAGGCTCAGCTTGGATTTCATTTCCAGGGAAACATTTTCTCTTTGACGCAATTGGTCAGAGCTACTGTCAGTCAAAGGTCTCAAGCATTGAACGTCACTGTACTAAAGCCCGCCCATATTGCATACCGTGTCCCTATTGGGCGCACACGTTTTCGTGTGTAGAAAATGGGCGTACAATTGAGCCTCTCCAGACCGAAATCCGCCGGTAGGCAATTTTTTTTTGCCAACGGCTGATTCGGTCTGGTTTATTAACCAGGCTACCCGGACCACACTTTGGGAACTACTGTAGGCTACTTATTTAGTAATTTAAAGCTGCTATAAGCAATATGTCAAAATTATGACTTTTTTGTGTACAGCCAGCAATGGGTAAAACGCTCCCAACAAAATGTAGTCTCTGTGACACATCTAGGGGACACAATCTGCATTCAAAATGTTCATAGAAGCTTTGTCATTGGTCGATTTGCCTGTCTACTTCCTGATTGGTTAGTCATTTCATTTTTTGGGGGCCAAAGCTTCTAGGAACATATTTGAATGCAGATTGCGCCCCCTAGAGGTGTCACAGAGACTACATTAATTTTGTAGATCATGGAGAACTTGTACGTGTGTGACTTAATGAGAAGATTCCTTCTCTCACCACTAGATGTCACTCAAAGCTTACTGTAATGAATTAGATGAATGAATCAGAAGTCCTGCATTCAAACGTTTACTAGAGCAAATATTAGCATTACAATATACTGTACTTACATTACGATACACTGTACTTACATTACAATATAGTGTACTTACGTTACAATGTATTGTACTTACATTACAATATACTGTACTTTAAGTACAGTATATTGTAATGTAAGTACAGTACTTACATTACAATATGTGTGTGGTGGACAGGCCTTTGTTCATTACCATCAGGGTTCCCTGGAGCCCCTGAGTGGGGTGGACATGCCTTTGTTCATTACCATCAGGGTTCCCTGGAGCCCCTGAGTGGGGTGGACAAGCCTTTGTTCATTACCATCAGGGTTCCCTGGAGCCCCTGAGTGGGGTGGACAAGCCTTTGTTCATTACCATCAGGGTTCCCTGGAGCCCCTGAGCGTGGTGGACATGCCTTTAGCATCAGGGTTCCTTGGAGCCCGCGGGCCCTGCAGGGACACCTCCATCTTCTCCACGCGGGGATACAAGGCCCTCTGCCTGGCCTGCTGCTCTCTGGAGAGGATGGCGTACGTTGCGATGGCCGCGCACCTCCTCCGGTGTGGAAGGTGCCCTGGACGCTTCCCAGGCGCCTCTGGATAACTTGACACAACATGCTCCGGCACGTCGTGAGGGATTATTAGGTCACACAAACAACTCAAACAGCACAGTAACTATACACATGAAGCCTGCATGTGCACAGTGCTGTCCTTTTTTTTATCTATATTTTCCACGACCTAGGAAGTCTTTGATTGATTGAAAGATTTATTAACAGTTTGCAGAATTACAGTACATTTCAAGTAGGCCTACAACTCAATACAAAAACTGTTAACTGTGAGTGGACGACACCATAAAGCATTACACTTGTTTACAATAGGGCCCACCATTTTCAATTCATCAAAACATTTAGAGACGTACGAATATACACAACTATATAGTCAAAACATGGTTGCCTGCTCTACATGGTTTGAAGACAAACACACACACACATGTGTGTGGAGACATACACACACAAACACAAAGCTGCACATGTGTTTAGAGACAACGGAACAATCGGTCAAGGACATTAGGCGAAATGTGTCTTTGGGCTTTCACTCCTGCTGCAGCCACACATGCAGTGACAAACAAAATACATAACAGAGGGAGAGCCTAGAGATACAAATTATGTTTTAAACCTGATGTGCTTCCACTTTGGTTCTTAGTATAATCTCCCAGAGGGCAGAAGTACAAACTCTCCATTTAAAACATGGGTAACAAAACACAGCATTTGTTTAGCCTGTTTTTTGGGCTGGAACCCCTTTTGGTGTTTTGAACATTATGTTACACTTTAGCTATTGAAAAATAGCAGATCTACAAGCTGATAGCTCATATCTACGAGCTTGTAGATCTGCTATTTTTGTTTAATCGTGAAAATGTGCCTCAAATCTTTGAATGTATATTCTTTCAGTTTCAGATTTTAATTCAAATCTTTGCTTATGGGGGTCCCTGGAACAACATATTTTCAGATGGGTATTTTGGGGGGTACTTAACATGAGGTTTTTCAGAAAACAATACATTTTAAAAATACATTTTTTAAATTCCGACGTCATGCAGGCCTAGCCTGCTCATAACTATAGACTGCAGAGAGGGGAGTTGTCTTACCACTCTGAACAATTTGGACCTCATTTTAGAGAGATTATACCCAACCAAACTGTGATGCCAAATCTGGCCATGCTTGGGGAACAATGGGAGGAAGTGAGAGGGAGGCAGTGAGGCAGTGTCACAGGTTCCCCCTGATTTGGAGCCTCCTTGTGGAGCGGAGGGGAAGTGAACCTTGAACAACATGTCTCGCTGCGACGCGTTGTTTGTGAGCTTGTCGATCTGCTATTCCCTGCAACAACAAAAATAAACCTGCCTCGCGATAATGGAATATTCAAAAGAAGAATGGTGAAGTTCTGGAGTAAAAGTACTTAAAAGAGTACATTAATACACATTAAGGCCTTCAAATAGCCACAGCCACAACTGTCAGAGCAAAATGTCACGTGGATCAATTCTCGGAGCAAACATGTTAATATTTGCTTTCCAAATGTCATCTGCGGTCTAGGTCTTAGATCTCTGTAGGCCCGCGGGGGTGGGGGGGGGGGGGGGCACACAGACATCAAAGGGGGCTTCAGCTCCTGCCCCTTATACCAGCTGTCTCTAAAACAACTGTCCTCTCCAGACCAACAAATGCAGCATTTACTACATGGTGAAAGAAATACAAATGCCCTTCCTCTCCTTTCCATGCCATGCCATGCCGGAAGGGCAGCATTCAGGAGAATTGCTTTCTCCTGAACTTGAACACAGTATGTTTGCATTGAACGAATTTGTTTATAAATCCATGTTGTTACACACCGCATCTCCACTACCTAAAGAGTTCTGGCGTTGTGCCCCAAAAATAGCTGATCTACAAGCTCTAAAGCTGTGAGCTTGTAGATCTGCTATTTTTGTCCAAAAGTGCCCTCTTAACAGGATTTCAGCCCCTGCCCCTCTGAACAAAGTTGAAGCTGGATGTCCTCGTTTCATATGCTAATTTTTTTAATAATTTTAACTGACCTCACACTATATACTGTATACACCTGCTTTTTGTAATATGTGGTTTTAATATTCTGATTCAGTTTTCTGGTGTATAGCCTATGTGTGTGTTTCTTGTATTATATCTACCGTGTGTTTTGTCATGTATGTAAAAAAAAACATTGCTGTATAAATGTCCTGTGTTTGTATACAGCCAGGGCGACGTTGAAAAAGAGACCTTGGTCTCAATTGTATTCCCGTCACCGTGCACTAAAGGTCTCAATCAGAACATTCTCTGCATGTGTCTGCGGAGGAGAGGAGCAGCAACAAAGGAGAATACTTCTCACTCTGTCCAGTGGAAACCCTGCATGTCCAACGCTGTTATACTTTTCACTATGTCCAGTGGAAACCCTGCATGTCCAACGCTGTTATACTTTTCACTCTGTCCAGTGGAAACCCTGCATGTCCAACGCTGTTATACTTTTCACTCTGTCCAGTGGAAACCCTGCATGTCCAACGCTGTTATACTTTTCACTCTGTCCAGTGGAAACCCTGCATGTCCAACGCTGTTATACTTCTCTCTCTGTCCAGTGGAAACCCTGCATGTCCAACGCTGTTATACTTCTCACTCTGTCCAGTGGAAACCCTGCATGTCCAACGCTGTTATACTTCTCACTCTGTCCAGTGGAAACCCTGCATGTCCAACGCTGTTATACTTCTCTCTCTGTCCAGTGGAAACCCTGCATGTCCAACGCTGTTAGGGAAAGTAACATCTGAACGATTCTGAACGAACAGCCAGGAACCCCTTTTGGTGTTTTAAAGCATTATGCTATACTTTAGCTATTATAAGAAAAAAATCCTTCTGCACACCTACAATGGACAGGTGTGTCGGATAACTGGAGCTGATAAGTAGAGACAAATAATCCTGCACTTCACTTGAGTTTAGATTTTATTGAGCAACATTTCAGTCGTCAGACCTTCATCAGGCATCTTTTTTTTCTCTACTTAAACTTTAGCTATTGAAAAATAGCAGATCCACAAGCTCGTAGCTATTTCTTTTTAATCATATGGCGCGACTCTTTGAATATAATTTTATATTCTTTCAGAGCAAACGTTTTTGACTCAAATCTTGGCTTGTGGGAGGTCCCTGGAACCACATATTTTCAGATGGGGGGTTGGCGGACAATGTCATGTATTTCTGGGGGTCCTTGACAAGAACATGTTTGAGAACCACCGACATAGAAACATGGGGTTTTCAGAAAACTTGCTAATTTTTTTAATAATTTTAACTGACCTCACACTATATACTGTATACACCTGCTTTTTGTAATATGTGGTTTTAATATTCTGATTCAGTTTTCTGGTGTATAGCCTATGTGTGTGTTTCTTGTATTATATCTACCGTGTGTTTTGTCATGTATGTAAAACAAACCTGCATGTCCAACGCTGTTATACTTCTCTCTCTGTCCAGTGGAAACCCTGCATGTCCAACGCTGTTATACTTCTCTCTCTGTCCAGTGGAAACCCTGCATGTCCAACGCTGTTATACTTCTCACTCTGTCCAGTGGAAACCCTGCATGTCCAACGCTGTTATACTTCTCACTCTGTCCAGTGGAAACCCTGCATGTCCAACGCTGTTATACTTCTCTCTCTGTCCAGTGGAAACCCTGCATGTCCAACGCTGTTAGGGAAAGTAACATCTGAACGATTCTGAACGAACAGCCAGGAACCCCTTTTGGTGTTTTAAAGCATTATGCTATACTTTAGCTATTATAAGAAAAAAATCCTTCTGCACACCTACAATGGACAGGTGTGTCGGATAACTGGAGCTGATAAGTAGAGACAAATAATCCTGCACTTCACTTGAGTTTAGATTTTATTGAGCAACATTTCGGTCGTCAGACCTTCATCAGGCATCTTTTTTTTCTCTACTTAAACTTTAGCTATTGAAAAATAGCAGATCCACAAGCTCGTAGCTATTTCTTTTTAATCATATGGCGCGACTCTTTGAATATAATTTTATATTCTTTCAGAGCAAACGTTTTTGACTCAAATCTTGGCTTGTGGGAGGTCCCTGGAACCACATATTTTCAGATGGGGGGTTGGCGGACAATGTCATGTATTTCTGGGGGTCCTTGACAAGAACATGTTTGAGAACCACCGACATAGAAACATGGGGTTTTCAGAAAACTTAGAAAACATTTTTAAAATGTCGACGTCAAGCCTAAATGGGTTAATACTTTCCATCAGTTCAGTATTTATCTCTCATAACTATAAATGCACCAAGTCTCTGTCTGTACGTGCGTGTGTGTAATCCACGTAACTCCAGAACCGTTCGCCCCACCGGCGACTTCACATTTGACACGCACGTTCCACACCCCCCACAGGGAGTGCAGTGCCCGGCGTCGAGTCGGTCGGACCCAGGGTTGTCCAGAACCGCCCCGAAAAGGCCCCTCTCTGCCCGGGACCCTGGACAGGGCCCCTGCATGTCCAGTATCCATGTATGGAGCTGGTCTGTTCTGACATCATTCTGATGTCTGCATAGACTCCATATTTGGTCATGCCTGACAAATAACAATATTGCACTTGCATCGTTCCAAGTAGGCCAGTGCCTTTAGAAAAAAACATGCAGTAATCCTGGTCACTAAACTGCCTCCCCCTGGCCAGCCGGGGCGCCTGATGGAGGGGAAAGGAACTGGTTGGAATAACGTGTTCCTTCCACACGCTACGTCCAACCAGGGAAACTCCCCCCTGTCAGGTGTAAAGGAGCAACTTGGACACTCAGGCATGAAGGAAGCATGAGTTCAAGTCCGTTGCTCTCCCCTTGTCCCCCATATATGGGGACTAGGTTGGTGGAGGGTGTGTAGAGCCCAGGATCACATTAGACGATTGACACAGGGGTGAAAAATGGGTTACAAAATCGTGGGATAAAAAAAATATATAAAATAATAATAATAATGTTCGTCGACTACCTGTATTCACTGACGAAAACTACAATGGAAACTAAGCTATGATGACTAAAACTATAAAGACTAAATATAGTGACAATCGTCAACAAATAGTAAAAGTAAAAGACATCATTTTGCACTTGGTTGCATGCTGAAAAAAGCTGATCGACAAGCTCATAACGCGTCGCGCTGAGACACACTGTGAGCTTGTAGATCAGCTATCTGTTTGTCTCCTTTTTTCTCCTTTTGTCTCCAATTTTCAGCAAGTGTAAAATTATTCATTACGGCGGCATCAAGGCCCGCCAAAATACATTTCAGTCGACAAAAGCAACTGTAGATTTAGTCGACAAAAATCTCAAGAGCAGACCTGTCGCTCTGATCCACCATGAGCAGACCTGTCTCTCTGATCCATCATGAGCAGACCTGTCTCTCTGATCCACCATGAGCAGACCTGTCGCTCTGATCCACCATGAGCAGACCTGTCTCTCTGATCCACCATGAGCAGACCTGTCTCTCTGATCCACCATGAGCAGACCTGTCGCTCTGATCCACCATGATCTGACCTGTCGCTCTGATCCAGGTCACAACGCCTCTCTCTCCCTGTCCCAAAGGGCCTTAAACGGGGTAGTAATTTAGGGAAGAACAAAAAGCATAAAAAGTGATATGAAAATATGGAGATAGACGGATTCTGCCCGAACAATATGAAATGAGATTGCAGCTGCAGGGCACACAAAACCGCACGCACGCACGCAGACCAGTGCTGTACAATTGCAGCATAATTTATCTCTCAAGAGAAGATGAGAAATCTTCAGTTTTCCCTTCTCAATCTTTTTTTGTAATTTGCTCTTCCACCCATGTACACACGCACGCACACACGGACGCACACACGCAAGCACATGCACGAACACACATGCGCGCACGTGTGCACACACACAGTGGAGTTGAGTGCTGTCGCAGAGCGAAGGAATCAATACTAAACCAATGGGAGAGAGAACACCACTAACTGACGATACTGAGGCTTCTAATGAAGTGCAACTGTTTTCTGCACTGCTGGAAAGTAACTAAGTACATTTACTCACCTACTGTACTTAAAGCAGCCACATGTATCTCTTTTTTATAATAGCTGGGAGAGCATTATTTTGTGAAAATCGTGCACATGGAATTAGGTATATGGGCTTAAAGGAGCATTCAGTGATTTGTGTGATTTGGAAAACCCCACCGGTCCACCGCGGTAACAAGATGTGCACATGCACACGCACTACAGTGGGGGAACACGCGACAGGCCAACAGCACACACACACACACACCAAGGCCCACCGCCGCTCGATCATGATTGGCGGAAGGCCCCTCTCTATCGTGATTGGATGAAGGCTGGGCCACCTATCAGAGCCTTAGATATAGACAGAGTTACGCAAACTGTGTTCACTTCATGGGGCTTCAGTCCTACATAGACCTCCATCAGCCACTCCCGAAACCCCTCCCCCTTTATCATACAACTACAGTTGTGGGTGCGGCTTCAGTTCAGGAGCACCATCCATCACCACCCAACCAGGCAAACCAGGCATACTTAATGAACATGATTTTAACAAATACTGTAAACTTTTTGGAAAATGTCCTTCCTCCTTATATCATATTAATACCTGATGATCATGTTTTAGGGTGATCGTGGCACTCTTTAGCTTTCTGTACTGTAATCCACCTTGTTTAGAATTTCTTTAGTTCTTTGTTGTTTTATCACCTGGACCGTAACCCGACGCGACTGTGGTGGCCGCTGTGACGCACCACAGTGCCTGCAGCGGTACACCGTCGAACGCGTATAGCCGAAGACCGGAGCGTCCAGCGACGAGTCCTGACGAGGACCTTGTCGGCCAGAGGGTCCAGAACGCTGCCCAGAACGGACGCCTGGCCGGGCCAACGCCGGGCGACGTGGCCGTCCAAGAGGTCCGTGGCGACGGCCAGCGCGAACACAGCTAGACTCAGGTGAACTTTGTCGTCCCCCTGGATGCAAAGGTGACCCAGGTGTTTCAGACCTTCTGAGGTCTGAAACACTGCTGACCTTCTGAGGTCTGAAACACTGTGACCTTCTGAGGTCTGAAACACTGTGACCTTCTGAGGTCTGAAACACTGCTGACCTTCTGAGGTCTGAAACACTGCTGACCTTGTGAGCACTGAAGGTCTCCTCTCTCTGAAACACTGAAGGTCTCCAGTTCAACATTCAAGGTACTAAAAGTTAACTCTGAACACATTATTCCAACCAGTTCCTTTCCCCTCCATCAGGCGCCCCGGCTGGCCAGGGGGAGGCAGTTTAGAGACCAGGATTACTGGTCAGGGGTTCTTGAGTACTTTTTCCACCACTGGTCACCACTGACTGCGCTGTGTGAGTATACTGTATATATACGCTCAATAACACAGCCTTATGGAAATTAACCTGTCAAGAACTAACCAACATCAATTATGCAAAGAGTTTCCAAGCCGCGGGCAGCGAGTACGTCAAAACGCCAATGACCTTGAAGACTCCGGGGAGAGGTTGTGTGCAGTCAGCCTGCATCCACGTTGCAATCAATCACGTGCACATGCCTGTGTGTGTGTGTGTGTGTGTGTGTGTGTGTGTGTGTGTGTGCGCATGTGTGTGCACGTGCCTATAGAAAAATCCACAGCCACTCAGTTGAGCTGCCAAGTTCTCTTAGTCTGTGCCAACACTTCGAATCGATGTGGTCTTTCCACTCTGTCTCTCCACACACACACACACACACACACACACACACACACACACACACACACACACACACACTCACACTCACACACTCACACTCACACACACACTCACACTCACACTCACACTCACACTCACACTCACACTCACACACTCACACTCACATGTGGGCTGAATGGTTCTGACATCATGGACTGAATCATTTGGGTCTGCATGGCGTCATCCCAAAGCCTTTATTCCGCTCGTGCAAAAAAAACGCGATGTGAAATGACGCACTGCGATTGGCTGAGTCGGCTAAGCGAACTTCGCAAAGTTCGACGCGTTCGCTTTAGCTAACTCGGTGGCGTCTCAACGTGGCTCAATTTCGATTGAGACGGCGGGCCTATAATACGTCAGTCTAAAACTTATCAACCAAAAACATCTGATGACATCAGGGATCTCCATGTATGGGCACGTCGCGTGACGGTGCGCCACGGAGATTCGACAATACAGATTTGCCTGCCGAGGAAACAAGTGAACACGTCTGTGTTGTGAGCTTGTAGATCTGCCATTTTCACTTTAATGTCATTTCCGTTTCTGGCCTGGGAAATGTACACGTTAGAATACAGCAATGTATTTATTATCATTATTGAAAATAAAATGTGCATTTTGTAATTTGTATTACCGACTACTTTGGAACGGACAGAACGATATAATAACGACAGAATTTGTTTTTGTAAAAATCACCAGGTAAAATATCATGGTTGTATTTTAGAGAGTTGTTTGGATGGTAGAACTAATTATGGACAACAAAGCACTGGGTAAGGTCTCAGGCTTGACAAACCCTTTTAACTAGGCTATATATAGAAACTCTAAAGTTATTTTAAGTCAGTTGTTTCATTTTATGTCACTTTATTTTGTCCTTGGCCGAGCCAGATATATTGATCACTTGTCCTTGATATATTGATCGGTTCCATTTGAGTGAACAAATCCGTACCAAAACTAATGTACATTAATAATAGGCTTTTCACAGGAGTAGCTTTTTATATATTTTCTGGGGACATTTTATCTTCCTCTATAAGCAGATTTGCATTATTTCTAAAACTAACACAAACATCCAATATAGCATATTTATTCGACGTTATGTAACGTTGGAGCGAAGGCAACTAAAACATTGATAAAAGTTGTTGACGGTAATTCAAGCAAATTGAATCTGCATAAATACATGATTATATTAAATATAAGCTGCAAACACTGCCAGATGCTACTGTAACTCACATTATGTTGAGCAATTAGCATAATCTGGATAATTTGCATGAATTACCATACACACTTACAGTATACGGACAATACAGTACTTAAGTCAAAGTGCACTTAGATACTTCTGGTGAAATACGACATCGGACGAAACATCGGAGAAAACAACGAGCCCGAAAGCTCGGAGGATGCGACGAAGGAGGTGGAGGAGGACGACGGGGTTGAGCAGAACGAGAGACATATCATGGCATCACAGTCAGATGAGATGCATTTAGACATGTCATGGTCAACATCACAGTCAGATGAGATGCATTTAGACAGACATATCATGGTCAACATCACAGTCAGATGAGATGCATTTAGATGGACATATCATGGTCGACATCACAGTCAGATGAGATGCATTTAGACAGACATATCATGGTCAACATCACAGTCAGATGAGATGCATTTAGACAGACATATCATGGTCGACATCACAGTCAGATGAGATGCATTTAGACGACATGTCATGGTCAACATCACAGTCAGATGAGATGCATTTAGACGACATATCATGGTTAACATCACAGTCAGATGAGATGCATTTAGACATGTCATGGTCAACATCACAGTCAGATGAGATGCATTTAGACAGACATATCATGGTCAACATCACAGTCAGATGAGATGCATTTAGACGACATGTCATGGTCAACATCACAGTCAGATGAGATGCATTTAGACAGACATATCATGGTCGACATCACAGTCAGATGAGATGCATTTAGACGACATATCATGGTTAACATCACAGTCAGATGAGATGCATTTAGATGGACATGTCATGGTTAACATCACAGTCAGATGAGATTCATTTAGATGGACATATCATGGTCGACATCACAGTCAGATGAGATGCATTTAGATGGACATGTCATGGTCGACATCACAGTCAAATGAGATGCATTTAGACGACATATCATGGTTAACATCACAGTCAGATGAGATGCATTTAGATGGACATATCATGGTCGACATCACAGTCAAATGAGATGCATTTAGACGACAGGGTTAACATCACAGTCAAATGAGATGCATTTAGATGCGGACATATCATGGTCAACATCACAGTCAGATGAGATGCATTTAGACAGACATATCATGGTCGACATCACAGTCAGATGAGATGCATTTAGACGACATGTCATGGTTTAACATCGCCCCAGGGTCATGCTGAAACGGCAACACTATTCGCTCTCGAAACGGGTATATACTTATTATTATTTTTATACAATTCATTTATTTTAACTCAGGCGGTTTAGTCACCCGTCTCTGACGCTGATGTTGTCTGGCGTCTGCTGATGCGCCGTGGGTGGCGGGATCGGCTGTTGCGCTCGTGGAAAAGTCACCCCCCCCCCCCCAACCCTCCCTGTAATCAGATTTCAGCCGCTTGCGTTTGTTTCCTTGTCTGTCTCTCCCTGCATCACAGTCAGATGAGATGCATTTAGACATGTCATGGTCAACATCACAGTCAGATGAGATGCATTTAGACAGACATATCATGGTCAACATCACAGTCAGATGAGATGCATTTAGACAGACATATCATGGTCGACATCACAGTCAGATGAGATGCATTTAGACGACATATCATGGTTAACATCACAGTCAGATGAGATGCATTTAGATGGACATATCATGGTCGACATCACAGTCAGATGAGATGCATTTAGACGACATATCATGGTTAACATCACAGTCAGATGAGATGCATTTAGATGGACATATCATGGTCGACATCACAGTCAGATGAGATGCATTTAGACATGTCATGGTCAACATCACAGTCAGATGAGATGCATTTAGATGGACATATCATGGTCAACATCACAGTCAGATGAGATGCATTTAGACAGACATATCATGGTCAACATCACAGTCAGATGAGATGCATTTAGACAGACATATCATGGTCGACATCACAGTCAGATGAGATGCATTTAGACGACATATCATGGTTAACATCACAGTCAGATGAGATGCATTTAGATGGACATGTCATGGTTAACATCACAGTCAGATGAGATGCATTTAGATGGACATATCATGGTCGACATCACAGTCAGATGAGATGCATTTAGATGGACATGTCATGGTCGACATCACAGTCAAATGAGATGCATTTAGACGACATATCATGGTTAACATCACAGTCAGATGAGATGCATTTAGATGGACATATCATGGTCGACATCACAGTCAAATGAGATGCATTTAGACGACATGGTTAACATCACAGTCAAATGAGATGCATTTAGATGCGGACATATCATGGTCAACATCACAGTCAGATGAGATGCATTTAGACAGACATATCATGGTCGACATCACAGTCAGATGAGATGCATTTAGACGACAGGTCATGGTTTAACATCGCCCCAGGGTCATGCTGAAACGGCAACACTATTCGCTATAGAAACGGGTATATACTTATTATTTTTATACAATTCATTTATTTTAGCTCAGGCGGTTTAGTCACCCGTCTCTGACGCTGATGTTGTCTGGCGTCTGCTGATGCGCCGTGGGTGGCGGGATCGGCTGTTGCGCTCGTGGAAAAGTCACCCCCCCCCCCCCAACCCTCCCTGTAATCAGATTTCAGCCGATTGCGTTTGTTTCCTTGTCTGTCTCTCCCTGCTGTGCTGAGGGGGGGGGGGGGGGATTAAGTGTATTGCCTGGATCACTGCTTTCATTGATGATGAAATCACATGGTGTGTTCTCCCCCCCCCCCCCCTCCACCCAACCCCCACACATGGGGGATTAAACGTCAGTACCTGACTTTAGCCGTCACATTCTGGAGAGTGTGCATGACACACAAACACGTTTGTGATATACTATACTTGTGCAGGCATATTTTCTCTTGTCTGGTTTTTGTGGGCCTGCCTTTCAGAAGACAAAAAATCACACTTGTGTGAAGTGAGGGGCGCTCTGAAACAACCTCATACACATTCCCTTTACGTATATGGCCATTCATTAAGGCGGGAACTACGCACGCACACACACACACACACACACACACACACACACACACACACACACACACACACACACACACACACACACACACACACACACACACACACACACACACACACACACACACACACACACACACACACACACACACACACAGCCTCGCACAGCGAGAGGAGGAGAAGTTGTACGAGCAGCAGCCAACATGGTTTAGTCTTTGCCAGAAATGATAATATGTCGGGCGCGATGCTTATGCATATTCTAAATCTGCATGCATATTCTATAATCTGAATGTTGGACGGATTGGACAAAAACAACAAGTATTTTTTCTGAGAAAAGCAGCAGCAAAGAATGGATTCCTATGGCGTGCACGCGCATTAATCCTGTCGGTGTTGCCTATAGCAACCCGGACAGGTTTGTTTTGAGCATCGGCTGCTTTTGAATCGCTATAAATCTTATAATCTGCGGTGCCGCAGGGTTGGCGATCAGCGGGCGAACATCTTATAACAGGAAGCTTACATCAGTGACTTGGCCTAATAGTCTTCCTCCTGTGTGTGTGTGTGTGTGTGTGTGTGCGTCTTCCTCCAGGCAGAAGTGACACATTAAGACACATGGCTTTCATCTTTTCCGTCTTAATTCTTTCTCCTCAGAGCCTCTCCTGACGACATCAGCGTCCCACGCACGCACGCACGCACCCTCTAAGTTCAAACAGGAGAGGATATACCGGGAACGATCGAGGCTATAGGGAAAAAAAGTAGGCTACTGAAGTGAATGTACTCTGTGTGTGCTTGTGTGTGTGCGTGTGCGACTGTGCGTGCGTGCATGTCCTCACTAGTCAACAGCAGGGGGAGAAACACTCAGATTTCTTAAGTTATGTTTATGTTTATTTATTTGATATGGACATAACAATCACATTGCTCATTGCACAATTGTACAACTTGTAGATGCATCGTTTACAGTGTGTTAGCACGAGTGCTAGTTTTCACCACTTGTCCATAGGAGACTTTTCTGAAAATACAAAGTTAAAAGAACACCCAATCTAAAAATAAGAAGTACATTCAATAAAAAGTACATTCAAGTGAAATTTACAGCAAGGTTACAGTACATTACATAACCTCCAGTACAAAAGTAAACATAATCATTCTCGTAACCAGTCAGGAGCTATACATGTGAGCACAGTTGATCTGATTTCAACCATAGTTTGAGACCTCTATAGAACACATTACCATCCGTCTCTAGTTTTAAGACCGTAGGCAAGGAGTTCCATAAGTTAGCTCCCTTTACTGAAAGACTGTCCGAATGTGTTGTTACACCTGGGAACAACACAGTTACCACTTGTTGAGGCGCGAGTGGTTGCTCTACCAGAGCTCGGAAGTCTAACTATCAGTCCAGAGAACAAAGGTGAGACATGACCCTGTAAACACTTAAAAACCAATTTGATAGTAGAAAAAAATACAAAATTTTCAAATGTAAAAAGGTTGTGTTTTTTTTTAGAAAATCACAAATGTGCCATCTCATTGGTTTTTGATCCATGATTTTTATAGACTGTTTGTATATTGATGTTATTGGTTTTAAGACAGTTTGAGAGGATTGTGACCATGTTGTGATGCTGTATGATAGGTGTGAGAAAATCATAGCATGCATATACAGCTGTGCAGTTTTGGCTGATACAGTAGGTCCCTTCTAATATGACGAAAACAATTTAGATTTGGTTTGACCTTGCATATATGCTTTACCTGTTTTTCAAATTTTAAGTTTTTATCCAAGATTATTCCTAAATATTTTACTTCACCCATTTCCATAAGAGTTTCATTTTTGATGCGTACCTCAAAGGTATCAGCAGCAGGCCTGCTGCGGATGGAGATACACATTGAAACTGTTTTTTGAACATTTAAAGATAATTGTGATGACTCTAGCCAGTTGGAGATGTCTCTAGTTCCTGTGTCAGCTGTGCAGCTGCCATGATGGCTGTTTTAGCAGATGTATAGATGACAGTGTCATCAGCATACATTTGGCAGCTAACGCATGGGCAGGTATTAGGAAGATTGTTAATGTACATAGTAAATAGCAGTGGTCCAAGTACCGACCCTTGGGGCACTCCCATGTTATTGGGGAGCAGCAATGATTTCTCCCCATTGACCCTGACACACTGCTGTCTCCCTCCCAGATATGACTTAAACCACTGTGAAGCTTCTGCTGACACTTTGAAATGTTTTAACTTAGACAACAAGACTCCATGATGGACAGTGTCAAAGGCCTTTTTTAGGTCCAAGAACACTGTCCCCACAACTTGTCCCCTCACCAGTAGACCTTTGAACCTGTCAAGTAAGTAACAGTTAGCTGTCTCGGTAGAATGTTTGGGTCTAAATCCAAACTGCTGTGGGTGCAGTAGTTGCTTAGACTCCAAATATTCAGTTAGTTGCAGTTATGAGGTTTCCTCCCGACAGCAGAGATATGGTCCCTTAGTGGTCCTGGTCTTATTGTGTGCTTTATGTCCACTTTGTTGTCTGTCCAGCGTGATTTATGTGTCACATTACGCTGTTGTAGCGCTTCAATTTCCCTTTGGGGATTAATAAAATATATCTCATTTCATCTCATGTTGTGGAAACAGGCTGTGTGTGTATCCACCAGGCTTAGCTGATCCTTCCTACAGAGCCTGTTCTCTGCACTGGTGAAGAACAACAGTACTCACATGTCCTATACTTTAAGTAAAAGTATATCAATACTGCAATGTAGAAATACAAAGTGTATTTGAGTAAAAGTACAAAATTGTCGGTAAAGTAAAAGTATATACCCATTACGCAGCATGCAGTGTTGTTCTCGTCGACTCAAACTAAGACGAAAAATGTTCGTCGACTACCCTTTTTCACTGACTAAATGAAACCAAAATAAAAACAAATCTATGATGACTAAAACTATCACTAAAGACATTGACAATTTCATCAACAAATAAAAACTAGACTAAAATGTTAGGGAGGGACTACTGGACAAGAGATCCAGTTTTATGCTAGGTCGCATGCTGAAAATAGCTGATTTACAAGCTACAACGCGTCGCGCTGCACCGCCTTGTGAGCTTTTTGTCGACTAAATCAACTGGACCAGCACTAGAACATTCCAGGTGACTACAACGTGACTAAAACTAAATGAAAACTATTCAAAAGACTACGACTGAAACACAAATAAAAATGTGCTGCCAAAAACAACACTGTTACGCACGCAATATATGTCCCATTCAGTGGCGGCTGGAGTGTCCCACGGGCCCTGAGGCGAGATTGACAGCCTGGGCCCCCACCCAATCTACAAAGTAGATTTAGGAAAGGAACCGGCATAGGTGGTTCTGGCATCTGGTTAGGAGGCCTCTCTCCCTAGGGAGGTCCTCGAGGCACGTCCCCCCAGGGGAAAGACCAAGGATGGAGATGGAGGGATTACATCGACTCACTGGCCTTGTAACGTCAGGAGGAAGTCACTAATGTTGCTGTCTGTAACACTCTGGTGGAGCTGTTGCCCCGGCGACCCGACTACGGATCGGTTGAAGATGGATGGATGGATCTACGAAGTAACTAAAGCTTATAAATAGTTGTAGTGTGGTAAAAGTGCAATATCTGCCTTTGAGATGTAGTGGAGTATAAGTAAGTATTGGGAATTGGAAAGTAAAGTATACTGCAGTATACTATTACTAATGTATACTTAGTTAATTTACAGCACTGATGATACAAAACACAACTAGCACTGATGATACAGGTCCATTTAAACACAACTAGCACTGATGATACAGGTCCATTTAAACACAACTAGCACTTGATGATACAGGTCCATTTAAACACAACTAGCACTTGATGATACAGGTCCATTTAAACACAACTAGCACTGATGATACAGGTCCATTTAAACACAACTAGCACTGATGATACAGGTCCATTTAAACACAACTAGCACTGATGATACAGGTCCATTTAAACACAACTAGCACTGCTGATACAGGTCCATTTAAACACAACTAGCACTGATGATACAGGTCCATTTAAACACAACTAGCACTGATGATACAGGTCCATTTAAACACAACTAGCACTGATGATACAGGTCCATTTAAACACAACTAGCACTGATGATACAGGTCCATTTAAACACAACTATAGCACTGATGATACAGGTCCATTTAAACACAACTAGCACTGATGATACAGGTCCATTTAAACACAACTAGCACTGATGATACAGGTCCATTTAAACACAACTATAGCACTGATGATACAGGTCCATTTAAACACAACTATAGCACTGACGATACAGGTCCATTTAAACACAACTAGCACTGATGATACAGGTCCATTTAAACACAACTAGGACTGACGATACAGGTCCATTTAAACACAACTAGCACTGATGATACAGGTCCATTTAAACACAACTAGCACTGATGATACAGGTCCATTTAAACACAACTAGCACTTGATGATACAGGTCCATTTAAACACAACTAGCACTGATGATACAGGTCCATTTAAACAAAACTAGCACTGATGATACAGGTCCATTTAAACACAACTAGCACTGATGATACAGGTCCATTTAAACACAACTAGCACTGATGATACAGGTCCATTTAAACACAACTAGCACTGATGATACAGGTCCATTTAAACACAACTAGCACTGACGATACAGGTCCATTTAAACACAACTAGCACTGGTGATACAGGTCCATTTAAACACAACTAGCACTGACGATACAGGTCCATTTAAACACAACTAGCACTGACGATACAGGTCCATTTAAACACAACTAGCACTGATGATACAGGTCCATTTAAACACAACTAGCACTGATGATACAGGTCCATTTAAACACAACTATAGCACTGATGATACAGGTCCATTTAAACACAACTATAGCACTGATGATACAGGTCCATTTAAACACAACTAGCACTGATGATACAGGTCCATTTAAACACAACTAGGACTGACGATACAGGTCCATTTAAACACAACTAGCACTGATGATACAGGTCCATTTAAACACAACTAGCACTGATGATACAGGTCCATTTAAACACAACTAGCACTGATGATACAGGTCCATTTAAACACAACTAGCACTGATGATACAGGTCCATTTAAACACAACTAGCACTGACGATACAGGTCCATTTAAACACAACTAGCACTGATGATGCAGGTCCATTTAAACACAACTAGCACTGATGATACAGGTCCATTTAAACACAACTAGCACTGACGATACAGGTCCATTTAAACACAACTAGCACTGACGATACAGGTCCATTTAAACACAACTAGCACTGATGATACAGGTCCATTTAAACACAACTAGCACTGATGATACAGGTCCATTTAAACACAACTATAGCACTGATGATACAGGTCCATTTAAACACAACTATAGCACTGACGATACAGGTCCATTTAAACACAACTAGCACTGATGATACAGGTCCATTTAAACACAACTAGCACTGACGATACAGGTCCATTTAAACACAACTAGCACTGATGATACAGGTCTATTGAAACACAACTACAGCATGCCAGGGTGCACACGCACGCACGCACGCTCTTGAGGATAATCTCCTCTGATTCTCCTCTGTGTGTAATCTTCAACATGATGGCAGGTTTTAAAACAATGCTGGATCACACACCGCAGCTTCGCACTGAGATTATCGGGCTCGTGTCGGAGAGACGCAGCTATAGGCCGCACCGCTGTGATTACGTAAAAACAGAGGCAGACGGAAACGACGGAGCCTGTTGGCCACGTTGGATGCAGAGCGTCTCTGAGTCAATCAGGATGATCAGATAATCACTCCCAATCGGGGCTTGAAGCGACAGCACCACTCCCATTGGGAACCCAAAATGTGACCTATATGGTCATGAAGTGTGGGCCATGACCTATGACCTATGGTCATGACGTGTGGGTCACGATCACAACAATAAGGTCATGGATACAAGCGGCCGGAATGAGTTTTCTTCGACGTGGGGCTGAGATCAAATCAAATCAGCCTTTATTAATATTGCACATTTTAACAACCAGAGTTCACCAAAGTGCTTCACAACAAAAGATAAAAGTTAAAGCAGAAAAACATAGTATATAAAAACCAGCGTGAGACATGGAGTGGTCCTTGAGGGGGTTCCAGGTGGTCCCCATCATGCAGCTAAATGACGTTGAGTTGGTATAACTGAATTGACCAAAAGTACCACTGGTTTCAGATACCAGATCTAAAAACTAGCTTGAAGATCGGTATGTTTTCATGCAGCTGTGTCACTGTGAATCAGGCATTCTGCTGTGCAACACAGTGGATCTACAACATCACAGAGCTTTAGTCTAATTGAGTGAGAAGTTATACCTCAGCAGCATCTATAGTGTGTACCACAATCTCCTGGGCATCAACATATGTGTCACGTGGTAGCGGCCGCCATACTTGTTGGCTTGTCTGGTTTGTTTACATTGAGCGACTATCCGGTGTGCTTGTATATGTTCTTTTTTTTCAAACTGACCTCACAATGGTACAGACTTGCTCAGTAAATAAGTGCCACAGCAGGTCACGTTGAAGGAATGAGCCAGAAAACGGAATTAGATTTTCAGCTTTCCAGCATGGAGACGGCATCAAGGAATCCAGACTGACGAGTTTACAAAAAGACGTAGAATGGCTTGGATCTCGGCTGTGCGGCGCACGGGCGCAGAGACATAACGTTCAACAAAGTATCTAAGCACAGCTGTGTTTGTCCACGACATTTTCCTTGTCCTTGTAATGTATTTAGGCCCGACGTTCTTTCTATCCATCCTGGTGTTGGTTCACTATGTTGTCACCAAGAACGAGTTCAATATTTACAAAAACATACCACCGTCACTCTATTCTGAGTGATGTGGGCTAAAGTTTAACACATACCACCGTCACTCTATTCTGAGTGATGTAGGCTAGAGTTTAAAGCCCACAAGAATGGCGCCGCTAGCTTTTCAGACGCCGCCCCCTCTTGGTGACGAACACGTTTTTACACCCTATACGATCATTATGATTCAGTTGGATCAACCAAAACAAACACTGAGACCAACGCTGCTCAAATCCACCAGTGGCAAAATAACTATATAAGACTATAATGGTACATTCACGCACGCAGGTACGTGCACACACACATACATCAGCCCCTGCTCTTTTACACACACACAAAAAACACACCCGTGTGAAGTGAGGGGCGATCTTCGTACGTCATCATACATCATCTCATTCCGGCCAATCAGAATGTGCGTCCTCACCTTCCTCTTCAATGTTTATTGTCCATTCATTGTCAATGGCCTTTAATGTTTGTGTTTATAGGACAAAGTTTGTGTTTGCGCACACACCAAAAGCTGGACATAGGAGGGGCTAAAAAAATGCATTGAACGCTGAAAATGGCAGATCTACAAGCTCACAACAACGCCTCGTGACTCGGCTGTTATCGGCAAAGAGGGTTTGGTGTAGGTGGAGGAAAAAAGCACAGACGTTTTCCAAGTATTGAGGTTTTACCAACTTAAGCCCTAGTTTGACCAATTTTGAAACATAAAACAAAAGTAAATAATCATAATGATTAGCTGTCTTTACTTTGGAATTCCATGTGCATTTTTTATGCCAGGACTTTTGCCAGGACTTTTACCCGGCAAATATATATTATAAAATTAGTATGAAAACATGGCCTTTGTGGTATTGCTACTAAATTATTACTTAAGTACTCAAGTAGCCTATTCTTGTTCCAATGTAAAGTCAAGAAACGCCAGCGTACTGTACCAGGCATTCTGCGTGGGCTCTAACAGAGTATAAACACATGGAGTTAAATTTGGCCCAGAAGCTTCTTTTTTTTTGCACCGTTGCCATAATCTATATTTCCATCTGTGAGCTGTACTGTATGCAGCCTACCTCCCAACTTTATCATTAAAAATCATTAGTGTACACTTATCCATGCAAAGAGCCGTGGATCACGGAAGGCTGTATTTCTGCTTCCCTTCAGGGAGACGACGGAATTAAATCCTGTGAGCGTGTGCATACCTCCGCAGTTCACATTGCAGTGCAATCATTACTCTGTTTGGAGTAGAATTATGCTTAGCTATAAGCCTGCTTTGTATTCAAGGGTTTAAGCTTTCGACACTTAAGGCTTAGTAGCTTTGTTTATATAGGCTAATATATATAATGTAGTCCATGCTGATGTTTGACTATGCATCGAGGAATAGAGGATATGTGTGTGCTTAAAGTAACTGGCGAGGTTTGTAGCAAAGTTAGTTTAATGTTGTTTAACGTCGTTTAATGCAATCAGATATAGGACTTTTCTGTTTGGATGTTTGGGCTGTCAATCAGATATAGGACTTTTCTGTTTGGATGTTTGGGCTATCAATCAGATATGACTTTTCTGTTTGGATGTATGGGCTGTCAATCAGATAGGACTTTTCTGTTTGGAAGTATGGGCTGTCAATCAGATAGGACTTTTCTGTTTGGATGTCTGGGGCTGTCAATCAGATAGGACTTTTCTGTTTGGATGTATGGGCTGTCAATCAGATAGGACTTTTCTGTTTGGATGTCTGGGGCTGTCAATCAGATAGGACTTTTCTGTTTGGATGTATGGGCTGTCAATCAGATAGGACTTTTCTGTTTGGATGTCTGGGGCTGTCAAGGCCAGAAAGTATATATATATATATATATATATATATATATATATATATATATATATTGCCACGCAGTAGGCATTCCCACATTAATTCCGGGTATGATGATGTCCCCCTATAAATACCTCTGAGCCCCTGGGCATACCTTTCCCTCTCTCTGTCCTGCACATATCATTACCCTCTATGAGCCTCGCTGGTTTGAGGGATCTCAGTAGTATTGTAGTCGCTCCTGTAACTTCCCTCTTCTACAAGTTCCCACTGCTCCAAAAATACACTATCTGGAACAGTGGTGGACATTAGTAACTAATAAGGATGTCCCCGATACATTTTTTTCGTTTCCGATCCGATCCCGATACCACAATTTCTGTCTTAGCCGATACCAGTGTTGTGATATCATGTTGTGTTTATAGCTATCTATATTATGGTGTGTTCATAGCAGACTCCTCTCTCAAAATAATGTGCACTTGCAGTTTGAGCAACTCCAAAGCAAACTCCACATGTCCCAACATTTTATCTACCTGCCATACTGTCAACCCCTTACCCCTGTGTCGGATCGCTGATTAGACTGGCATATTCACCGATACCGATATGACAGATAAGGGCCGATACCGATAGTTTTCCAATACCGATACAGCGTCTCTAATAACTATATGAGTCTTAAAGATGAGGTGCCATTATTTTTGTATCTCATTTTTGTGTCTCCAATTTTTCGGGTTGCTTCATGGAGGCTCAAACCTTGACAGTCAAACGTGCCAATGAAGAAAAAAAACAGTGATATAGTGACAATATCGGCCGCTCCCCTAAACCCTCCCACTTTATCATACAACAGCTGTGTGTACGTTTACATTGCCAAAGCAAAAGGTGGAACAATAACAATACAATACAATCAAAACAACATTCATGTACATTTGAAAGTCAGAATCTACAAAAAAATCTATTTCTATGTACCAAGATCACTCGATGCAGATGCAGTGCAGGAATACACACAATGGTTAGTCTTTAGGGTGGTTGTGTTCCATTTCATATCCTTCTACTATCACAGTACTCAAGGAACATTTAGAATTCTGGACTTTCATCCCACAATTTTGTATCCCATTTTTCACCCGTGTCATTTATCTAATGTGTTCCTGGGCTCTATACATACCCTCCGCCAACCTGGGGAGAGCAACGGACTTGAACTCATGCTTCTTTCATGCTTGAGTGTCCAAGTCGCTTCTTTTCACCTGACAGGGGGGGAGTTTCCCTGGTCGGACATAGCGCATGGAAGGAACACGTTATTCCAACCAGTTCCTTTCCCCTCTATCAGGCGCCCGACTCGCCAGGCGGAGGCAGTTTAGAGACCAGGATTACTGCATGTTTTTTTTGTGAGGGTACCTGCCCTAGGGGACACGGGGAGAACATGCAAACTCCACACAGAAAGGCCCTTTCGCCAACCCCGCCTCGGGTAAGGGCACTGATGACGCAGAGGAGAGAACACGCCGCCAGCACCCACAGCGTCCCCAGTGGATTCTGGACTTTTACTTGTAACAAGAGTATTACTACATTTCCGTTTACTTCAGTAAAACTATTTAGTACTTTTTTTACCCACCACTGTCTCTCTTTACGGCTCCAGAAATACCCTCTGTGGAGCCAGCAGGCTCTGTCCATGGTGCTGAATCAGCTGCTGCGGCACACAGCCATACACACTAATGCATTTGGAGTGGATGTACCATGGGCAATATTTTGTCTGCAATTTTGAAGATGCAGTTCTCCTATCCTTTATGAATACATATTTGCTTTAGAGAACTTAATACTGTATCAATATTTGCAATAATGCTCACTGTTTACTGTAACGTGCCAACCTCGCCGAGACCAATTCCTCGTTATGTGCAAAACATTCATTTGTTTTTTTTCTCCTTGATCAAAAGAGGCATAATAGTCTAGTTTTCCTGACTAACACATCATTATTGTTTGTAATTCTATTGTTTTCTACGGTGTGAAATAGTCTATCATTAGCATTGAGGTGACAGAGAGAGTTCACTTTGAGAAAGGCAGAAGGCGTTCCTTCATCATTAACGTTAGAGGCGTTTCTTTAAGGTTTGTTTGGAGGCTGCACAGGGACTCCTTGTTAACCCATTCTGGATGGGAACCCTTTTTTGGTGTTTTAAGAATTATGTTATACTTTAGTTATTGAAGAATAGCAGATCTACAAGCTCATAGCGCAGCCCCGAGTGCGGCACTATGAGCTTGTAGATCTGAATCGTCAAAATGTTCAAATGGGGGTCAATTACATTACATTTTGGGGGTCATTGACATGAAATATTGAGCACCACTGACATATAGGGACATATAGGGTTCTCAGAGAACTTTTAGGATTTAGAAGTGAATATATGTTCTTTCAGAGCGAACGTTTTTAACTCAAATCTTTGCTTATGGGTGTGTGTGTGTGTGTGTGTGTGTGGGGGGGGGGGGGGGCAACATATTTTCAGATGGGGGTCGGCGGCCAATTACATATATTTTTGGGGGTCTTTGACCTACATTTTTTTTAGAACGACTGACACAGAAACATCAGGAAACTGTCAGGATTTAGAAGGCTTTCGTAGAATCGTCCTCAGGTCAAAATGGGTTAAGTCCATGAGACCCAGAGATGACGTGAGATGAAACCCTAGAATAATAATGATGATCACGGCTGTTGGGGAGAAACCTCATCAGTAGTGTTGCTATCCGGTCACTAAAACTAACTACAACAACTAGCTTTTTTCTCCACTGAGGAAAAATAAATAAATAAAAACTAAGCTATATGATGACTAAAACTATAACTAAATATACTGTCAATTCTGGCAACAAAATTAACAATGATATTAATATCTGGACTTACAGAGAGAAGAGATCCAGCAGAGCTAAAATGATGAGTCATGTTATGTTTGGATGCGCTCGGGTGTTGCATTTCGAAAATAGCTGCACATAATACAAGCTCGTGAGAGGCTAGGCTCAGGCTATTTTTTTCAGCGTGTAATCAAGTGCGAAATAAGGTATTACGACGCCATCAACTTTGTTCAAATTCTGTTTTGTTGTGCTGCAGTAATCTGATCCTAAACCAGCCTATAAAACATTGAAAAACATGTTCAACAGCATTTCATGGCGGTCCTCTTTCACCAGTTTCTTTTTTTTAATCCATCCATTGGCACTCTTGGCCACCAGGGGGAGGCATCCAAACGCGTCCTGTGGCATGGAATGAGTTGGGTCTAAATGCTAGATGCAAAGAGTTTGTTTGTTGTTAGCGTTGCGTGCAATCTGTCTCTAAAGTGATCGACGGGACACTTTAACCGAGGAAGCAAACATCGCCCGAATCAGGACTTCCAAATTGATGGCTCAGAGGGGGAGGAGGAGGTTCCACATCTCATCCCTTTATCCATCAGACGCTAATCAGAATGCTGGAGTCTCATCAACCTGTTCATATTAGGCTCATATTAGGAGGGCCCTCAAAAATGTAACGCATAGATGGGATACTTTCTGGCCTGACAGCGGCGGGAATCTTCTCCGTTGGTGGTCCACGGCAGTGTTGATTTTGACAGAACGTTTTAATTATAGTTTTAGTCAAAGTCTCTTGAATATTTTTCATTTAGTGTTTAGTGACATTTTAGTCACCTGGAATGTTTTATTGTTGGTCTAGTTTTAGTCGACAAAGTATCATTATAGATTTTAGTTGATTAAATCTACGGTTGATTTAGTCGACTAAAATGTATTCTGGTGGGCCTTGATGCCATCGTAATGATTGATTTTACACTCACTTCTAGATCGGCTATTCTAGATTGGCTAAGTGTAAAAGTGTAAAATGACTTGTGTCTTTGACTTATACTGGATCTCTTGTCCACTAGTCCCTTTCTAACATTTTAGTCTAGTTTGTTGACATTGGCCCGGTTTCCCAAAGGACACATGGTGTAAGAGGTATGGTGTTGCAGATGCTCAGATCAGATGCCCTCTAGGCCGCACACAGAAGCCTGTGAACATAGATATTCCGTGCCACGCAATGGTAGGCAAGAGGCCTGGTATGGTAGGCCTCAGGCCTGAGGTCTACCATTGTGAAATTTAATTTAATAATATTTGGACTGCTGGACAGCTGACAGTAGGCTCTCTTCACTCTTAAAAAAAAAAAAAATATATATATATATATATATATACACATAAATACTTATAATAAATAATACATATATATATATATTCATTTATTTATTTTTAAGTAAAGAGAGCCTACTGTCAGCTGTCCAGCAGTCCAAATATTATTAAATTAAATTTCACAATGGTAGACCTCAGGCCTGGCCTCGGCCTGAGGCGTACCTTCTGCTTCTAGAGGGCCTCTGAGCATGTTTTACACCATACCTCCTTTGGGAAACAGGGCCATTGTTGGTATATTTAGTCTTCCCTTTTTGTCATCATGGCATAGTTCTTACCGGTATTTAGTTTTTATTCAGTTTTTCTGAGTGTAAAACGGTAATCGATGAACATTTTTCATCATAGCTTTTAGTCCACGAAATCAACCTGGGACCGACCCACTGACGACGGATGAGGTGCTTAGCAGAACGACGCTATTTCAGTTCTCCACCAAAAGAAAAAAAAATACTGTACAGTACAGTGCCATCATCAGAAACACCTGTAGCTGTAGTACAGTACAGTGACATAATCAGAAACACCTGGAGTACAGTACAGTGCCTCATCAATAACACGTGTAGTACAGTACAGTGCTAGAAGAAGTACTTTGTGTTTTTGAAATCGAACACTTTTCAAACGTATATCTTCCCATAATTGTTCCTCACTATGTAGAAATTATTTGGCCTGAATTTCCGCAGATCGAAGCTACCACTCCAGTTGAAGCCATATATGTACAGCTCTCCATTGTAGGCAAAGGCTGAATAAAACTCTTTTTGACGAGGATGTATGGAGGATCTACTCAGCCAGAAGTCTGTCTCGGTGTCAAACACTTATTCCAATGGCTCCCACATACAAACATCTTTGTCCCGATGATGGTGGCAGATTGATGGTATGGAGCAGGAGGTGCAGTTCCTCTGGTGTTAATTAAAGACCAGACCATTGTACTGGTGTCCAACTTTTGCATGTCATCAGTAGTGTGTCCAGTCAGCTGCAGGGCGTATCCTCCATGGACATACATGACCTTTCCCAAGGCGCAGGCTGAGTGGTTCCACCTCACCTCTGGAACCGTCCCGGTAACCCTGGGTTTGGACCATCTGAGGGCGTCCACATCAAATCCATAAAGCACGTTGCAGAAATAGTTCCCTCCCCAGATGTAGACGGTATGTTCAATCAGCACAGCTGTGAAGCCCCAGCGCCTGGACCAGGGGGGCAGTCAGACAGATATTTTGTGAAGCCACTAAGGAAATCGGGATTTCCTGAAAATTCATATAATGGCCTGTTGTGGCACTGTCATTGGGCTCAAAAAACCCCACTCGAGTCAAAATAAAAACCGACAAAGAAGAAGGGGGGAAGTCCCGCCTCGTTGTCTCGGCCAGCCAATGGCTCAGCTGGGCCTAAACAGATCTAGAAAGATGGCGATTTACAATTCAATGACAGACAGGCTTCATTTTACGTCCATATCAGACCCGGAGAACGCTTTGTCCATATTTTTTTAAAGTCTATGGCCTGGACGGAACCTCACAGCGACCATTTCCTCTCCCAGGGGGCACCGGGGTCAACTTCCTCTAGCGTAAAGTCACTGTGTTGAAGTCGAGGACACTAATCTGACCACGTCTGTCCTTGGCGCCGCTGTATCCCCCGAAGGAATACACATCGTCTCCCACGACGACAACAGCAGCGTGACGCCCTTTGGACGAGTCTTTGAGATGAAGAGAGCAGTAATACATCGTCTGTGAGGGAACGGGGCGGTCTGTGAAGGAACGGGGTGGTCTGTGCACGCAACCACATTTATCGGCACAGTGGCACAGATGTCATGGCATGTTTTGCCAATCTATGAAGCTGATGCTGCCTTGTTGGTCTACCATGTATGGTCATTTGATCTCCATGCCGACCCCCAGACCAGGAAGGCTGGATGCAGAGGTGGTAGCTACTAATGTTCAGAGGTAAAGTTGATAAAAGTTACTTTATTTGTTCCCGAAGGGATGCTCACATGTTCTCTTCATAAAAGGCCCTCCAATGTCTGGCTTTATGGGCACTGGCCTACTTGGAACGACGCAAGTTGGAAATGTATGCCCCGTCCAGATATTCTGCCTGTGTCTATTTATGCCCTATATGGAGTTCTTTGTCAGGCATGCCCAAATATGGAGTACATGGACAGGGCAGGGACCCTGTCCAGAGCCCGGGCAGAGAGGCCTTTTTGGGGGCGGTTCTGGACAACCCTGGGTCCGACCGACTCGACACCGGACATTGCATTCTCTGTGGTGGTGTGGAACGCGTGTGTCGAATTTTAAGTGCGAACGGTTCTCGAGTTGCGTGGATTACAACAGTACACACACACACACACACACACACACACACACACCTACACACACACACACACACACACGCACGCATAATCGATGCAAAGAGCCTTGGATAAAAGGGCTACATAATAAAAGAACCATTTATCATTCAGGAGATACAAGGTTGTTTTGCCCCGACAGTGGCAGGAACACACCTTAGTGCCACGTTATCCATCTTATCGTTATCGTTATTATCTAATTGTCTAGAGTGTCTCTGGCTTTCACCGAGTCTCCCGAGGCGTGATGGGAGAGAAAGAGATGCTGCACGCGTCGCTCCATCCGCCCACACCGAGAGCACACAGAAGGATCGTAGGACGTTTACGCACGCACGCACGCACCCACAAACACGCACACACACGTGCGCACACGTGTGTGCACGCATGTGTGTGTGTGTGCACGCATGTGTGCATGCATGTGTGCACGTGTGTGCGTGCACACACATTTTTAACCCATATAAGACCCGAGTCCAGATTCTACAAGATGTCTTCTGAAAAAACCTCATGTCTCCCTATATAGTGTATCAGTTGTTCTCAAACTTCTTTCATGTCAAGGAGCCCCCAGAATTATGTGCATTTGGCCAGCCGACCCCCGTCTGAAAATATGTTGACCCCCAGAACCAAATAGCCTTATACAAGTTAAAAACGTTTGCCATGAAATCATATATATTCTGTGAATATTGCACACGTTGTAGTGGTTCAAAGCTGTGAGGCGACACAGACAGGTCTCAATGGGTTAATAAACTACCTTCCAAGTACTTGTTTCCGCCTTCTATAGCGCGGGTCAAATCCAATAACCAAATGGAATTGCTGTGTGTGTGTGTGTGTGTGTGTTTGTGCGTGCGTGCGTGTGTGTGTTTGAGTGCGTGCGTGCGTGCGCGTGTGCGTGTGTGCGTGTCGTATCCGATGAAGGAATGTAATCGGGGAAATCGGGCGGCGTTTGTTTTGTTGTTAATGTCGTTGTATAGCCTACAGGCAGCCTGGTGTAATTACATCTGCACGTTATTATTCTCAGTCGCCCCCCTCCGCACACACGCACGCACGCACGCAGCCCCCCCCCCCCCCCCCCCCCCCCCCCCCACTGGGGTGAAAACACCTAATGATTTCCTCTGCGTGAAACCTAATATAACGCTCTCTCTCTCCCCATCTCACTCTCTCATGCACGCACGCACGCACACGCACACGCACACGCACACTGCCAGCTGCAACAAGCTCTTGTAGCGTTCCGTGTTGGTTCGTTCGTTGCTTCACTCTTAGAGTTAGGCTGTACCATAGACTGTAAAAAAATATGGACAAAGCGTTCCCCGGGTCTAACATGGATGTAAAATGAAGCCTGTTTTTCCTGCACTGTAAGTCGCCATCTTTCTAGATCCGTTTGGGCCCAGCTGGCCATTGGCTGGCTCCGTTTTGGCCCAGCTGGCCATTGGCTGGCCCAGACACGAGGCGGGACTTCCCCCCTTCTTCTCCGTTGGTTTTTATTTTGACTCGAGTGGGAGGGGAATCCCGATCATAGACTGTAACGGTAGCCACGCCCCTCAGAACATGCGCGACTTTATGGTAATTATTTTAATAAATGGGACCATAATTTTCCAAAAAGAATATTATATTATATTATAGAAATGAGACTTTAAACTAGTGACTGGAAGCAGAAAGTATTCATGACCATGTTTATTAAGGTAATACAGTCTAGGTGAAGTTGGGCCCAAATACATGGACTTCTATGGGGCTATGGGTTTTTCTGGGTCCAATGACAGCGCCACAACAGGCCATTATATGAACTTTCAGGAGTTTCAGGCTTCACAAAATATCTGTCTGACTGCCCCCCTGGATATTGGATATTGGTCTGTCCAGCAGTCCAGTCTTCACTGATCACACCCGACATCTCTCACCAGATTACCCGTCAATAAGCCAGTGATTTGTTATACAGTGCATGTTTTTTTTTTTTTTTTAATGATATTTTTTTGCGGCTTACGCCTTTTTTTTTTATTGATTTTTTTTTTTTGAAGGGACAGACAGTAGGCTTACAGGAAACGGGAGAGAGATGGGGGGATGACATGCAGTAAAGGCCGTGTCGGGTCCGGGAGTCGAACCCGCGGCACACTGCGACTGGATTACCAGTCCGGTGCCCAGACCGTTACTCTACGGCCTGGGCCAGTGCATGTTCTTGACAGAGGACCCCCACATTGCATTTGGGAATGAATGGACCCCCACATGAAAAAAACAAACAAAAACAAGGTGCGCTGCAGTGGCACCTGCACAAATCGTGGTTGCTATACGCTTGCATTGCATGGCAACGGTTTGCCTTGTGTGTAACCTTTGACCATGCTTATGCTCAGCCCTATATAAAGAGAAAAGGTTCTCGCAATCAGAAGCGAAGCATAGAGACCCACATAGAAGATAGAGATAGAGGCAGAGAGGAGAGAATCGAGAAAGAAGAGATCATAAGAGTCGCAACACGTTCAGCTCCTGTCTTCTGGCGTTTAGCAGTCCTTCATGTCTCAGGCCTTCCACCATCAGAACGCCAAGAGCTGCCACGCTGACCTCTACTGTCAAACGATGAATGGACGTCAAACGATGGATGGACTGGTCCTCCCCAGCTCTGTGACCAGCCAGAGACAAGAAGACGCAGACGAACAAAGATCTCACCCACCGCTCACCGAGACTTTAACCCATGTGACATGTGAAGTCACACCGGAACCTGACCAACACAGGAAAGAACATCCACGTCTGCACACAGTGCGACAGGGGTTTCAGTCATTTAAGTGGACTTGAGAGACACCAGCGAGGCCATTCAGGAGAAAAACCTTACCACTGTCAACTGTGTGACAAGGGATTCAGTCTGTTAAGTGGACTCAAGACACACCAGCGTGTCCATTCAGGAGAAAAACCTTACCACTGTCAACTGTGTGACAAGGGATTCAGTCAGTTAAGCGGACTCAAGACACACCAGCGTGTCCACACTGGGGAAAGACCATACCACTGTAAACAATGTGACAAGAGTTTCATTGATGCAGGTAACTTGAAGAAACACCATCGTGTCCACAATGGAGAGAGACCGTACCACTGTAAACAATGTGACAAGAGTTTCAGTGTGTTAGACAGCCTTAAGACACACAAGCGTATCCACACTGGAGAAAGACCATACCATTGTAAACAATGTGACAAGCGATTCAGTGTGTTACATAGCCTTATGACACACCAGCGTGTCCACACTGGAGAAAAACCCTATCTATGTACACTGTGTGACAAGAGTTTCAGTGTGATTGGTCTTCTGAAAAGTCACCTGCAGCGTAACCACACTGGAGAAAAACCCTATCTATGTACACTGTGTGACAAGAGTTTCAGTGTGATTGGTATTCTGAAGAGACACCAGCATATCCACACTGGAGAGAGACCGTACCACTGTAAACAATGTGGCAAGAGCTTTGTTGATTCAAGTCACTTGAAGAGACACCAGAGTGTCCACACTGCAGAGAGACCCTATCTCTGTACCCTGTTTTCAAAGTTTCAAATTGATTGGTTTCAAATTGATTGGTCATCTGAAGAGACACCAGCGTATCCACACTGCAGAATAGCAGACCATGATGTGTGTGGAAGCTGACCCACGCCGGCCAAGGCGATGAGAGAGCAGGTTTTTAGGAGCAAAGTCTTCCATGCTCATTTGTGCAGCACCGTGAGGCCGTTCACAGAACTGATCCAGCTACGCTGCTTGATCAGCTGGCCTGGGACATCTCCTAGGAGCAGAGGAAGGGCCTGGGACATCTCCTAGGAGCAGAGGAAGGGCCTGGGACATCTCCTAGGAGCAGAGGAAGGGCCTGGGACATCTCCTAGGATCAGAGGAAGGGCCTGGGACATCTCCTAGGAGCAGAGGAAGGGCCTGGGACATCTCCTAGGAGCAGAGGAAGGGCCTGGGACATCTCCTAGGAGCAGAGGAAGGGCCTGGGACATCTCCTTGGAGCAGAGGAAGGGCAGGAGAAGCATGAGATGGCCTAATTAATGTTCGACAGCTGCAGTGTTGTTTTCGTCGACTAAAACCAAGACGAAACATGTTCGTCGACTACCTTTTTCCACTGACGAAAACTAAATGGAAACTACATGAAAAATAAGCTATGATGACTAAAACTGGGACTAAATATACTGACAATTTTTGGTCATCAAATAAAAACTAGACTAAAATGTCAGGAAGGGACTAGTGGACAAGAGATCCAGTATAAGTTATTTTACAATTAGTTGCATGCTGAAAATAGCCGATCTACAAGCGACGCGTTGTGAGCTTGTAGATCTGCTATTTTCAGCAAGTGTAAAATTAGCCATTACGACGGCATCAAGACCCGCTGAAATACATTTTAGTCGACTAAATCACCTTACTACAAACATTCCAGGTGACTAGTAACATGTGACTAAAACTAAGGGAAAACCATTCAAGAGACTATGACTACAATTTAAATAAAAATGTGCTGCTAAAAACAACACTGGACAGCTGTGCAGTGGGTAGCTGGTCATTACATCTCGTCTACACTGCCAGCGATGCGAGCGAGCGAACGATGAAATCTCATTAGAATGCACTTTTCTTTTTTTAACGAGACTGTCCTGGCGTACCGCGACGTCGTCCACCACTCCTACATGTTCGTCAATATTTGAGCGAGGTTTCGCGGCCGCAAAATAATTCATTGGGCAGGGCTACTTACTATTTATTGGTTATTTGATTGGTTCGCAACACAGCGGCCGGCGGTCCATATCGGGACAGTTGTTTTCGCGCTGTATCCCCGTCGGAACGCTCGCTGATTGCCCGTGTAGATCAGGTGTTATAAACGTACTCGTCTCGGAGTCGGCAGACAGTGAAATATCTCAAGTCAGTTTCCTTTTTTTAGGCTTTTTCTGCCTTTAATGATAGGTTGAAAGTAGACCGCCAGGAAATGGAGAGAGAGACGGGGGGGAAGACCGTCCGGGCCTCAAGTCAGTTTTCAAGATGGATTTAGTTTTTTATTTAACCCTAACCTTTATTTAACTAGTAAAAACACTTTGAGACTGAGGCTTCTTTTAGACGGCGACGGTATCCAGATAAAACGGCAAAGTCCCGTTGCGTTCTCATTTTTATTGACCCTTTACACGAGAACGCACACTTTATGAAAAAGCTATAATGTCGCTAGGTGGCGGTAACGGGCTGCCAAATAGACCAGTCACCCACATACAAGTGAATGGTGAATGGTTGCAACTGTATTCATGGATTGCCCAAGTCCCGTAGTGGGATCGAGTTCTGCTCTGGTTTTGGTGAAATATGAAGTAGTTCCGGTTATTTTGTAGGGGGCACAGGGGGCCACGGATTAAAAGTAAATTAATCCACAAAACTAACGTCATTTGTATTTTTGTTCATTTTTGACCCCTCTATCACATGGAACTACGTATATGTTTTTTGTGTCCATATCACTACGCCCAAAAAATAGTTCCATGTGATAGAGGGGTCAAAGTTGAAAGAAAGTTGTGCTAATATTTTAGAGATGGGTCAACAATACAAATGATGTTAGTTTTGTGAATTCATTTACTTTCACTGCCCCCACAAAATTAACGGAACTACTTAATATTGACCAAAACCAGAGCAGAACTCCCACTATGGGACTCGGGCAATCAATTAATACAGTTGAAACCACTATATTAATGGCAAGTATTTCATACAGCTTAAGTTAAAAAAAATCTGAACTATCCCGTTAAACTTGTAAACTGTTGCTACGCATTGGGTTTGTTGCTGTGTAAGCCTGTAGGCAACTAGCCTCTGCACTTTTGTATAGCCTCATGTAGGCTGTCGTTTCCTATATGCATTTCATTTATAGGCACGTTGAGAAGTCAGGCTACTTAATTAATTGTTGTATTTTATTGTAAGCCTGATAAGAACAGGGTTTTTTTTTGTCAGGTGAAACCAATGACCATAGAGCAATAAAAGGATAAGAGACCGAACCGGAGCGTTAGCGCTGCAATTCCACATTTTGCCAGTAGGTAGTGGCAGCTTCAACGTTGAATAGCTTTACTGGGGGCTTGATGTGAAACCTGACATAATGACAGCTCATGAAATGTAAGGGACTTAGGGCCGATTCATACTCCTATTTTACCGCTGTTTCGGCGCTGTAGTGCCGAAATGATTTCGGCTCGTCAGAGATTTTCAGTAGCACCGAAGAGCCGACTTTAGGACGGTACCCGCCCCCCCGAACCTCAAATGACGTCAAATTGTAGGCTCTTCAGCACCGAACCGACTTTTATTCGGCTCTAAAATAGGAGTATGAATCGGCCCTTAGTCACCAATGGGATGGTCTGACCCCACGCCGTCTGAGCCAATGGGAGTCTGCTGAAACGCCACCTAAGCCAATGGTAGTCTGCAGCCCTCGTGTAGCCAATCACGTAGTAGAACATCGACGAAAACAAATACTGAATGGTCAGCTATTCTGCCGAATTATTTCGGTGGCTGAATATTCGCTGCATCACTACAATTTATGTTACAAAGTATTAACGAAATATGACCAGACAGTGGCCTTGTGGTTAGAGTGTCCTCCCTGAAACTGGGAGGTCGGGGGTTCGATCCCCGGCCGGGTCATACCAAAGACTGTAAAAATGGGACCCAATTCCTCCCTGCTTGGCACTCAGCATCAAAGGGTTGGATTGGGGGGTTAAATCTACTAATTCCCGAGCGCGGCAGGGCTGCAGCTCACCGCTCCTTGGCTGCAGCTCACTGCTCCAAGAGATGGGTCAAATGTGGAGAACAAATTTCACTGTGGTAACGTGTGTGACAAATCGTATGACTTTGACTTTGAAATTGTATCTAGGCTTCCAGATCACTCTATTGTGGTCGTCGCATTAAAGGCAACTAGAAAATACAGAAATACATTGAACCACATGACATCCCTCTGTCTTCCTATTGATTGACCCCCCCCCTCCCCCTCCTCCTGTCTTCCTATTGGTTGGTCCCACATGACGTCACAGCGCAGCAGGAAGACATGCCAGGGAATAAAGATGTATGATAATAGTGGGCCGATATTATTAAGGTTGCGGGTTCGTGGACGGGCCACACACTCCTATGGCCAGCTGTGTGTCTGTGGACGAGGCCACACACTCCTATGGCCAGCTGTGTGTCTGTGGACGGGCCACACACTCCTATGGCCAGCGTTGTGTCTGTGTGTACCATGCACATGTCTGGGAGATCAGAGGGTCCAGAGCCACAGTTCCGACAAGTGTAACGGCCGAGCTACACCAGACTTCTCAGAGCGCGTTCGTGCGCACACGCGAGCCCCGCGTACACGCACTAAAAATAGGACTGGATCTATACGTGCGTGTGTGCGCGCGTGTGTGTGTATACCGTATGCATAAACACACGCTGAACAGCCTGGTGTAGCTCGGCCGTCATAATAATATATATAGGGCATTCATTTATGAAACAAAACAAATATAAAGAAAAATATAAAAATTATGAAACATGAAGATACATGCTTTCTATTGTTGGCTGGGAGGTGGAGTAGGACTAAGGCCCCATGCTTTCTATTGGACAATAGAGATACATGCTCTCTATTGGACAATCATTAATATGAAGATACATGCTTTCTATTGGACAATAAAGATTCATGCTTTCTATTGGACAATATATGAAGATACATGCTTTCTATTGGACAATCATTATGAAGATACATGCTTTCTATTGGACGGTGATGATATAACCCCATAAGGCAGTAGATTGCAGTACAGTTGCATTACAGACACATCTCTCCAGCATGTCACTGGCGCGCACGCACACACACGCACACGCACACACACACACACACACACACACACACACACACACACACACACACACACACACACACACACACACACACACACACACACACACACACACACACACACACACACACACACACACACACACACACACACACACAGCTTAGTGCACGCAGCACTGTGGCCTACATTAACACACGGCCCCTCCAGCTGTAATCCACATCCAGGAACAATTCTTCCATTTCCACCTGGAAGGCTGCCAGACCACAGGATATCTATGTCTCTATGTCTCTCTCCCCCTCTCCCTCTCCCTCACATTAAAACATGACATTACAGTCCACAGGATCTCTCTCTCTCTCTCTTGGGTGCATATCTTTGGTCTGGCGTACTATAGATACAAACAGACCGACACGCAGTAGTCTCGATACCCACATGCCAAACCCTAACCTCACAGGGAAGCCACGTATGAGTCTTAACCGGCCATGTATGAGTCTTAACCGGCCACGCATGAGTCTTAACCGGCCACGCATGAGTCTTAACCGGCCACGCATGAGTCTTAACCGGCCACGTATGAGTCTTAACCGGCCACGCATGAGTCTTAACCGGCCACGCATGAGTCTTAACCGGCCACGCATGAGTCTTAACCGGCCACGCATGAGTCTTAACCGGCCACGCATGAGTCTTAACCGGCCACACGTGAGTCTTAACCGGCCACACGTGAGTCTTAACTGGCCACGCATGAGTCTTAACCGGCCACACGTGAGTCTTAACCGGCCACACGTGGGTCTTAACCGGCCACGCATGAGTCTTAAACGGCCAAGACTATTGGTATGTGGGACTATAACGTATGCCCTCCATCTCTGAAGGATCTCTCTGTCTCTGCCTGCCCCGCCCCGCCCTGCCCTGCCCCGCCCCGCCCTGCCCTGCCCCGCCCCGCCCTGCCCTGCCCTGCCCCGCCCCGCCCCGCCCCACCCCACCCCATCCCGCCCCACCCGCCCCGCCCTGGCCTGCCCTGAAGGATCTCTCCGTCTCTGCCTGCCCTGCCCGCTGACATCAACATCACATCACATTGCCTGGATTAGGACGGGGACAGCTGGGTCACATGGAACACAAAACGTGTAACCAGAGAGAACAGAGCGTGTGTGTGTATAGTGACAATAACAGAGGACATGGGGATTACATTTATGAAAGGGCCACTTCTGACACCATTGACTTACGACATGGCTTGTTGAACCGCCGTACAAACGTACGTTATTCCAGGCCAAAGCTCATACACCTCGCTCTAATATACTACACATACGGTTGTATGTGATGAATAGTGCAGAGGTGGAAATGTTGTTCATGTAAGTAAGTTGTTAGGGAGCATCGAAGACAGAGAAGACAAGAGTGTGGATCCTTTTTTATTTTATTCTCTTTTTCGTACAGAACAGCCTTGATGCTCAGCGTGCAGCCTTGTGGTTAGAGTGGAGCTCTGTGTTCAATCCAAGGGCGAGTCATCGTCACACAAAGAAGGCTTTATAAAACCAACAGGCATGGTACGCATGGTGAAACCACAGTACGTCATACTAGCGTCATGCGTATCCAGGGGGTGAAACCACAGTACACGCATAGAGCTGCCTGGCGCTACGGAAACAGGAGACGATGGAAGGATACACGAGGCTCATTGCTGACGACGCACCACTATACATCAAAGGGTGTGCAGTTTTTTTATCCCACAATGTTGTAACCCAATTTTTGTGTCAATTATCTAATGTAATCCTGGGCGCTGCACTTCCTCTGCCAACCTGGGTTGACCTCATGCTTCCTTCTATGCATGAGGAGTCCAAGCTGCTTCTTTTCACCTGACTGGTCTGTAATATCACAATAAACAGTGTATTATAGCTGGTGGCTGACTGGTCTGTAATATCACAATAAACAGTGTATTATATCTGTGGCTGACTGGTCTATAATATCACAATAAACAGTGTATTATAGCTGTGGCTGACTGGTCACAGAGAAAATGACTTCTCCTTGTATTAGCTGCTTTAAAGACAGCCAACCTTTCCTTCCTTCATTACTAATGCAGCACGCAGAAAATCGAGAAATAATTTTGTCCTTGCCTGTCGTAAATTAGCGCTATACAAGAGTGACTATACAGTTTTTCTACAGTCCCCCTGTAGAAAAGAGTCATCCCAGTGAGCAGCAACAACCCTCCCCTGGCCTATTCCATGGGTTGGACCCACCCACCTCACGTGCTGTCATTCCCTCTCAATCACTAATCACACCTGCTCTCACTCACTCCTCAATCAGTGGCCAGCTACATATACTGCCTGAGTGCCTGTCCATGCAGTCATTGTTTGGAAGCAGCAGCAACCAGCTGAGAGCCCTCTGCTCTGGAGTCTCAGCAGGCCACGATTATGCGTCACTGAAGTGAGTTCAGTTAAATTCATGAATGCATATGTTGTACTTTATTGGGTTTGTGATGGAGATAATGACTATTATAGCTACTTGCTTGCCTTGAAGCTTCTATAGTATAGATATGTTTGTGTAATGCAAATGCAAATGTGCTTGGCCTATTGTGAACTTAAGGAAAATGCAATGATCACAAACCTTAGAGAATATTCACTTGGTGTATTGTTTAAATGTTGTTGATTGTATAATAATTATGTGTTTCTATCTTTCATAGTAAAAACCATAACCGTGATGCCTCACCACCTCCTTGCTCAAATCTAAATGCGTGTCTGTGCAATGGAAATAAAGGCTTAAACGGATATCTCCTTGTCTACACATTCTTGCCGATGCACGCATGGTGATGTGAATAGTCCATGAGCCAGGCTCGACCTATCCCTACCTAACACCCCCTCTTTTCCAAGAGAGCAGGGTGACTCTCCACCCAACATAATATGTTAATATGTTATATATATTATATGAACATGATGTCAGACTGTTGCTCCATCAGCAAAACCCCAGAAAGGCGGCAGGGCCTGATGGCGTGTCGTCTGCCACATTAAATAATATCACCTGTCTTAATGACTATAGACCTGTTGCCCTAACATCTGTCATTATGAAAGTCTTTGAGCGACTGGTCTGTAAACACCTGCCAGCATAAAAACACTATTAATCATTCTGTCATCATCCACTACAAACACTTATCATTGAGTGACTGGCATTTCTTCCAACGTCTACTCACGCTGCGTGTGATTGGTGGGCTCCATCGCCAATGCATGGGTAGGTATCCAAGCCAATAGGAAGTTAGGAACTACAGCCTCTCTCGATCCAAGCCAATGGGAAGTTTAGCATGCTGGAATATATAAGGTGTTATATAGTTTAGCATGGACTCGATCCAAGCCAATAGGAAGTTAGAATATAGGTGTTATTGAAGTTTAGCATGGACTCGATCCAAGCCAATAGGAAGTTAGAATGTAGAATATACAAGCCGTTGTTCTTGCGTTAATGAATGAAAAAAGGTGTGGGGAAAAAAGTTTTAATTGACCACGCCAACCGATGTTATGATGATGATTTCCTGTTTTTTGACTAAAGTGTATATTTGTACGTCTCTAAATGTTATGATGAATTGAACAAGGTGGACCCTCTTGTAAACAAGTGTAGTGGTTTATTGGGTCAAATTAAGAGGTGATAGTAGACACCTTTATTTACACATTTTGTGAAGAAAGCTTATAGTGTCAAGCATTTATTTTACAGATTTGCCACACATTACTTTAACTTTCCCAAATAGCCAGGCAGCATGTTTAGAACTCAGTTTGGTGGGTGCACACACCAGAGCTGTATTCTTATTCAACAGTATTTGACAGACTTCCTGTTGTTACTTTCCCCCATAAGATAACAGAAATAAGGTCTCACAACACAGTATTAAAAGTTCTTTATAGTTTAAAGTTGTAGAATGATGAAATGTGCCAAATGTTTGACTGTTTCTCTTTCTCTTACCACACGTTATGCTTCCTCATTCTGAGCAGTGGGGTAGGACCAGAATGAAGGCTCAGGCTGCGTTTTATAGTGCCTGTCTCAAAGTGGAGGAGCATGATTGGTCCATTCCTACTGGACCAATCATACTCCACCTGTTGGGGTTTTTGTAAATAAAGTATTGGATTATGTATTATGTGAGTAAACGTATGAGCACTAACTTAACCCATTTAGGCCTGACGTCGAAATTTTAAAATGTCGTCTAAATCCTGACAGTTTTCTGAAATAGCCTACATCATGTTTCTGTATCAGTGGTGCTCAATATTTCATGTCAAGGACCCCAACAATGATATGTATTTGGCCACATCTGGAAATATGTTGTTCCAGAGACCCCCCAGAAAACTTTATATATATATATATATATATATATATATATATATATATATATATTGTTTTAAGTTGAAAATGTAAAGTATTGTAAAGTATTGCAATCCAAAGTGAGTGTTTAGTCTATGTGAAAACCGTGAGTAGGTATAGACAGGCTATTTGCAACTTTAGGCTAAACAACACAAGAATTCCAAAGGTCATCAGTAGATGTAAAGGACTGGAAAGAAGTCAGAGGATTTGTAACCTATGTAATGAAGCCAGAATTGAAGATGAGTACCATGTTTAGTTGGAATGTAAGAATACTAGCATAATTAGCATTATGAATTTCAGGCAAAAAATACCTGCCAATTTATTTCTTACCCACCCTTCTATGTTTAAATTAATTGCATTACTAAAATCTGAAAAACAAAAAGTAATCTATAAATTGGGTGCTTTTCTGAAAAACCTTCTTCCACTGTTCAAATAGCGAAAGCCTTTCAATATGCATATATGTATATTGTGTATTGTATAGATATAGGCCTATACTTTTGATTGTATACTTTTATGAATCTGTGCTCCAAACCATGTGATCATGCAGGTCGTGAGTTAAATAAATTGATGAGTTTATTAGGGTGATTTTGCCAACCCAGAATTTTTTCAGCCAAATGAACAACTGCGTGGCTTATTGCCGTGTGGCTGCAAGGCCCCGGGAGACTTAAAAAAAAAAAAGACTTTTGACTTGCCATTTTGGGAGGGGTTTTTTTGTTAGTATTTTGAGTATTGATTCACGTGCCTTTCTGTTTTTCACAGGATACAACCCTCTTTGAGACACAGCAATGGTGGAATATTATACTGAGGATAGGCTATATGAAGATAGATGAGGTTGAAAATGCATGACGTTTGTGGTCTTTTTTTTCTAAATTTTTTATCCCAATATTTTGTAACCCCTTTTTCACCCCTGTGTCAATTATCTAATGTGATCCTGGGCTCTACACACCCTCCGCCAACCTAGTCCCCATATATGGGGGACATGGGGATTGCAACGGACTTGAACTCATGCTTCCGTCATGCCTTGAGTGTCCAAGTTGCTCCTTTTCACCTGACAGGGGGGAGTTTCCCTGGTTGGACGTAGTGTGTGGAAGGAACACGTTATTCCAACCAGTTCCTTTCCCCTCCATCAGGCGCCCCGGCTGGCCAGGGGGAGGCAGTTTAGAGACCAGGATTACTGCATGTTTTTTGTAAGGGTACCTACCCTAGGGGACACGGGGAGAATATGTGAGGGTACCTACCCTAGGGGACACGGGGAGAACATGTGAGGGTACCTATAGACCGATTCACAGAGGGGTGCCCTGGGCGCGGCCATTACTGAGGTGTAATCCATGGAGCAGGTGCTCCGTAGGCCAGGTGTAGCTAATCAGTGCTGCTGCACTCAATGGTACACCTCAGTAATGGCCGCACCCAGGAAACCCTCTGTGAATCGGTCTATACCCTAGGGGACACGGGGAGAACATGCAAACTTGAAACTACACATAGAAAGGCCTTTTTGCCAACCCCGCCTCAGGGTCCACAACCCTTGAAACAGCTGTTCGTTCTACTCCAATACTCATCATTCATTCATTCATTCATTCATTGGGGTAGTCTTTTTTTAATTTGTACACTCATTTTAATTTCATTAGGCTTTTATTTGGTCTTTTTTGTATTAATGGGTGCAAAATAACATTCGACAACATGGCATTTAAAAGATGCAACACATAAAACATGTTTTCAACTCCAAGGCATTTTTATCTCTGGGACCCCAATTTATATTGTAAAATCAATGTTAATTTAACTCTGAGATGGTACAAATAGAACCAAATGGACCCGTCAGGGTCCATTTGGTTTTCACTCAGAATTCACTCAGAATACACTCAGAATTACAGACCCATAAGGGTGCATTTGGTATAGCTAAACTATCATTTAGCTGGGGACCCACTGGAACTCCCTCAAGGACCCCTAGGGGTCCCGGGACCTCACTTTGGGAACCACTGTATTATAAATTTAAAATACGGCCTAAATATGAAAGTTTTTAGTGGTCCTATAGGCTTAGATTAGACGCTGAAACAACGTCGTTTCCACGTCTAAATATAGACGGTCTAGAGTCTCTATAGACGGTTAAAAGACTGCTAATCAACGTCTAGGCTAAGCTTAAAAAAAACCTTCATTTTTAGACCAGTTATAATAACCCATTTTTAGACAGACGTCTAATAGCTGACTGTTGCTTAGTGAGCTATACTTATTATTACAATACGCAGATTGGACCAAATTAAAAATGTATTCATTAAAACAAAAAAGTTAGATATACTGTTCTTTAAGTGTTTGGGGGCTTGTAATAGCTCTCGTGGCCCACCAGGGGTGCCCGGCCCCATAATACTGTATATATAGGCTGAGAACCAACCAGCCGTCAAAAGCAAACGATGATAAAACATACATTATGATTGTTTTATTCTGTATTCTTCTCCTCCGTGGTGTCTGCGTCTATATCTGTGTGGAACAATTGATTCATTCATTCAGAATGGTTTGATACATCCATTAAAAACAGAATGGTTTGATACATCCATCTAAAAGCTAAAAGAAACAGAATGATTTGATCCATTCATTAACACATTTTGGACTGAGGTCGATTACAGAAAAGGCTTCTGAATTATAATAGTTTCTATAATATGTCAGTTGGTGCTCCAAAGGACCTCCAGAATTATCTGTATTTGGCCGCCGACCCCCATCTGACAATATGTAGTTCCAGAGACCTCCCACCCAGAAGCAAATATTTGCGTTAAAAACGTTGGCTGTGAAAGAATATATATTCAAAGCTTTGCGCCACATTTTCACGATTTTTCGCTAAAGTATAGCAATGCTTAAAACACCAAAAGGGATTCCCGTCCAGAGTGGGTTAAAACCAGAATAATTTGATCCATCCATTAAAAGCTAAAAGCACAGTAATAATTGTAATAATGTGGTGTTCGTACAACGAAAGGGGGGAAAAAATGCCATTCATTCACCAGCATGATTAACCCATTTAGGCTTGACGTCGACATTTAAAACATGTCTTCTTTTTTAAATACCTCATGTTTCTGTATCAGTGGTGCTCAATATTTCATGTCTCAAGGACCCCCCAAAAAATATGTAATTGGCCCCCCGACCCCCATCTGATAATATGTAGTTCCCGACTCCTCATAGAAGCAAAGATTTGAGTTTAAAACGTTCGCTCTGAAAGAATATAATTACATTCAAAAATTTCACGATTTTTCAAAAAATAGCAGACCTACAAGCTCGTAGCGCGGCACTCGGTGCCGCGCTATGAGCTTGTAGATCTGCTGTTTTTCAATAGCTAAAGTATAACAATGCTTAAAACACCAAAAGGGGTTCCCGTTCAGAATGGGTTAAAGTATGGCCTCTGGTTATGTTCTCTCTCTTTATGCGTTCCAACGCTAATTAGCAAAGAAAAAAAAGAAAGAAAGAAAGAAAGTAATGAAGAAAAATGTGTTTTTCCTTCTTTCCTACAGGAAACGAAAGCGATGGTTATGCGTTTGGATCGTTAACAACTAAAAGGACAGGCAGTTAATTGGAACATCCCAACACCAATATTAGTGTTTTATTTCATTTAATTTCATACATTCTCTATTTGTCCAGTGGCCGAGCGTGCAGAGCAGTGGTTCTCTAAGGTTTGGGAACCAATATGCTCGTTCTAGACTGCCGATGTTTTTTGATCGATATTTCATGAATCAATTCTACATGTGTCCAGATTTGACTGAGAGCCTGCAGCCAGGGCGCAAATTTCAGCTTTTCACCAAGGGAGAAAAACATTTTTTGTTTTATTTATTTTCCAAAATGAGTTAATATCACAGGCAGACTCTTCACATACTACACTAGAGCATGTCTGAAATAAGTGTCAGAGCTGAAATCGACATGTGAAAATGAAATAAATGTAGCTATAGGTGTAATGTTAGAGACCACAGAAGTGAACCTTTCAAGCCTGTTTTCTCAACTCGCTGTTTCTCTGCAAGACATTACTCTATAAGCCATATCTCCAAAACTGGTGGGTCAAACTGAACAATCAATGTCAATTTGAAGCTATGATTCCCTGCTTTACCATGACATGGAAAAAAAAAAATCCAATGGCAGGCCCTCAGTCAAATTTGGTCACATATAAGGACAATGCACAACTAAAACCCAGATGTGCTTTTTGTACAGAGGCGTTGAAAGTGCTGAACAAAGAACAATGAGGATACATTGGCTATATGGAATTGCAGACACGGAGAGAAAAAAGATTGGATTGTCAGTAAAGTGTTCAGTGAGAAATGAGGGCATTTGCAAAGGTGCCATTATGTAAATCCTATTCAGATTCTTGTGTCAAAAAGAGACACTTGTTTTCAGGAGAAAAAAAACAAGAGAATGAGAATTACAACTTGGCCTAAACAGTGAAAAGAACCTTGAAAAGAAATGCAGGACAAGTACAGTACAGGAAAGCTGTGTTGGAATAGATTGGCAGATCCGTATGACGCCTGTTTTCAAAACAGACTTGTTTTACTGTCGTTATTTCATTTGTCATCTTCCATCCGAACCAGGAGTTGTGGAGTTGGTGTCATTAGATTATGTCCTAAGGTTTTTTTCTTCTTTAAAAAAAAAAGATATATATATAAATCAAAACAGAGATTGAGAGGAAATCATTGCAATAACGTCAAAGCAACGTTTTGGGGAGAGACAGAGAGAGAGAGAGAGAGAGAGAGAGAGAGAGAGAGAGAGAGAGAGAGAGAGAGAGAGAGAGAGCTCCCCGCGGGTCTTTGAAGTACTTTGAGAGTACAACAACATTAGCCTGGTTTCCATCCTGATTCGCTGTGTTCCTTTACTTCTTCAAACAGTTAAATCAAGTGACAGACATAATCATAACAGCAGAATTGCCAGCCTCGGTCATTTAACACTCCCTGCTCCAAAAACGAACCTCCTTAAACAAACAGTTATGTATCGATCAATATCATTTTGGAACATGTTACCACCTCACATCAATATAACACAAAATAAATTATCTTTCAAATATGCTTTAAAGGAACACGTGTTACAGCTGACCACATGACCATAATGTTATTCTTATTATGTTGCAATGGATTTTATAGAATAAATTGTAATTATGTATTTTCATGTATTTAATCTTGTTGAATGTTTTGAAATTATGTATTTTTTTTGCATGTATTTTATATGGACCCCATGCAGGAAGATTACCTGTCGCCCCGGTGTCAGCTAATGGGGATCCATTCAATAAACTATAAACTAACGCAACAAGGCTAGAACCCAGAACCCAGGCGACAACAACATGACGTTGGGGAGGATTTAGGCAAAATAAGTTCTCTGTGAAGTGTTTGATTCCCTTTGATTGTTTTTATAGTTTCTTATATTCCCTTCTGACAGATAAAGGTCCATGAATCAATATGCTGTCTTGTCAAACACACTCTTCATCATCAGCAACATTCAAGATGTCTGGAACACCCTCTGATTAACTCCTCCATTTCTCACAAGGTCATATCGATTGTATCGCTGCTGTCGCGTTATTTTATTAATTCATTTTGTAAATTAACGCCCTATACTCGATCATCTTGCAGTGTCACGCAGAAACATCAAAAATAGCAGATCTACAAGGTCGAATTGGCAGCGCGAGACGATGCGTTTTGAGCTTGTAGATCTTCTACTTTCGCAAATGGAATCCTGCAAAGTACATACATACATACAACATGCATACATACAGTGTGACGTTTCCAACCGACTGCCGCTGTCATGGGGGTGGGACAGACGGACGGACGGACAGACAGACGGACGGCCAGACGGGCGACCTTGTATGTTTAAAAAACAAAACCAGGAAATGTTTAAAATAAATGTATTTAGTAGTTATTCTTTATGCACAAGCTCTTGTTTAATAAAATAGTTTTCACTGGCTGAATGTTCAAAAAACTCACGTAGGGACCTAACAACGTTAACTTTTAAATGTTACAAAAATATAGCAGAAACAGACGATCTACAATCTCACAATGCAACATGCTGTGAGCTGTACATCGAAAACATAATAATTGACTCCTTTTGCGTCACACGAAGTATCTACTGTATAGGACGTTCATTTACAAACTAACTAACTAAAATAAAATAAAAGTTGAACTACGGATTGGCTTTCTGCCCCGTCTGACAGCAATTGTAACAATAAACAGCAGGAAACATCCCATAATAATAATAATATTAATATAGTCTGGAGCCAATCAGAAGCCTTGTCCTCAGCTCACTTACTCACTCACATCAAACAGCAGATAATTAAACCCAAGTGAAGGATTACGGGATGTCGGGTTGAAGGTCGTGGCCCAGTGCCTCCCTCTCTTCATCCCTCTCTCCGTCTCTCCATCGGTCCATCCCTCCCTCCCTCCCTCTCTCCATCTATCCATATCTCCATCCATCCCTCCCTCCATCCCTCTCGCCCTATACCTTCCTCCCTACCTCCTGGGTTGGGCAGTGAGGCTGGCTGCTGGGCTGACGGCCCTAATCCCTACCTCCCTTCATCCCTCCCTCCATCCCTCCCTTCATCCCTCCCTCCCTCCCCGGGTTGGCCAGTGAGGCAGGCTGGCTGGGCGGACCGCTCCAAGCCTCTTGTCTCCCTGCCAGCCATCCAGCCAGGCTCCCATGAAGGCAGCTGGCATGACTCTGCTTTTAACCTGAGCTGAGTGGCTCGGGGACACAGGAGGAACAAAGAGTGCACGTGTGTACCCAAATAAGCACACGCGTGCACGCACTCACACACACACGCACCCTTACGTAACGATATGTGCAAACGCTCATGTTTAAACACACACTGACTGACAGTGCATGTGACAAGACAGCAGCATGCACCGGCACTTCATTTCATCTTTTAATACATTTCTTTTTTTTTGTGGAAAAATTGTCTCCGCTTGAAACTGTCGATAGCAACATGCAAAGAAAAAGTCCTGATCCCTTCCTCTTCTTCTTCTTATTCCGAGCGAGTGATCCATGATGACGAGTGTCTTTGTGTTCCAGCTGCCGACGTGGCGCCAATCAGCCGAGAACCCGAAATATCCTCCTCACATTTCAGCCTCTAGTCTCGGCTGCGCTGCGCTCTTCAAACGGAACGGATAAGCCCCTCACAGCGTGTAGCAGCAAAGCGCTCGGCCATGCAACTCAGGTGTTCTTAAGCACATCAAAAGCCTATTTATTTTAACTACAAAATAGAAGCGCAGCATCGTCAGATCCCGAACGGACGGGACTGGGGGAGGAGAGGAGGTCGCAACCGAAAAAACCACCACGTCGAGGCCATGATGGATTCCGAGAAAGCGAGGAGAGAGATGGGGGGGGGGGGGGGAGGGGAGGAGATTCCACAGAAACCAAACATTGAAACAGAACTAGCACAGAAGGTCAGAGAGATTACAGTGGATTGGTGCAGCAGAGTTTCACAGAGACGCCGAGGCCTCGCCTGAAGCGTCCGGAAAAAGCCCCGAAAATCTCTCGATCTGTCGAGTGGCTCAGAGGAACGGACGTGAACTCTCGATCCTTTAGAGAGAGAGAGAGTCGTCTGTTAAACGTCAGGCAGGTGAGCGTGATTTGACTACAACTGAATGTCATCGTCGAAGTCCGTAAACAAAGTGGATGCCCTGTGTGTGCACGCGGCCACGCGCACACGGAAAAAGTCCTTTCATGTTGCAACGGTGACGACACACCAACGGCACCCCAACGGTGACGACACCCCAAAAAACAACAAAAATAAACCAGGACATTCAGTTCGGACACATTCGCTACATAATTTTCAGAAACAAAACAAGTAAAATAATGGCAAATGATGCTTGTTTTTTGTTTTTTTCGGCTTCCTGGCTTTTCTTTTTTAAATAAATCCAAACAGAGATTGAGAGGAAACCGTTGCAGAATCGGATGCTAATTGACTGTCAGTCCAAAGAGAAACCTAACGTCAAAGTGACGTTCGGAAGACAGAGAGAGACACATCTGCAACAACATGACATTGGGGGGGAAGATTTAGGAAAACTATGTTCACGTGAAGTGTTTTATTCCCTTTGATTGTTTTCTTATTCCATTTGACGGATAAGGTCCATGAATCGGTACATTTCTTGTCAAAGACACTCTTACATCAGCAATATTCAAGATTCGTTTCTCATGAGGTTGTATCAACTGTTGCTGTCGTTCAAAAAACCTCTTTCATAACTTTTCATGTTTTGTTTTTTTTCACATTCCCTTCGACGGATTTATAACTTTTTCTTGTCACAGTCACTCTTCCGTCGGCAAAACATTCACGACGTCCGGGAAGAACTCTCCTTTTTAAAGCTCATATACATACTTCAGTTTTAGGGGCTAACGAGTCGAGGCCATCAAACTTGCGGTGATGTCCTTAAGCATTGGCCCCCGCCCTCCCTCCCGTGCCAGCAAAACTAAGGGGACCGACCACTCAACTATCTAGAGTGACCAATCAGTGAACGAGGAGGTGATGGCCCCATGGAGTGAAAGGACCTGTCGTCGGACAGTAAACAACAGAGAGATGTGTCGCGGTCCGCGGGGATAGCTGATTACCGGCGGCGAGTGACGTGACATGTTGTTGTAGTTTTCTAACCTTTAGAAAACTATGCCTCGCTTATAAGCTATCGCCTCACACTGGGGTATGAATAGGTCTTTTAGGAGTTGAAGGCGCAGTCTTTTAGGAGTCGAAGGCGCGGCCATTTAGGAGTGGAAGGGGCCCTTTTAGGAGTCGAAGGCGCTGCCTTTTAGGAGTGGAAGGCGCGGCCTTTTAGGAGTGGAAGGCGCGGTCTTTTAGGAGTCGAAGGTGCGGTCTTTCCTAACCTTTAGAAAACTATGCCGCGGTGATAAGCTATCGCCTCTAATTGGGGTATGAATAGGTCTTTTAGGAGTCGAAGGAGCGGTCTTTTAGGAGTGGAAGGCGTGGCCCTTTTAGGAGTCGAAGGCGCGGTCCTCGCAGATCTCCAGCGCAGCCTTGGTGGCCCCGCCCAGCACCTCCACATTGGCGTCCACCCATGGGATGACGTTGCCGGGCATGTAGGCGGAGCAGTTGGCCATGCCCACGATGTCGGCGGGTCGCAGCACGCGGTCCCACACGTTGAAGTGGCTCAGCTCGCCCACGAATGCCTGCGTGGCGTCGAAACGACCGCCCACAATGTCCTGGTGGGAGAGAGAGAGAGACAGGCGAGGTGTGAGGTTACAAGTGTGAGGTTTGAGTTCGCTGTTAAATGGTAAATGGTGCATTTATATAGCGCCTTTATCCAAGACGCTTTACATATAGTGCATTACATTCGCCCATTCACACACACATTCATACACCGATTGCGGCGGAATCCATGCAAGGTACCAACCAGCACATCGGGAGCAATTTGGGGTTCAGTGTCTTGGAACACTGTCAAAGGACACTTCGACATGTAGACAGGAGGAGCCGGGATTCGAACCGCCAACCCACGGATCATTGGGGCGACCTGCTCTACCTCCTGAGCCACAGCCGCCCCAGTGCTGAGTTCTACAGCAGAGGAGACTGGTCTGGTTGTGAGTTCTGTTTAACATCCAGCTTTCTCTGTTGTCTGTTGTGCTGTTGTTCACTGAAGCTTGTCTTGTCTGCACAGGACTTGATCCCACTGACTTATCACATGCACGCACGCACGCACACACGCCTCTCCTGTGGCAGAGCAGACCTGTATGTACTTTATGATGGAGCAACAGTCGGTGAAGGTTAGGATTCATTACGACACTGTCGAGGCAGAAACCTCGTACCTCAATACTTTAAAACTCTTTCCATGCCACCATTGCCTCCGGCGCTGTGGCGCACAGTGCCAGAATGCACAGAAAAAAGGCCCAGAAGAAGAACCCGTGAACCGGAAGTAGTAATGGGTCATTTCCGGGGCGGGCGCTGGTCTCTATTCTATCGCCAGAAGTGCTAATATGCTAACCACGAGGTTCTGCTAATGTTTTTATTGAGTTCCTAACATCGTCTGCCTTGTTGATGGATTTGGAAGAAATTTTGAAGGTCTGGTTCCAGAAATAAACCAGTATTTAATGTGTCAAATCCATGATATTTACATTGGAATGAATGAGCCCGGCTGGAAAGTGTCCAAGTCTCTCTCAGTGGGAGTGTCTAAGTGGTAGAGGGCGGGGCTAAAGACGTCGGTAAAGATCCCGCGTGTAATGCATGTGGACGGAATTTTGGGATTTCAATGACGCCACAACGTGGAATCAAGCGTTGCCTAGCAACGGAGAAGCAACCACCCGAAAACTAATATTAATTCTGGATTCATAGAAATCAACAAAACGTCAAGGACCGACCAGCTCCCCCTTTTGGAGCGGAGGACCGACCGGCTCCCCCTGGTGGAGCGGAGGACCGACCGGCTCCCCCTGGTGGAGCGGAGGTGTCGGTTTGTGTTTAGAAGCAGATAGATGAGCTAATATGAAAGGATGGCGTGAGACACACACACCCATGCATGCACGCACGCACGCACGCACGCACGGCTCTCCCGTGGTGCCTGCTGTGAAACACACACACACACACACACACACACACACACACACACACACACACGCTGGACTGTAGGGAATTATATGCACGCACCTCTCTCTCTCTCACGCATGCACACATGCACGCAATCACATATCTCTCTTACTCAATCTGTCACAGACAGACAGGCAGACAGACAGACAGACAGACAGACAGACAGACAGACAGACAGACAGACAGACAGACAGACAGACAGACAGACAGACAGACAGACAGACAGACAGACAGACAGACAGACAGACAGACAGACAGACCTGTTCCTGCCCCAGGATGAGCACCCCTCCAGGCTTGATGGGGTGCCAGGGAGCCAGGTTGTCCCCGGTGCCCAGCCTCTCCCCGTCCTGGTAGGCCTCCCAGAAGCCGTCCCGCGTGGTCCACGTGATGCAGATGTGATGCCAGCGGCCGTCGCTCACCACCAGAGGCAGCTGGGCCACCTGGGGGGGGGGGGGGGGGGGGGTCATTAACACCTGAGATTCTTTTTGATACAGAGACAGTCATGGCGGCAAGACTGGCCTGTTCAGGAGAGGAGAAAAAAATCACACCCATGTGTGTGGGTGTCCCTCTACTGTACTGTACTGGCACGGTAACAAGACTACTCGCCCCGTTTCTGTTTTCCTCCCAGAATTTTCCCCAGTGAGGGGTGGGAGAGGCTGGACAGCAGACGGCTGGACTTTGAATTTATCTAACTATAAACTTTCATGACAGCAGAACAGCCTAAGTACAAATATAATTTATGAAAAGCTACTACAGTGAAGTCTGTTCACAGAAGTTGTTGTAGGATATGTGGGGATTATCTGACGAGGTACCATTTGAGGGGGCAAAACCTTACATATACTAAATAATACTAAATTGTTTATAGGTGCAATCAATATAAGTCAAATAATATAGCCTTTCCACAGGAGAATCTTTTTATATTTTTCCAAAAAGAATACAAACAGCCAATAGCATATTACAAAGTTATCCCCCTCACTTTTTTCGGGAGGAAAAACGGGCAAGCGCCGGGGCGAGTAGCCCAGTATTCTGATTCACTTCATGGCACAGCCGAAATCACCATATATACAGTTAATATGTGCATGTGTGTTAGGTTGCGCACATGCTGTTTTCGTGCTCAGACGCACCCACCCACCCAGCCAGCCAGCCAGCCAGCCACCCACACAGCTCCGTATAAGGGAGTGGTTGCACCACTCGGAAATGATGTTTTTTTAATGTTTTCATCTAAAATTAGTTAATAGCACGCAGGCAGAATCTTGAAATAAATGTCAGAGCTGAAAATATGAAGTAAATGTAGCTAGGTGTAATGTTAGAGTCCACAGAAGTGAACCTTTCAAGCCTGTTTTCTCAACTCGCTGTTTCTCTGCAAGACATTACTCTATAAGCCATATCTCCAAAACTGGTGGTGAAAAAACGAAAATTACAAAATAATTCTGAAAATCGTATCAGTGGTGCTCAAACCTTTTCATGTCAAGGTCCCCTAGGAAATATCTGTATTTGGCCGTGGACCCCCATCTGAAAATTAAAATATGTTGTTCCAGGCGAACAGGCGATAATAAAATGCATCTTTTTGGGGAGTGCCACTGTAGTATATCGGGTTCTCAGTAGTATTATTGAAAGGACACGGACACAGTGCTAGTGTTAGATGCCTGGTTATTTACTGAATGAAAGCGGGAGCAAAACATGGGTTTGTGCACATGCGCAGTGTGCTGGAATGCACACAACAACAGTTGCCAACAGGGGGAGCCCTAGTACAGCATAATATATGTATTAAAGCCAATACATTACAGTCCTCCCTTTTATATGAAAGCTCCCTTTAAGTTCTTGTTTACCAATCAACTCAACAACAACAATTTACTGTCAAACAACTTAACCTCTGTTTGTGCAGCTGGCAATAACAGCCTAATAAATTCTTCTTTACTATAACTCTCAATTAACATTTTTTTTACTGTAATAAAGGAATGTCTTTAAGCAAAATGAGTCTTTGTTGACCCTAACTGACAAGGGAGAGGTAGACTGCTCCACCCTTGTATACCAAGCCAAAAAGGGATTATTCTGCCCTTGACTTGACTTGGTTCCCTACTAATCATTGTACTTGCATGTCTTCATGCGCACCCGGTCCGGGTAGCGGCGCATGGCAGGAGTGCTGGGCTTGACAGGGCTCTGCTGCGGAGTGCTGGGCTTGACAGGGCTCTGCGGCGGCGGTGTAGAGCTGTCGCTGCTACCAGGTGTCCATGCAGGTGTTCCTGGAGTCATCCGCGGCGGGTGTGTCAGCCCAGGAGTAGACTCACAGTTCCACTGAGGCAGAGTAGAGACTTGGCTGGTGAATGGCTCATTTAAGTCTCTGGGATGCGTTGTGTGGTCTCTGGAGTTTATGTGTTGCAGATCAGCTTCCTTAGAGTGTAATAGGTGATCGATATGGACGGAGCGCTCTCTAAATCCATCGTTGATCAGGTACGTGACTGGTCCAAGGCGCTTCACCACTGTGGCTCTCAACCACTTCTCCTTCCCCTCACGAAAATTTCTCACACGAACCAAATCACCCGGGAACAGGTGTCTCAATTTGGTTGTGGCTTTGTCATGGTGAACCTTCTGTTGAAGCTGTTTTTCCTCAACAGTTCTAGCCAGGCTCGGTTTAAGCAGGCTGAACCTGGTCCTCAGTTGACGTTTCAGGAACAACTCCGCTGGCGAAACCCCCGTCACTGCGTGAGGTGTGCTCCTGTACATCAACAGGAAATTAGCCAGCCTATGTTGCAATGTCAACTGCTGAGACTCTTCTCCAAGAACTTGCTTCAGGAGTGCAGCCTTGACTGTCTGCACCGACCTTTCAGCGGCGCCGTTCGACGCGGGATGATAAGCCGGCACCAGTGTCTGCTTGATACCGTTGCTCCTCAGGAACTGTTTGAACTCACAGGAAGTGAATTGAGGTCCGTTGTCACTTACGACCTCCTCCGGGAGACCTTGAGAAGCAAACAGGTTGCGTAGAACATCAATGGTCTTTGCCGATGTGGTGGTCTTCATAGGCATGACCTCCAGCCATTTAGAGTGACTGTCCACAAGTACTAAGAAGTACTGCTTGTCTTTCTCACAAAAGTCTATGTGTACTCTCTGCCAAACACGTTCCGGCCACCTCCAAGAGTGCAACGGGGCTACCGCTGGCAGCCTTCTCACTGACTGGCACGCCCCACAGCTCTGTACGGTTGCTTCAATGTCACTGTCCAAGTGGGGCCACCACACATATGACCTGGCCAGTGCTTTCATGCGGCAGATACCCGGATGTCCGGTGTGTAGGTCACTTAGCAGCCTCGCCCTATGTGCGGGCGGCACGATGACCCTCATTCCCCACAGTACACACCCTTGCTCTTCAGACAGTTCAGTTCTCCAGGTGAAGAACGGTCTGAGAGTCTCATCATCAACGCTGTCGGGCCACCCATTTAAAGTGAACTCTCTGACTTTGCTCAATACTGGATCCTTCCGTGTGCTGTGCGCTATGTCTCTGGCATGCACTGGCAGGTCATCCACCACAGAGAAGTAGAAGATGCTGCTTTCTTCAGCTGTTTTGTCTTTGTCTGGCCTCGGCAGCCTGGACAAGGCGTCTGCGTTTGCATGATCTGCTGATTTGCGATACTCAATGTCGTAGTTGTAGGCCATGAGTATTAGTGCCCACCGTTGCATCCTCAGAGCAGCTAAAGTGGGAATCGCTGACTTGGGCCCCAGGATCGCCAAGAGCGGCTTGTGGTCAGTAGTGAGGATAAACTTTCTCCCGTAGAGATATTTATGGAACTTCCTCACTCCGAAAATGATGGATAGAGCTTCTTTCTCTATTTGGGCATACTTGCTCTCTGCATCCGATAGAGTGCGTGACGCAAAGGCAATCGGCTTTTCTTCGCCATCTTCCATGATGTGTGAAATCACCGCTCCCACGCCGTAAGGGGATGCGTCGCAGGCTAGCCTCACTGGCTTCTTGGTGTCGTAGTGTACAACTACTTTGCTTTCTAGCAACAGTTTCTTGGTCTTTGTGAACGCTCCCTCGCATTCCGGTGTCCATTTCCAGGGACTCTCCTTCTTGAGTAGCGCATGCAGGGGCTGTAACAGGGTGGACAGACCCTTCAGGAAACGTCCATAGTAATTTAAGAGCCCTAGAAACGAGCGTAGCTCGGACACATTTGTGGGGCATGGAGCATTGACTAGAGCTTCCACCTTCTCATCTGTTGGGTGAAGCCCTTCACTGTCCACCATGTGGCCCAAATACTCCACTCTGCTTTCCATGAACTTGCACTTGGATCGTTTTACTCGAACACCATACTTCTCTAGACGACTCAGGACCTCCTCCAGCTTTTTCAGGTGATCTTGTCTTGACCCTGCTGTGATTAGAATGTCATCGAGAAAACAGGTCACATGGTCAAGACCCTGCAGTATTTGATCCATCACTCCCTGGAAGATGGATGGTGCACTAGAGACACCATAAGCGAGACGGTGGTAGACATATAGCCCACGGTGAGTGTTTACAGTGAGGTATTTTTCTGAATCCTTATCCAGTTGTAGTTGCTGATAGGCATGTGACAAATCCAATTTTGTGAACAGTTTGCCTCCAGCCAATGTTGCGAACAGATCTTCGGTATTCGGCAGTGGATATGTTTCCTCCTCCACGCTCTGGTTTATGGTAACTTTGTAATCACCACATATGCGTATTGACTTGTCAGCTTTTGGGACTACAACAATTGGCGATGCCCATTCACTTCTGTCCGTTTTGGAAATTATGCCCATAGCTTCCAATCTGTCCAGCTCTTTTTCCACTGGTTCTCTGAGGGAATAAGGCACCGGTCTGGCCTTCCTACAGATGGGCTGTGCATCTGACCTCACTCGAATAGAGGCTTTGAACTCCTTAATGATGCTGGGGCCTTCTTCAAACACAGCTCTGTGCCTCTGTAACACGGCCTCCACATCTGGCACACTAGCACCACCTGCTGCCTTAACCACGAATATTTCCCTCCAGTTCAGTCTGATTGTATCCAACCAGTCACGCCCTAGGAGTGCTGGTCGATCACCCTTCACAATCACCAAAGGTAATGTTGCGGTCTGTTGCTCATATGTTGCATTCACATGCACTTGCCCTAGTGTGGGAATTCGTTCCCCAGTAAATGTGGACAGTCTCTGACGGCATACTTCAAGGGGTAGATGAGATAGGCACTCTTCATAGAAAACCTCAGACACTAATGTTGCATCTGCTCCAGTGTCTAGCAGCATATCCAGACCCTTTCCTTCCAGCATCACATGCACATTAATGCCACGCTTATTACTAGAAGCTGTAAACACAGAGCACACTCCGAGCACTGCATCTTCATCATCCTCATCATCATAATTCCTGTGTGCTTCCTGCTCGACATAGTGTGTCTTTTTGCTCCTACACATCCGTGCGATATGGCCAATTTTAGCACAATTGTGACACTTTTCTTGCTTGAATTTGCATAATTGTGCAGCATGCTTACCGCCACATCTGTAGCAAGGCTGCTGCTCTCGGGCATCGTCATTTCTAGGTGCTGGTTTGAAACTCTGTTGAGCACTGTTGCTCCGCGATTTCCATCCGCCTTTACTTTGTTCCATGTGCACCTTGTTTACTGTCCCTGTGTCTTTCATGTGCCCTGAAAATTCTTGTGCATTGCGTGTTGCCGTCTCCATGGCCAACGCTGTATCACAAGCTGTCTTGAACGTAAGCCCTGCCATGGATAACAGTCTTCTTTGCACTTCCTCCGACTTTAATCCACTTACAAAACGGTCACGTAATGCATCATCGAGAAATGCGCCAAAATCACAGTGTGTAGACAGTTGCTTCAATGCTACAACATAATCAGCATTAGACTCGACGTCATGTTGGTTTCTCTTTTGGAACCGGAATCGTTCCACAATGATGAGCGGTTTCGGCTTGTAATGGTTACCGAGTGCCTCACACAGCTGTACATACGTCTTTGTACTGGGTTTGTCTGGGCTGACTAGATTCTTCAAAAGTCTGTAGGCATCAGCTCCAATTACTGACAGGAACACACTGACCTTTTTGTTATCCTCCACACTGTTTGCGGTCATCCACATGTCCAATCTCTCCAAGTAAGACTCAAAATCCTCCTGTCCTTCTTTATATTCGGCTATCGCGCCTATTTGGACGACGCAGCCATTGTGTCAACGTTGTAGTCTCGTCCGTTTATTTTCCACAATATACGTTCTTCAACTTGTCTCTCGTCACAGGGATCCTCTTTGCGCTAGAAAATCCCATCCACCTCGTCGCCACTGTAGTATATCGGGTTCTCAGTAGTATTATTGAAAGGACACGGACACAGTGCTAGTGTTAGATGCCTGGTTATTTACTGAATGAAAGCGGGAGCAAAACATGGGTTTGTGCACATGCGCAGTGTGCTGGAATGCACACAACAACAGTTTGCAACAGGGGGAGCCCTAGTACAGCATAATATATGTATTAAAGCCAATACATTACAGCCACAATGCCACAATGTTTGTATTTTTCCACTTTTTCATGTGTCTATGAGGTGACAGTACTTCATTAGACACCCTGGAGTCGTTTTTATGTGCAATGGTGTATTAACTTTGAATTAGGGTTTCTTCCTGGAGGCGGAACCCTTGACAGTCAAACGGGCCAATGAAATAAACAGTAATGATATCACAACGGGCGGCTTTGGCTCAGGAGGGTAGAGCAGGTCGTCCAATGATCCATGGGTCAGCGGTTCGAATCCCGGCCTCCTCCTGTCTTTATCATACAACAACAAATGTGGGTGCGGCTTCAGTTCAGGTGGATCACCACCCATCACCACCCACCAGGCCCAAACCAGGCATACTTAATTGCTTAATGAACTGGTGGGCGTGCCCACATGAAAAACAACATTTTAACAATACTGTACACTTTTTGGAAAAAGTTCTTCCTTCTTATATTATAATAATACCTGATGATCATGTTTTAGGGTGGAAAGAAATGGTGGCACTCCATGTTTAACGAGCAGAGAGGGTGACGATCAGACAGCTCTGCTTTAACACCCAACGGATGGCTTAACGATGACTCGTTAAGTTTATTACCCACAGGTGACATCATGACATCAATGCACGGAAAAACCTTCAAAGACCCGCGGGGAGCTCTCTCTCTCTCTCTCTCTCTCTCTCTCTCTCTCTCTCTCTCTCTCTCTCTCTCTCTCTCTCTCTCTCTCTCTCTCTCTCTCTCTCTCTCTCTCTCTCTCTCTCTCTCTCTCTCTCTCTCTCTCTCTCTCTCTCTCTCTCTCTCTCTCTCTCTCTCTCTCTCTCTCTCTCTCTGTGCTTTGTTGTTCCATAAGATCAAAAGGAAAAATAAAAACAGCTGTGTAGCGAACAGTCCCATCGATGACATCAGCATCCACAGAGGATGAAACGCATGCATGTGGCACATGGGGGGGGGGTTATGATATGGAGTATACTGTAGGACTGCATGTGTTTTTCTTTAAACCCATTTAGGCCTGACGTCGAAAGAATTAAAAGTATTCTGAAAGAGTATTATATTCAAAGATTTGTCCCACATTTATAAAGTATAACATAATGCCTAGTTAAAACACCAAAAGGGGTTCCCGTCCAGAATGGGTTAACTCATCCTTCACTAAACCATTGTCCCCTAAACCCTTAAAGCCATAGTTTAGCAACCGTTGCTAAGGATGGCAAGCTTTTGGTAAGTTTAACAACCGTAGCTAAGGATGGCAAGCTTTCGGCAAGTTTAACAACCGTAGCTAAGGATGGCAAGCTTTCAGGCAAGTTTAACAATCGTAGCTAAGGATGGCAAGCTTTCAGCAAGCTTTCGTCACCTCATAGCTGTCAGTGTTATTTTAAATTGCTGTGCTGTTGTTGAACACACACACACACACACACAGCTTAACGTCAGGAAAGTTACACAACTGACCCACCCAGGTGATGGTGATAATACCAATCACGTATAGTCGTACTGCGAATGGACGTGTTTACACGGTCCATTTTAATGATATAAAACGGGATTGCTGAAATCCAGTACTTGTCAAACTCCTTGGTCGGAGCTCCTGGACAAATCCTACTATAATAATTTAATCTACGGCGCTGTCCGTGGATCAGAACGCCAATGTTCTGTCCTAATTTTGTGACATAACCAATAAGCATCTCGTTTGGAATATAAACGCTTCTAGAGAGAGATCAGACTTGACAGCACGAGCTAGTAAGCTTATACCTCCCGGTTTTGGGGAGGAAACGGAGGGCAGGGCTTTTCAGAGTACAATCTGTCTCATCTGCTTGGCAATCTATGTAAAGCGCTTTGGATGAAAAGCACTATATAAATTCACCATTTACCACATTTCTGTGCTCGCCCGGTAGATAATTTAACATTTTGGCCATAAGGTGGTATTTTCGACGCGAGGTGGGGGGGCTCAGAGTGCTCCCACTAGGGAAAGCCCAGGCTTTCAACTTCACAAACTTTGTATCGGCGAGGAGGAGAGAAAGTAGCTACTTCTTATTTCCACTGAAGTCGACAGACTGTGCTGACTTGGACGTCCCACAGCGTTAACCCAATCTAGACCTCAGAAATGATTCTATAAATGTCTTCTAATTTAGAATCTAAATCATGACAGTTTTCAGATAAACCTATATGTGTGTCTATATCAGTGGTTCTCAAACTATTTCATGTCAAGGACCCCCAGAATGATATGTAATTGGCCCCAGACCCCCCAGCTGAAAACATGTTGTTCCAGGGACCTCCCACCCCCAGCAGCAAAGACTTGAGTTTAAATAGCGTTCACTGTGAAAGTATACATATTCAAAGATTTGTGCCACATTTTCACGATTAAATAAAACCCAGCAGAACTATATTCAAAGATTTGCACACATTTTCAAGAATTTTCTAAAATAGCAGCTCTGCGAGCTTGTAGAGCTGCTATTTTTCAACACCTAAAGTTTTAAATAATGGTTAAAAAGTGGTTAAAAGCTATATGAGGCGACACAAATGTGTTTCCCGTCCGAAATGATTTAAGGAGAAGTTCTTCTAACGCTCCGGAGCAGAGCAACAGTGCCACACAGCCCTGAAGCACAGGATCAGCGACTAAAGGCTCACACGCATGCACGCAAGCAAGCACACACGCACGCACACATGCATGCACGCACGCACGCACGCATACACACACACACACACACACACACACATACACACACACTTCAAAAGAAGTCACTGTGGGTTTTTTCTTTCCTTCGTTCCCCCCAGCTTTGCCGAAACCGACTAAAGTTCTGCTGTGCAGTACGCGATGGTTTGATCCTCATCTAACCTCGCACACATACAAGCAGTGAAGCCTGTGTGTGTGTGTGTGTGTGTGTGTGTGTTGTGTGTGTGTGTGTGTGTGTGTGTGTGTGTGTGTGTGTGTGTGTGTGTGTGTGTGTGTGTGTGTGTGTGTGTGTGTGTGTGTGTGCAGACAGCACAACAGCCGCCTGATCAATGGAAGCTTTTTGATACTCAGAGGAGCCGCCCCAAAAAAGGAGAAAAAAAGAGTGGAATGAAATATTTATGTTACTACAGGTAGTTCTTCTGACCAAGCAATTGGTTTAAATAATTAATCACATTAGAAATATCATCAGTTGTGCTGTTAAGCACCCTGGGCAAGACCTACGACGAAAAGACTATCATCGGAAGTTGCGGGATTTTAGCGGAAGTATCGCCCAAGGAAATGACGTTGATGCTTTACAAATCAGTTTACATTCTCCAAGAATGAAACGAGTGTTGTGATTGGTCGGGAAAATATCGTATCCGGGGGAAATACATCTGACAGAAGTTCCGGAGGATACGTGCGCCGATAGCTTCTTTGTGTAAGCAGATAAGTAAGCCTGGGACCGAGGCTAGCTGTTAAGTGATTCATTTTGTCAGAGCAGCAGCATTATTGACTTATAGGATTGGAACACAAAGGGCAGGTCTACACTGCTGTACTTTAACATCAGTTATTATAGGAATGGAACACAAAGGGCAGGTCTACGCTGCTGTACTTTAACATCAGTTATTATAGGAATGGAACACAAAGGGCAGGTCTACGCTGCTGTACTTTAACATCAGTTATTATAGGAATGGAACACAAAGGGCAGGTCTACGCTGCTGTACTTTAACATCAGTTATTATAGGAATGGAACACAAAGGGCAGGTCTACGCTGCTGTACTTTAACATCAGTCAAATTACGGTGGTACTTGGAGAGGTGGTACTTCAGTATGAAAAGGTTGGGAACCAATGCTCTCAGAGACGATACAGCAGCAGTCATGTCTCTGTCTCTCTCTCTCTCTCTCTCTCTCTCTCTCTCTCTCTCTCTCTCTCTCTCTCTCTCTCTCTCTCTCTCTCTCTCTCTCTCTCTCTCTCGCTCTCTCTCACGTTTCAAACACTTAAACACTGTCCTATAGGCTAGTAACCCCACTGGTACAATAATAGATCAATGAACTGCTATAGACATACTGTATAGACCTGTAGGAGACCTCACACTGCATCGGACGTCCACTAGGCCTATAGGCTAGTAACCCCACTGGTACACAGGAGGATCAATGAGCTGCTACACATCCTGCATGTATAACCTCAGACTGCATCGGACGTCCACCAGGGAAATTAAAGGATCAACTCGTGCAGCGAGTACGTGATCAGCATGGACAGACAGTGACCTGTGAAGTGACACATGTCTACCGAGCTTTTCAATTAATGCTGAAAGTTCAAAGCATACATTGTTTAGCATGAATAGATCATATATACAGTAAATCGACAGAATATGACTGCAAACCAACGTGATCAATGGACACGTCAAGATGTGTTCACGCAGCAGCATGTTCGCACTCGTGCACGCACGCACTCACGCACGCACTGCATCGCATCACGACGCAATTTTAAAATGGACAAAAGAATATGCCTTAAGTGGTTAATGTATGTTTTGTAATAATAATCAAAATCTACAAAGTAACTACAGTATTAATACATGGCGTGACTCCTGTCTCCTCTGTGTGTCGTAGGGCCGTTCACACCAAAGAGACAATTTACACTGGGGGGAGAAAGTACACTGGAAGTGTGGAAGGCACGTTACGTCGCGCTGCCACTCAAGTGATTACTAGCCAATCACAGCGCATCTTTTCCGGGACTTACAGACCGAACATGCGCTCTGTGACGCACGCTCATGCTTCCACGGGGGGCGGGGCTTCGCAAGGAATCTCGGGAAAGTTTTGCCCTCCCTTGAGCACATACGCTCCGGAGCCGGAAAGGGCGTCTATACGTTTATATGTCTATGGGGAGGAGAGCTGCAGAAGACACCCAGGGAGCAAGTTTGTCTCGTCAAACCATGTGACTCCCATTGGAAATGCATTGCGAGCCGTGCGACACACAGAAGACACACAGGAGACAGCTGTCTCTAAGGTGTGATCTATTAGGAAACTCCCGTTAAACTTTCCAAAAAACTCTGGTAAACTCCCGAATTGTACAATCACACCTGTATATTACCGTATCGTATATGCTGCTAAACTTGAGGTTTACGGGCAAATCTAGTGCCCATAATTGCCAGTTACCTCCTCTTTTCACGCAGTAGAACGACCCCTATATGTATAATATTTGCCTCTGAGATGCAGTGGAGTAGCAGTCAAAGCATTGGAAGTTGAAATGACTCAAGTAAAGTTATAGCCTATACTTTCTATACCAGTGCATAGCATGAAAACCAACCAGGCAGACTCCAGACCTCGCTTGAAATCTGTACAAACACTCTCATCAAAACACCCCGTGTGCTTGCGCTGATCAAAGCCTCCCTAAAAACCACCCTCAACCTCTAAAACAACCACAAACACCTCTCATCAAAACACCCTGTGTGCGTGCGCCGATCAAAGCCTCCCTAAAAAACACCCTCAACCTCTAACACAACCACAAACACGTCTCATCAAAACACTCGAGAATGTCCCGATCAAAGCCTTCCTCTAAAACAACCTCGTCAGACTCTCTCTTCTCTCTCACTCTCTCTCAATTCCCTCTTTCTGCCATTTAGTTGTTAGCCTTCTAGAACACTAAATGCCGGCGCTTTTCACCCAGACAATTATATTTGTTGTGATTTTCATAATGTTGCTGATGTCTGAGGTGGGCGGGTCTTTCAGTACCTTCATGATGCTCAGTGACATAATAATGTTGCTGATGTCTGAGGTGGGCGGGTCTTTCAGTACCTTCATGATGCTCAGTGACATCATAATGTTGCTGATGTCTGACTTAAAGTATATATTAATAGAGACGGCACCCGGAGGAAACCCTGAGGCGAAATGGACAATTGCAGCGCTGGGCCCAAACACATGAACGCGCTGGTCTGTTGACTATCATTGGCATTGCGCACATTCATGATGACACGTGAACACTGTTTCATACGTGAACGCGTGCAATGATAGTCAACAGCAGCGCGTCCATGTGTTTGGGACCAATCCATCCCAGAATGCACTCTGTTGCACACCCGGAAGGAGGAGTAAAATCCTCCTCATGCGCTTTAGAGCAACTTAATACAAGTGGATGTGAGGAGAAATCTGGTGCCGTCTCTTATTAATATATACTCTAAGTCTAAGATGTCTTAGGTGGGCGGGTCTTTCAGTACCTTCATGATGCTCAGTGACATCATAGATAGAAGGTAGGTTTGTTTAGGTAGGTTTGTCTATTTCTTTGTGAAATTTCATGTTTAAATATTAAAGAAAGCCACCTCAAATTGCCATGTACTTGTAGGTTTTTTTAATGGTAATATATCCAGGTTTTTCGACAAAAGTTGAGTTTAGAGTTCCAGGGAGAAAATATTCTCTTTTAAAATAAGTTGGTTCTTCTACTGTGCTTTCTGCTCGGGCGCCCGCGGCGTGAGGATGATTGGTGTGATGATGTTTGTTTTGCATCAGTACACTATAGATAAAATAATTATGTATAATAGGTGACACAGAGCACACATTCCTCATATTTATCCCTCTGGATAAATATGTTAACTTAGTTGTTAATCCAATTTGAGCGGGAACCCCCTTTGGTGTTTAAAGCATTATGTTATAGGCTACTTTAGCTATTGAAAAATAGCAGATCTATACAAGCTCATAGCGCTACACTCGGCGCTAACTTGTAGGTCTGCTATTTTTGAAAAATCGTGGAAATGTGCCTCAAATCTTTGAATATATATTATTACAGAGTGGACGTTTTAACTCAAATTGTTGCTTCTGGGAGGTTCCTGGAACAACATATGTCCAGACGGGGGTCGGCGGCCAATTACATTTTTGGGGGTCTTTGACATGAAAATGTTTGAGAACGACTGACATAGAAACATGGGGTTTTTCAAGAAAACTGTCAGGATTTAGAAGACATTTTGTAAGAATCGTCCTCAGGTCTAAATGGGTTAAAGTCCTCTTTGTTAAGTTATCAGGCTATAATAACAAGACATCAGGTACAACTACACGGCGACGGGAAAGTGCAGCGGTCACATAATCAATCATTCACACACCGTGGCAAAAAACAATTATATACAGTACAGCACACACACACATGCGCATGCGCACGCGTACACGCACACGCCTCCAACCTAGAACAATCCAACCTAGAACCATCCAACCTAGAAGTTTTCTCCCCCACCTATCCACACTTTTCCTGGGCTGTGTGTGCTCCAGTTCCTGTCGATTTGATCCAATGAAAGCCAATGAAACTGGTCAGATGACCAATGATATCCAATTAAATCAACAGGAACTGGAGCACACACAGCCCAGGAAAAGTGTGGATAAATTAATGGCTTTTCCAAGTGCTCAAAGCGCTTTACGACGGTTCATTCATTCATATTTCATACGTTGGGAGGTGAAGCGGCGAACAGTCGACGCAAGCATCCTCACTTCCCACATTCACACACCGACGGTGGCGAGCTCACACCAACCGACTCGCTGGAGGCAATGTGGGGTTCAGCGTCTTCTTGCCCAAGGACACTTCGACATGTGGACAGGAGGAGCCGGGATTTGAACCGCCGACCCACGACAGACAGACAGACAGACAGACAGACAGACAGACAGACAGACAGACAGACAGACAGACAGACAGACAGACAGACAATAGTCATATAGGATCATCAGTAAACCAAGAACCAGTCATCAGTCTAACAGCAGAAAAGCCAAAGATAACTCAATACATTTAAACAATAATCACTACAGGATGCATCAGGTCATTATTGATCATCTGTCTCAGTCTAAAATAAACGTTTAGTCTTTGCATTAAGAGCCTGCAAGGTCGTCGGGGCTGGAGGGCAAGTGGAAACAGTATTGGCTCCGTCGTACTCGTTCCAAATCATCAGATACCGTAACTAAAAATGAAACTTTGCCCGACAATGATTGATGACTTACAACAAACACGCACGGGATGGATTTACCACTTTTGGTGTTTTAAGCATTTATACTTTAGCTGTTGAAAAATAGCAGATCTGCAAGCTCGTAGCGCGGCACTCGCTTGCAGATCTGTTATTTTCGAAATATCGTGAAAAATGTGGCGGGAATCTATATATATTCTTTCAGAGCGAACGTTTTTTGCTTCTGGGAGATCCCACAACACTTTTTTTCCCCTCCGCAGCCAAATACAGATAATTCTGGGGGTCCTTGACATGAAAAGGTTTGAGCACCACTGACATAGAAACATAGGTTTTTCAGAAAACTGTAAACCTCAGGTTTACTTGCATTAAACCGTGGTCAGACTCATATATATAGCTGCTGGGCAGGAACGCGATGCAAACTCTGCAAACGCAGCTACAGTACAGCGCTCTCCTTCAAAGCACAATGCATGCAAAAAAAAACTAAAACCCTGCAGTGAAATCAATAGCGAGAGATGTGTTGTCTATTACGTATGCATAGCTGTTGTGGAATGCATCGATAAAAAATAATCCCCGCGTCAATCCGGCTAAGACATTATTCAGAGGTTTTTCCACGCACAGCGGGTGCCATCTTCTTGCTGTGCTGTGCTGTGAAATTGCAGACGCAATGCATTTCAAACGCGCTAATCCTGGGAGGTTTTTTTAGCTTGTCATCTTTGTGAAAAATGTACATCTGGGAGATTTACAAAAGAATTATGCAGCCGACGCTACGCCGAGAGAACAAACACAAGAAGAGTTCAACGCGGAGACTTTCCGTCAGTGCTGGAAGAACTATACTTTAAGGTGGTTTTTACTTTGACCTAATATGTAAAGGTAGCAAGGGGTGGCAGGCAGCAGTGTCTCAGGGATAGAGCGGCCGGATGGGAACCGCAAGGTTCCCAGTTCGATCCCTGTGCGCTCCCCCAGAGTTCAAAGTGTCCTTGAGCAAGACTCTGAACACCTAATTGTCTCCACCAGGCCGAAGGCATGGGGGGAGAGTATGTTTTGCACTCCGTCCGTCCGTGTGTCCGTCCGTCCGTCCGTGTGTGTGTGTCCGTCCGTCCGTCCGTGAGCAGCTAATCTCGGCCACCGTTAACCCGGTCGATGCTAAATTTGGCACACACACTCCCTGGATGCCAACGATGAACCTCTGCCCCAAACTTTCCAGAACGGCCTGTTATAGCGCCACCAGGAGGCCGCTTTGTGCAAAACAAGTTTTTGCACAGCACACCTACACATTTTGTCCAAACATCACGCAAATTGGTACACAGTCTCTCTAGAGCCATTCAACGAAACCAGTCTTTCAGATTTCTCACACTCCATCCTGATTGGTTAAGATTGGCTTCCAAAGTTCACAGGAGTGCTCAGTTTCAAACAAAATGCTGCAAATCATGAACACATCGCGTGATTTCCGTGAAATTGTGCACCCACATTCCCACTAGGCCGAGGACGAAATGCCACATGAACAATTTCAACTCAGCCTCAAGGTGGCGCTATATCTGGCCAAAAAGTGTTTTTACCTCTAACTGCACGGATCTGTAGATAACCTGGTGGAGACCTGTGCCCAGAAGGGCACTTTTTCTAGTTACTCCTGATGTGCAGGTTGGTGACTTGCAGGGTTTCCTCCGCCATCGGTGTAGGAATCTGCGTGCGTGCGTGCGTGCGTGCGTGCGTGTAATGCACAATCGATGTATGGTGCCTTGGATAAAGGTTAGGCGCTATGTAAAACCACCGTTTACCAACAACAGCACTACAGAGACAAACGTTACAAGTGCAAACGTCCCGTAGTAAAAGCATATCGGCGTCATCAAATGCAGGTAATCGAAGAACCACAAGTAGAAACAATCATTCATTATGCAGAATGCATAATGCAATTATGCAAATTCCTTTCAGAAATAGCACATATCTGCTTCGTGTGTGACGCACTGCATGCATGTGAACTTGCACATTTTCTATTTTTGCTACAATGCGTGAAAAGAGGAGTTAACGGCAATTGGGCACTGGATTTGCACCGTAAACCTCAAGTTCAGCAGGCATATACAGTAATATACAGGTGTGATGGTACATTACGGGAGCTTAGCAGAGTTTGTTGGAAAGTTTAACGGGAGTTTCCTGTAATATACACATCCGTATTCTATGCTTTTTGCACAGTTATATAGACAAAGTAGAACAGACTGTAGGGCCCAGTGGGTTCATGTATGTTGTGTAACAGTAATCCACTCCTCATCTCTAAACTTCTTTGCCTTTTTTTACATTTTTAAATACTTCAAATAGCAGCTCTACTTCGACACGCTGTGAGCTTGTAATATTTGTACAATTTGAACTTTTTAAAAATGCTTTTCAAAATAGTAAAAAAAAAAGGCATATAAGTTTAGGGATATGGATAAGGCACTGCCGAAAATAGGGCCCTAAATCTACAAAGTAACGTTCCTGTAATCTTCAAACTAAAATAGGGCCTTAAATCTACAAAGTAACGTTCCTGTAATCTTCATGCAGCTGTATCAGTGTATTTGATGAGCACACATGCAGCTGTATCAGTGCATTTGATGAGCACACATGCAGCTGTATCAGTGCATTTGATGAGCACACATGCAGCTGTATCAGTGCATTTGATGAGCACACATGCAGCTGTATCAGTGCATTTGATAATAGTAGTCTAGTTGGGTGGGGGTTCACCACCCTTTTTGACCACTGGGGGCGCCACTGAGTCAATTAATGCATAAATTATGCAAATGAGTAATTAATTTATGCATTCAATTATTTACATTCCTTGAATTCCATACATTCCATAAATCATAAATCATATTGTATATATATATATCATAAATATAATTACCATAGTGTTATTATTAAATAATAAAAGCTAATAATAGTTTTTTATAATGTATGTGTGTGTTTAAAAAAAAAAGCTGATCATCTCTCTCTCCCTCCCTTCCTCTTTCTTCCTGTGGGACACAGCTGTGTCGGAACAGCTGTGTTGACCGTGTTGACCGTCTAGACACCTCCGTTTTCAAAGTGTGAAAATGAGAACAATGGGGGTTCGATTCCTTTCAAAAATGCCGGCTGGCATTCTGAAAAAGTGCCAGGTGCAGGTTCCGAAGGCCAGGTGCAGAGATTCCGCATACAGGTGTGAAAAGGAAACAATAGGGCTCTCCATTCCTTTGAACTGACATCTGGCAGTTTTCAAAGGGTGTTGTGTAAACAGGGGTGGGGGGGACTCTCCATTCCTTTCAAGTGCCAGGTGGACATCAGAATGTGTTAATTAGATTTTAAAAAACAGGGGTGTTGTGTAAACAAGGGTGGGGGCTCTCTCCACTCCTTTCAAGTGCCAGGTGGCTATTGAGAATCCGTTTCAAGTGCCAGGTGGACATCAGAATGTGTTAATTAGATTTTAAAAAACAGGGGGTGGGGGCTTCACTCCTTTGATGTGACTTGTATGCATAATGCATGAGGGTGGGGGTCCTTATCTTTGATGTGGCTTGTATGCATAATACATGAGGGGGACACAGGGATGGGGGGTCCCTTATCATTGAAAGTGGTATGTGACATGTGACAGGTGACAGGTGACAGTTGACAGGTGACAGATGACAGCTGACAGCTGACAACAGCTGATAGTTGACAGGGAAAACACATGGCTTTTGTTATGTTTAACCCCAGCATTACATTTTCCATGTGCATATATAAGTCAGTGTAATGGGATGTACAGTAGGTGTAGTGTAGGCTAGACAGCTAGGGTGAGTCCATTTTATGTGTTTTCTGCTTATCTATATGTATATGGCTGTATGTATGACTGTCCGTATGGCTGGTTCGGAGGGTACACTCTAGCCATACTTTTGTTTTATTTCTTGGGTAAGTCAAGGATACCCCCACCTAGTGGTCAATTTCTCTATATATATATATATAATTACACTGCAATACCAACTATGCCCTGATGTGATTTTAATGGTTCGTGTTTTGTTTTGTGACTGGAGAAGGTAAGTGTGGTCCTAATGTTGGTGGTTAACGTAGGTATTGTATTATTTTTTGGTTTTGTGTTGTGTTTTTAGAATTTTGTAGGTTTCATGTTGTCCTAATGTTTTGGTCAGCGTAGGTCTTGTATTATTTTTGGTATTTTGTGCTGTGTTTCTAGAATTTTGCAGGCTTCATGCTGTCCTAATGTTGGTGGTTAACGTAGGTCTTGTATTATTTTGGTGTGTGGGGATGGTGTTTTGTGAATTTTGCAGGTTTCATGCTGTCCTAATGTTGGTGGTTAAAGTAGGTCTTGTATTATTTTTGTGTTTTGTGTTGTGTTTTGTGAATTTTGCAGGCTTCATGTTTTTTCCTAATGTTTGTGGTTAAAGTAGGTCTTGTATTATTTTGGTGTTTTGTGTTGTGTTTCTAGAATTTTGCAGGTTTCATGTTTGTCCTAATGTTTGTGGTCAACGTAGGACTTGTATTATTTTTGTGTTTTGTGTTATGCTTTGTGAATTTTGCAGGTTTCATGTTTGTCCTAATGATTTGTTCAACGTAGGTCTTGTATTATTTTTGTGTTTTGTGTTGTGTTTTGTGAATTTTGCAGGCTTCATGCTGTCCTAATGTTGGTGGTTAACGTAGGTCTTGTATTATTTTGGTGTGTCGGGTGGTGTTTTGTGAATTCTGCAGGCTTCATGTTTTTCCTAATGTTTGTGGTTAAAGTAGGTCTTGTATTATTTTTGTGTTCTGTGTTGTGTTTTGTGAATAGTGCAGGCTTCATGTGTCCTAATGCTGGTGGTTAACGTAGGTCTTGTATTATTTTTGTGTTTTGTGTTGTGTTTTGTGAATTTTGCAGGCTTCATGTTTGTCCTAATGTTTTGTTCAACGTAGATCTTTTATTATTTTTGTGTTTTGTGTTGTGTTTTGTGAATTTTGCAGGCTTCATGTTTGTCTTAATGTTTTGTTCAACGTAGGTCTTGTATTATTTTTGTGTTTTGTGTTGTGTTTTGTGAATTTTGCAGGATTCATGTGTCCTAATGTTTTGTTCAACGTAGGTCTTGTATTATTTTTGTGTTTTGTGTGTTGTGTTTTGTGAATTTTGCAGGCTTCATGCTGTCCTAATGTTGGTGGTTAACGTAGGTCTTGTATTATTTTGGTGGGTGGGGTGGTGTTTTGTGAATTTTGCAGGCTTCATGTTTGTCCTAATGTTGGTGGTTAACGTAGATCTTGTATTATTTTATGTGTTTTGTGTTGTGTTTTGTGAATTTTACAGGCTTCATGTTTGTCCTAATGTTTTGTTCAACGTAGATCTTGTATTATTTTTGTGTGTCGGGTGGTGTTTTGTGAATTTTACAGGCTTCATGTTTTTCCTAATGTTTGTGGTTAAAGTAGGTCTTGTATTATTTTTGTGTTTTGTGTTGTGTTTTGTGAATTTTGCAGGCTTCATGCTGTCCTAATGTTGGTGGTTAACGTAGGTCTTGTATTATTTTGGTGTGTGGGGTGGTGTTTTGTGAATTCTGCAGGCTTCATGTTTTTCCTAATGTTTGTGGTTAAAGTAGGTCTTGTATTATTTTTGTGTTTTGTGTTGTGTTTTGTGAATTGTGCAGGCTTCATGTGTCCTAATGTTTTGGTCAATGTGGGACTTGTATTATTTTTGGGGTTTTGTGTTGTGTTTTAGAATTTTGCAGGTTTCATGTCGTCCTAATGTTTGTAGTTAACGTAGGTCTTGTATTATTTTTGTGTTTTGTGTTGTGTTTTAGAATTTTGCAGGCTTCATGCTGTCCTAATGGTGGTGGTTAACGTAGGTCTTGTATTATTTTGGTGTGTGGGGTGGTGTTTTGTGAATTTTACAGGCTTCATGTTTTTCCTAATGTTTGTGGTTAAAGTAGGTCTTGTATTATTTTTGTATTTTGTGTTGTGTTTTGTGAATTGTGCAGGCTTCATGCTGTCCTAATGTTGGTGGTTAACGTAGATCTTGTATTATTTTTGTGTTTTGTGTTGTGTTTTGTGAATTTTGCAGGCTTCATGTTTGTCCTAATGTTTTGTTCAACGTAGATCTTGTATTATTTTTGTGTTTTGTGTTGTGTTTTGTGAATTTTGCAGGCTTCATGTTTGTCTTAATGTTTTGTTCAACGTAGATCTTGTATTATTTTGGTGTGTTGGGTGGTGTTTTTGTGAATTTTACAGGATTCATGTGTCCTAATGTTTTGTTCAACGTAGGTCTTGTATTATTTTTGTGTTTTTGTGTTGTGTTTTGTGAATTTTGCAGGCTTCATGCTGTCCTAATGTTGGTGGTTAAAGTAGGTCTTGTATTATTTTTGTGTTTTGTGTTGTGTTTTGTGATTTGTGCAGGCTTCATGTGGCCTAATGTTGGTGGTTAACGTAGGTCTTGTATTATTTTTGTGTTTTGTATTGTGTTTTGTGAATTTTGCAGGCTTCATGTTTTTCCTAATGTTTTGTTCAACGTAGATCTTGTATTATTTTTGTGTTTTGTGTTGTGTTTTGTGAATTTTGCAGGCTTCATGTTTGTCCTAATGTTTTGTTCAACGTAGATCTTGTATTATTTTTGTGTTTTGTGTTGTGTTTTGTGAATTTTGCAGGATTCATGTGACCTAATGTTTTGTTCAACGTAGGTCTTGTATTATTTTTGTGTTTTGGTGTTGTGTTTTGTGAATTTTGCAGGCTTCATGCTGTCCTAATGTTGGTGGTTAAAGTAGGTCTTGTATTATTTTTGTGTTTTGTGTTGTGTTTTGTGATTTGTGCAGGCTTCATGTGTCCTAATGTTGGTGGTTAAAGTAGGTCTTGTATTATTTTTGTGTTTTGTGTTGTGTTTTGTGATTTGTGAAGGCTTCATGTGTCCTAATGTTGGTGGTTAACGTAGGTCTTGTATTATTTTTGTGTTTTGTTCTGTGTTTTGTGAATTTTGCAGGCTTCATGTTTGTCCTAATGTTTTGTTCAACGTAGATCTTGTATTATTTTTGTGTTTTGTGTTGTGTTTTGTGAATTTTGCAGGCTTCATGTTTGTCCTAATGTTTTGTTCAACGTAGATCTTGTATTATTTTGGTGTGTTGGGTGGTGTTTTGGGAATTTTACAGGATTCATGTGTCCTAATGTTTTGTTCAACGTAGGTCTTGTATTATTTTTGTGTTTTGTGTTGTGTTTTGTGAATTTTGCAGGATTCATGCTGTCCTAATGTTGGTGGTTAACGTAGGTCTTGTATTATCTTGGTGTGTGGGGTGGTGTTTTGTGAATTCTGCAGGCTTCATGTTTTTTCCTAATGTTTGTGGTTAAAGTAGGTCTTGTATTATTTTTGTGTGTTGTGTTGTGTTTTGTAAATTGTGCAGGCTTCATGTGTCCTAATGTTTTGGTCAATGTGGGACTTGTATTATTTTTGGGTTTGTGTTGTGTTTTAGAATTTTGCAGGTTTCATGTCGTCCTAATGTTTGTAGTTAACGTAGGTCTTGTATTATTTTCGGTGTTTTGGGTTGTGTTTCTAGAATTTTGTAGGTTTCATGTTGTCCTAATGTTTGTGGTCAATGTAGGACTTGTATTATTTTTGGTGTGTTGGGTGATGCTTTGGGAATTTTGCAGGCTTCATGCTGTCCTAATGTTGGTGGTTAACGTAGGGTCTTGTATTATTTTGGTGTTTTGTGTTGTGTTTTGTGAATTTTGCAGGATTCATGTTTTTCCTAAGGTTTTGGGTTAACGTAGGTCTTGTATTATTTTTGGTGTTTTGTGTTGTGTTTCTAGAATTTGTAGGTTTCATGTTGTCCTAATGTTTTTGGTCAATGTGGGACTTGTATTATTTTTGGGGTTTTGTGTTGTGTTTTAGAATTTTGCAGGTTTCATGTCGTCCTAATGTTTGTAGTTAACGTAGGTCTTGTATTATTTTTGGTGTTTTGTGTTGTGTTTTAGAATTTTGCAGGATTCATGTTGTCCTAATGTTTCTTGGTCAACGTAGGACTTGTATTATTTTTGGTGTTTTGTGTTGTGTTTTAGAATTTTGTAGGTTTCATGTCCTAATGTTTTTGTCAGCATAGGTCTTGTATTATTTTTTGGTGTTTTGTGTTGTGTTTTGTGAATTTTACAGGTTTCATGCTGTCCTAATGTTGGTGGTTAACGTAGATCTTGTATTATTTTTGGTGTTTTGTGTTGTGTTTTAGAATTTTGTATGTTTCATGTCCTAATGTTTTTTGTCAGCATAGGTCTTGTATTATTTTTTGGTGTTTTGTGTTGTGTTTTGTGAATTTTACAGGTTTCATGCTGTCCTAATGTTGGTGGTTAACGTAGGTCTTGTATTATTTTTGGTGTTTTGTGTTGTGGTTTAGAATTTTGTAGGTTTCATGTTGTCCTAATGTTTTGGTCAATGTGGGACTTGTATTATTTTTGGGTTTTTGTGTTGTGTTTTAGAATTTTGCAGGTTTCATGTCCTAATGTTTGTAGTTAACGTAGGTCTTGTATTATTTTCGGTGTTTTGTGAATTTTACAGGATTCATGTGTCCTAATGTTTTGTTCAACGTAGGTCTTGTATTATTTTTGGTGTTTTGTGTTGTGGTTTAGAATTTTGTAGGTTTCATGTTGTCCTAATGTTTTGGTCAATGTGGGACTTGTATTATTTTTGGGGTTTTGTGTTGTGTTTTAGAATTTTGCAGGTTTCATGTCGTCCTAATGTTTGTAGTTAACGTAGGTCTTGTATTATTTTCGGTGTTTTGGGTGGTGTTTTGTGAATTTTACAGGATTCATGTGTCCTAATGTTTTGTTCAACGTAGGTCTTGTATTATTTTTGGTGTTTTGTGTTGTGTTTTAGAATTTTGTAGGTTTCATGTCCTAATGTTTTGGTCAGCATAGGTCTTGTATTATTTTTTGGTGTTTTGTGTTGTGTTTTGTGAATTTTACAGGTTTCATGCTGTCCTAATGTTGGTGGTTAACGTAGGTCTTGTATTATTTTTGGTGTTTTGTGTTGTGGTTTAGAATTTTGTAGGTTTCATGTTGTCCTAATGTTTTGGTCAATGTGGGACTTGTATTATTTTTGGGGTTTTGTGTTGTGTTTTTAGAATTTTACAGGATTCATGTTTTTCCTAATGTTTTGGGTTAACGTAGGTCTTGTATTATTTTTGGTGTTTTGCGTTGTATTTTAGAATTTTACAGGCTTCATGTTGGACTAATGTTTGTGGTTAGCGTAGGGTCTTGTATTATTTTTGGTGGGTTGTGTGGTGTTTTGTGAATTTACAGGCTTCATGTTGTCCTAATGTTTTTGTATAACGTATGTCTTGTATTATTTTGGGGGTATGAGAGAGAATATTATATTATTACAGCACGCGGCGTGTTGTAATAATATAATATTCTCTCACATACCCCCAAAATAATACAAGACATACGTTATACAAAAACATTAGGACAACATGAAGCCTGTAAATTCACAAAACACCACACAACCCACCAAAAATAATACAAGACCCTACGCTAACCACAAACATTAGTCCAACATGAAGCCTGTAAAATTCTAAAATACAACGCAAAACACCAAAAATAATACAAGACCTACGTTAACCCAAAACATTAGGAAAAACATGAATCCTGTAAAATTCTAAAAACACAACACAAAACCCCAAAAATAATACAAGTCCCACATTGACCAAAACATTAGGACAACATGAAACCTACAAAATTCTAAACCACAACACAAAACACCAAAAATAATACAAGACCTACGTTAACCACCAACATTAGGACAGCATGAAACCTGTAAAATTCACAAAACACAACACAAAACACCAAAAAATAATACAAGACCTATGCTGACCAAAACATTAGGACATGAAACCTACAAAATTCTAAAACACAACACAAAACACCAAAAATAATACAAGACCTACGTTGAACAAAACATTAGGACACATGAATCCTGTAAAATTCACAAAACACCACCCAAAACACCGAAAATAATACAAGACCTACGTTAACTACAAACATTAGGACGACATGAAACCTGCAAAATTCTAAAACACAACACAAAACCCCAAAAATAATACAAGTCCCACATTGACCAAAACATTAGGACAACATGAAACCTACAAAATTCTAAACCACAACACAAAACACCAAAAATAATACAAGACCTACGTTGAACAAAACATTAGGACACATGAATCCTGTAAAATTCACAAAACACCACCCAAAACACCGAAAATAATACAAGACCTACGTTAACTACAAACATTAGGACATGAAACCTGCAAAATTCTAAAACACAACACAAAAACCCAAAAATAATACAAGTCCCACATTGACCAAAACATTAGGACAACATGAAACCTACAAAATTCTAAACCACAACACAAAACACCAAAAATAATACAAGACCTACGTTAACCACCAACATTAGGACAGCATGAAACCTGTAAAATTCACAAAACACAACACAAAACACCAAAAAATAATACAAGACCTATGCTGACAAAAAACATTAGGACATGAAACATACAAAATTCTAAAACACAACACAAAACACCAAAAATAATACAAGATCTACGTTAACCACCAACATTAGGACAGCATGAAACCTGTAAAATTCACAAAACACAACACAAAACACCAAAAAATAATACAAGACCTATGCTGACAAAAACATTAGGACATGAAACCTACAAAATTCTAAAACACAACACAAAACACCAAAAATAATACAAGTCCTACGTTGACCAAGAAACATTAGGACAACATGAATCCTGCAAAATTCTAAAACACAACACAAAACACCAAAAATAATACAAGACCTACGTTAACTACAAACATTAGGACGACATGAAACCTGCAAAATTCTAAAACACAACACAAAACCCCAAAAATAATACAAGTCCCACATTGACCAAAAACATTAGGACAACATGAAACCTACAAATTCTAGAAACACAACACAAAACACCAAAAATAATACAAGACCTACGTTAACCCAAAACCTTAGGAAAAACATGAATCCTGCAAAATTCACAAAACACAACACAAAACACCAAAATAATACAAGACCCTACGTTAACCACCAACATTAGGACAGCATGAAGCCTGCAAAATTCCCAAAGCATCACCCAACACACCAAAAATAATACAAGTCCTACATTGACCACAAACATTAGGACAACATGAAACCTACAAAATTCTAGAAACACAACCCAAAACACCGAAAATAATACAAGACCTACGTTAACTACAAACATTAGGACGACATGAAACCTGCAAAATTCTAAAACACAACACAAACCCAAAAATAATACAAGTCCCACATTGACCAAAACATTAGGACACATGAAGCCTGCACAATTTACAAAACACAACACAACACACAAAAATAATACAAGACCTACTTTAACCACAAACATTAGGAAAAAACATGAAGCCTGCAGAATTCACAAAACACCACCCCACACACCAAGATAATACAAGACCTACGTTAACCACCAACATTAGGACAGCATGAATCCTGCAAAATTCACAAAACACAACACAAAACACAAAAATAATACAAGACCTACGTTGAACAAAACATTAGGACACATGAATCCTGTAAAATTCCCAAAACACCACCCAACACACCAAAATAATACAAGATCTACGTTGAACAAAACATTAGGACAAACATGAAGCCTGCAAAATTCACAAAACACAACACAAAACACAAAAATAATACAAGATCTACGTTGAACAAAACATTAGGACAAACATGAAGCCTGCAAAATTCACAAAACACAGAACAAAACACAAAAATAATACAAGACCTACGTTAACCACCAACATTAGGACACATGAAGCCTTCACAAATCACAAAACACAACACAAAACACAAAAATAATACAAGACCTACTTTAACCACCAACATTAGGACACATGAAGCCTGCACAAATCACAAAACACAACACAAAACACAAAAATAATACAAGACCTACTTTAACCACCAACATTAGGACAGCATGAAGCCTGCAAAATTCACAAAACACAACACCAAAACACAAAAATAATACAAGACCTACGTTGAACAAAACATTAGGTCACATGAATCCTGCAAAATTCACAAAACACAACACAAAACACAAAAATAATACAAGATCTACGTTGAACAAAACATTAGGACAAACATGAAGCCTGCAAAATTCACAAAACACAACACAAAACACAAAAATAATACAAGATCTACGTTGAACAAAACATTAGGAAAAACATGAAGCCTGCAAAATTCACAAAACACAATACAAAACACAAAAATAATACAAGACCTACGTTAACCACCAACATTAGGCCACATGAAGCCTGCACAAATCACAAAACACAACACAAAACACAAAAATAATACAAGACCTACTTTAACCACCAACATTAGGACAGCATGAAGCCTGCAAAATTCACAAAACACAACACAAAAACACAAAAATAATACAAGACCTACGTTGAACAAAACATTAGGACACATGAATCCTGTAAAATTCACAAAAACACCACCCAACACACCAAAATAATACAAGATCTACGTTGAACAAAACATTAAGACAAACATGAAGCCTGCAAAATTCACAAAACACAACACAAAACACAAAAATAATACAAGATCTACGTTGAACAAAACATTAGGACAAACATGAAGCCTGCAAAATTCACAAAACACAACACAAAACACAAAAATAATACAAGATCTACGTTAACCACCAACATTAGGACAGCATGAAGCCTGCACAATTCACAAAACACAACACAAAATACAAAAATAATACAAGACCTACTTTAACCACAAACATTAGGAAAAACATGAAGCCTGTAAAATTCACAAAACACCACCCCACACACCAAAATAATACAAGACCTACGTTAACCACCACCATTAGGACAGCATGAAGCCTGCAAAATTCTAAAACACAACACAAAACACAAAAATAATACAAGACCTACGTTAACTACAAACATTAGGACGACATGAAACCTGCAAAATTCTAAAACACAACACAAAACCCCAAAAATAATACAAGTCCCACATTGACCAAAACATTAGGACACATGAAGCCTGCACAATTCACAAAACACAACACAAAACACAAAAATAATACAAGACCTACTTTAACCACAAACATTAGGAAAAACATGAAGCCTGCAGAATTCACAAAACACCACCCCACACACCAAAATAATACAAGACCTACGTTAACCACCAACATTAGGACAGCATGAAGCCTGCAAAATTCACAAAACACAACACAAAACACAAAAATAATACAAGACCTACTTTAACCACAAACATTAGGAAAAACATGAAGCCTGTAAAATTCACAAAACACCACCCGACACACAAAAATAATACAAGATCTACGTTGAACAAAACATTAGGACAAACATGAAGCCTGTAAAATTCACAAAACACAACACAAAACACATAAAATAATACAAGATCTACGTTAACCACCAACATTAGGACAAACATGAAGCCTGCAAAATTCACAAAACACCACCCCACCCACCAAAATAATACAAGACCTACGTTAACCACCAACATTAGGACAGCATGAAGCCTGCAAAATTCACAAAACACAACACACAAAACACAAAAATAATACAAGACCTACGTTGAACAAAACATTAGGACACATGAATCCTGCAAAATTCACAAAACACAACACAAAACACAAAAATAATACAAGACCTACGTTGAACAAAACATTAAGACAAACATGAAGCCTGCAAAATTCACAAAACACAACACAAAACACAAAAATAATAAAAGATCTACGTTGAACAAAACATTAGGACAAACATGAAGCCTGCAAAATTCACAAAACACAACACAAAACACAAAAATAATACAAGACCTACGTTAACCACCAGCATTAGGACACATGAAGCCTGCACTATTCACAAAACACAACACAGAACACAAAAATAATACAAGACCTACTTTAACCACAAACATTAGGAAAAACATGAAGCCTGCAGAATTCACAAAACACCACCCGACACACCAAAATAATACAAGACCTACGTTAACCACCAACATTAGGACAGCATGAAGCCTGCAAAATTCACAAAACACAACACAAAACACAAAAATAATACAAGACCTACGTTGAACAAATCATTAGGACAAACATGAAACCTGCAAAATTCACAAAGCATAACACAAAACACAAAAATAATACAAGTCCTACGTTGACCACAAACATTAGGACAAACATGAAACCTGCAAAATTCTAGAAACACAACACAAAACACCAAAATAATACAAGACCTACTTTAACCACAAACATTAGGAAAAAACATGAAGCCTGCAAAATTCACAAAACACAACACAAAACACAAAAATAATACAAGACCTACTTTAACCACCAACATTAGGACAGCATGAAACCTGCAAAATTCACAAAACACCATCCCCACACACCAAAATAATACAAGACCTACGTTAACCACCAACATTAGGACAGCATGAAGCCTGCAAAATTCTAGAAACACAGCACAAAATACCAAAAATAATACAAGACCTACGCTGACCAAAACATTAGGACAACATGAAACCTACAAAATTCTAAAAACACAACACAAAACCAAAAAATAATACAATACCTACGTTAACCACCAACATTAGGACCACACTTACCTTCTCCAGTCACAAAACAAAACACGAACCATTAAAATCACATCAGGGCATAGTTGGTATTGCAGTGTAATTATATATATATATAGAGAAATTGACCACTAGGTGGGGGTATCCTTGACTTACCCAAGAAATAAAACAAAAGTATGGCTAGAGTGTACCCTCCGAACCAGCCATACGGACAGTCATACATACAGCCATATACATATAGATAAGCAGAAAACACATAAAATGGACTCACCCTAGCTGTCTAGCCTACACTACACCTACTGTACATCCCATTACACTGACTTATATATGCACATGGAAAATGTAATGCTGGGGTTAAACATAACAAAAGCCATGTGTTTTCCCTGTCAACTATCAGCTGTTGTCAGCTGTCAGCTGTCATCTGTCACCTGTCAACTGTCACCTGTCACCTGTCACATGTCACATACCACTTTCAATGATAAGGGACCCCCCATCCCTGTGTCCCCCTCATGTATTATGCATACAAGCCACATCAAAGATAAGGACCCCCACCCTCATGCATTATGCATACAAGTCACATCAAAGGAGTGAAGCCCCCACCCCCTGTTTTTTAAAATCTAATTAACACATTCTGATGTCCACCTGGCACTTGAAACGGATTCTCAATAGCCACCTGGCACTTGAAAGGAGTGGAGAGAGCCCCCACCCTTGTTTACACAACACCCCTGTTTTTTAAAATCTAATTAACACATTCTGATGTCCACCTGGCACTTGAAAGGAATGGAGAGTCCCCCCCACCCCTGTTTACACAACACCCTTTGAAAACTGCCAGATGTCAGTTCAAAGGAATGGAGAGCCCTATTGTTTCCTTTTCACACCTGTATGCGGAATCTCTGCACCTGGCCTTCGGAACCTGCACCTGGCACTTTTTCAGAATGCCAGCCGGCATTTTTGAAAGGAATCGAACCCCCATTGTTCTCATTTTCACACTTTGAAAACGGAGGTGTCTAGACGGTCAACACGGTCAACACAGCTGTTCCGACACAGCTGTGTCCCACAGGAAGAAAGAGGAAGGGAGGGAGAGAGAGATGATCAGCTTTTTTTTTTAAACACACACATACATTATAAAAAACTATTATTAGCTTTTATTATTTAATAATAACACTATGGTAATTATATTTATGATATATATATATACAATATGATTTATGATTTATGGAATGTATGGAATTCAAGGAATGTAAATAATTGAATGCATAAATTAATTACTCATTTGCATAATTTATGCATTAATTGACTCAGTGGCGCCCCCAGTGGTCAAAAAGGGTGGTGAACCCCCACCCAACTAGACTACTGATAATGTATTTGATATTATTTTCTCCTGTACAGCAAACCCTGAGTTTTGAAACGTGCCATATAAATAAAGTGGGATTGGATTAGATTGTTTATTACTACATTCTGTAATCATTCTGCAGAATTGATACTTGTATTTAAGTACAAAATGTGAGTACGTCCACCACAGATCGCTGACAATGCAACGCCAACGAGGAACAGTTTGGAACAATACATATTTTATTGGGGAAATCGAGTCGACTCCGACTCAAACCAAAACCATCTGAAAAGACAAACGGAGAGTGTTCGTTGTTCAGTTTTTGGATTCAAGGAGATTTCCTGCTCCTCGCGTGGTGTGGACGATTGTTCATAATTCATTTATGATGCGTAGTATATAGCTAAAACTAAACAATGATACAATATACACTGTTGGTATTGACAACACTGGACGTAATGAAATACAGTATAAACTGTGCTGCCTCTTTCTCTCTCTCGCTCTCGCTTCCAAGATTCGCGGGTCACATGCAAATCAGCCCAGGTTCACAAGCTTTTCGAGCAGTGAAAAATAAGGGGTTTTGTCTTTGTTTTCTTGTGCACAGATGCAAAAATAATAATAATAAAGAAAATAATGCAATTTTCACTAATTTAGCAAAGTCACCATATGGGAGCTGGTGTGAACGCCGCTACAAATCAAGGGACCGTCTGTCATTCATTTAATCGTCTCTCTGTCTCTCTCCCCCTCTCATGTCTTCCCCATGTCTCTCTCTCTCTCTCTCTCTCTCTCTCTCTCTCTGTCTCTCTGTCTCTTTCTCTCTCTCTCATGTCTTCCCCATGTCTCTCTCTCTGTGTGTTTCTCTTTGTCTCTCTGTGTATCTCTCTCTGTGTCTCTGTCTCTCTCTCTCTCTCTCTCTCTCTCTCTCTCTCTCTCTCTCTCTCTCTCTCTCTCTCATGTCTTCCCCATGTCTCTCTCTCTCTGTGTCTCTCTGTGCCTCTCTGTGTCTCTCTCTCTCATGTCTTCCCCATGTCTCTCTCTCTCTGTGTCTCTCTGTGCCTCTCTGTGTCTCTCTCTCTCATGTCTTCCCCATGTCTCTCTCACATCCATCCATGTGACCGATATGAACAATGGAGCCCCAGTGAGACTCGTTACTGGATGCCCTCGAGCACATGATTCATTATCCACATGGCTGTCATGTGTGTTTGTGTGCTACATACATGATTAATCTCTCTCTCTCTCTCTCTCTCTCTCTCTCTCTCTCTCTCTCTCTCTCTCTCTCTCTCTCTCTCTCTCTCCCCCTCCCTCCCCCCCCCCTATCTTGCATCTTCCTCTCATCAGTCCAGAGTTAATGAGGAACATGTTTATGTGGTGGAAACATGTCAGCGAAACATGTTTAATTACACAGAGGGTGTGTTTTACGGCGATCGTTGGCACGCCAGCGATGCGTTCAGGAACGAGACTTTGGCCGAGTTCCGCCAGCGCCTCTGAAGTGCCAAACATCACGGTAAAGCACAACCCCGAGTGGAATGTTGTGATTATTGTAGTATATTAATGTTGATAATGGTGGAGAATATACCATGCAGGTTCAAAAGAACAAAGTGAAGTCCAGGCGCATCTCTTTCTTTCCAATATATAGTTTATTCAGGATCAGCCAAATCATGACATATAAGGTAGATGATTCCTTACAAGTGTGTGTGTGACTGTGTGTGTGTGTGTGTGTGTGTGTGTGTGTGTGTGTGTGTGTGTGTGTGTGTGTGTGTGTGTATGAGAGAGTGTGTGTGTGTGTGTGTGTGTGTGTGTGTGTGTGTGTGTGTGTGTGTGTGTGTGTGTGTGTGTGTGTGTGTGTGTGTGTGTGTGTGTGTGTGTGTGTGTGTGTGTGTGAGTGTGTGTGTGTGTGTGTGTGTGTGTGTTCAGATGTGTGTGTGCTTAGAAAGGTGTGTGTGTATCTCAAACCCTAATGATAACCAGATGTTAGTCATCAGTTGAAGCCTTGTGCTAGCCAGCCACCCAGGCCAGGACAGGATGCTCAAATAGACCTAGTATTGACTCTCTGCCCATGGGTCACTATTTGAACGTAGCATGTAAAAGACTTCACCTAACCAACAACTCCTATTGTTGCAATATGAAATACATGACATATCATACCATTGTGATGTGGTTGTAAATACAGGTGTACTATATGTGTATTTATGACTTGATTAAACCATAGGACATATTAAGATATATTCAAGGCTTTGTTCTCTTCACTAAGGGGGAAGGGCGGTGGTTCCTGAACGTATCTCTTGCATGCCCAATTTGAGTTCATCCAGATGTTTTAGTTGGAGGCAGTCAGATTACTGGGTCTCTCCACATCTCTACCCCAGATTGTGTCCACAAATCTATTTACCTATATATGCCTACTGTATAATGCCTATGTCTGGGCGCCAATATACGACAATATACAACAGTTAGTTACCCTAAAAATAAACAGCAGAAAACAAAACAAAAAAACACATCAACTCATTGTACTGTACTGAGAACTTCACATGTCCTGCTATTGGTAATTCAGTAGATTGTCAGTAACAGAACATGTCAGTAGATTGTCAGAAACAGAACCGGTCAGTAGATTGTCAGAAACAGAACCGGCCAGTAGATTGTCAGTAACAGAACAGGTCAGTAGATTGTCAGAAACAGAACCGGTCAGTAGATTGTCAGAAACAGAACAGGTCAGTAGATTGTCAGAAACAGAACAGGTCAGTAGATTGTCAGAAACAGAACAGGTCAGTAGATTGTCAGAAACAGAACCGGTCAGTAGATTGTCAGAAACAGAACCGGTCAGTAGATTGTCAGTAACAGAACAGGTCAGTAGATTGTCATATTGTCAGTAACAGAACAGGTCAGTAGATTGTCATATTGTCAGTAACAGAACAGGTCAGTAGATTGTCAGAAACAGAACCGGTCAGTAGATTGTCAGAAACAGAACCGGTCAGTAGATTGTCAGTAACAGAACAGGTCAGTAGATTGTCATATTGTCAGTAACAGAACAGGTCAGTAGATTGTCATATTGTCAGTAACAGAACAGGTCAGTAGATTGTCAGTAACAGAACAGGTCAGTAGATTGTCACAAACAGAACAGGTCAGTAGATTGTCACAACCAGAACAGGTCAGTAGATTGTCAGTAAAAGAACAGGTCAGTAGATTGTCAGTAACAGAACAGGTCAGTAGATTGTCATATTGTCACAAACATAACAGGTCAGTAGATTGTCAGTAACAGAACAGGTCAGTAGATTGTCATATTGTCACAAACAGAACAGGTCAGTAGATTGTCAGTAACAGAACAGGTCAGTAGATTGTCACAAACAGAACAGGTCAGTAGATTGTCAGTAACAGAACAGGTCAGTAGATTGTCACAAACAGAACAGGTCAGTAGATTGTCACAAACAGAACAGGTCAGTCGATTGTCAGAAACAGAACAGGTCAGTAGATTGTCAGTGCATTGTCAGTAACTGATTATTGTAAATCGCTCTGGATTAAGAGCGTCTGCTAAATGCCTAAATTGTAAATTGTAAATTGTAACAGAACAGGTCAGTAGATTGTCAGATTGTCAGTAACAGAACAGGTCAGTAGATTGTCAGTGCATTGTCAGAAACAGCTGTCACTATTGGGCAATTTTTATAGGGGTTTCTTGAGACCCTACCATTAACATCCTATGGCAGGCAAAAATGACAAACTTTCCTTTTGCTTTAAGTAGCATGTCAAACTAGGGGGTTTTCATGATTCCAAGCATTCGTTTTGCACAAAAGACACTCCTTGGGCTAAAAGCAGCCATAGCCACTTGCCCAAATGTGCCCAAAATGTGCTGACCTCATCAGATTTGTCATGAATTACAGTATATGGCCGTTTTAAACCCAAGGAGTGCATTTTGTGCAAAACTACTGCTTGTAATGGTTGCAGAATCATGAAAACCCCCTAGTTTGACATGGCACATGCTACTTAAAGCAAAAGGAAAATTTGACATTTTTGCCTGCCATAGGATGTTAATGGTAGGGTCAGTAGAAACCCTATACAAAAATTGCCCAATAGTCACAGTCGGTCAGCAAGTGGATTCATGAATATATGTACTGTATATAGACAATATTTTAGGCCAATAAAAAAGACTATTATACCAAATTTCCCCCCCTTCCACCTCGACTGCCGAAGTATGAATAGATATAGTTTCTCTGCTGCTTATTTTCAGTAGCAAAGCAGTATAATTAACATTAAAGGTATATTCAGTGATTTCACTCAAAAAACCTTAGGTTTCGTTTTTGGCTGTGGGACCCAGCCTTTCGTCCAATCAGGATAGAGAGTCAAAAACGAAACCTAAGGTTTTTTGACCCCCAGGGGTTAACTGGGGACAGGGAGGAACTCCTTATATGGCCAGGACACTCTATAGTAGGGAGGATTATCACAACAAAACAAAAAAATAAGTGATATTTTAATTAAGTGAAATCACTGAATATACCTTTAAGGCTAATCAGATTCAGAGAATAAAACCGTCAGGGAAAACACATACACTTTCTGAAAACCTTCAGGAAAAGATGATGGAAAAGATGAAGAGCTGGAATGACACACATCTGTAACTATAAGATATTCAATCAATACGCCAGCGGGAGGAAAGTTTGGATCTGACGCACAGTATCGACCTTAGTCTACACTATTTCCCCGAGCTACAGTAGCTGCCGTCTCAATCAATAAAGGTGTATCTGTATCTACCCTGCCATGTTGACTATCTGACCCACTGTTTTCTCTCTCTGTCTCTAATCTCAGTTTACACCTTCCTAGAAAGGTGCAGCTTTAACCGCAAACATTGTCACCTACTTTTATTTATTTTATTACTTTTAAACACCTGTAAATAAAGCTCCTTATCGATTTGAGAGGCCAGTAGCTGACTGTGCATGCTCTCCTGTCCTCTCCTGTCTCAGGGGGAATTTACATGAAATAAATGCTTAAACATGTAGCTAGGTTTAATGTTAGAGACCACAGAAGACATGTAAATATGAAATAAATGCTTAAACATGTAGCTAGGTGTAATGTTAGAGACCACAGAATACATGTAAATATGAAATAAATCCTTAAACATGTAGCTATAGGTATAATGTTAGAGTCCACAGAAGACATGTAAATATGAAATAAATGCTTAAACATGTAGCTATAGGTGTAATGTTAGAGTCCACAGAAGTGAACCTTTCAAACCTGTTTTCTCAACTCACTGTTTTCTGCAAGACATTACTCTATAAGCCATAATTATCTCCAAAACTGGTGGGTCAAACTGAACAACCAATATGTCAATTTGAAGCTATGATTCCCTGCTTTCATAGATATGACATGGGGGAAAACATCTATGACAGTCTCGGTCAGAAACGGTCACAAATGTATCTAAGACTGAAGGCGTAAATCCACATTTACAAATCAATTAGTAACAAAAGTTTTCAAATAACTGTAGCCGAGAAAAAGCACAATTATTTGCCTCTGAAATGGTCTGGAGTAGAAGAAAAAGTACAGAAAATTGGAAATACTCCAGTAAAGTAAAACATAAAAGAAAAATCAAATCACATTGAAGTGAGGCTGAATGGACAAAGTGACATTTTCTTTCTGATGGATGACTTTTGTTGTTTGTAAAAAAAAAAAACATTTCCCAGCCCAGCCGTCCGTATAAACACAAAACTTGCGTCATCTGTATACTAATCTCTCCAGACAGATTCTGCTAACTGCAACCTGTCAGCAACACTGCCTTAAGTCATTTACTGCCAGCAAATACATGAATAATTCAGGCCCTGCCAGCAATTTTTTGTTTTTTTTACCTTTGAATTATTGACACATATTTATATCCAGTACAATCGTCCCCCGATCGTTTGGAAACACGGCGGTTTTCTCTTTTCTCTGATCTTCCACATATATTCATTCTTCTGTCAGCGCGACCATGCATGTGTTCCTTAACCCATTTCGGGCGGGAACCCCTTTGTGTTTTAACCATTATTATAAAAACTATAAATCTACAAGCAACTTATAGGTCTGCTATTTTTGAAAAATCGTGAAAGCGTGGCACAAATCTTAATATGTATAGTCTTTCAGAGCGAATGTTTTTTACTCAAATCTTTGCTTCTGGCGTGGGGGGTGGGGGGGTCCCTGGAACAACATATTTTCAGATGGGGGTCGGCGGCCCATTACATATAATTTTGGGGTCCTTGACATGAAAATGTTTGAGAACGACTGACATAGAAACATGAGGGTTTTTCAGAAAACTGTCAGGATTTAGAAGGTAATTGTAGAATCAGGTCAAAATGGGCTAGTTAGGGTCCGTTGAAAGCAGCGTGCAGCTGACCGAACGACACAGAAGACGAGTTGAAGGAATTTCCTCATTCACACCTAAAAGACACCCATCTTGTGTCTTGTCTGTGTTTAATGGCCGCTCCAATGCATTTCCAATGGAAGTCACTGCATGGTTTGAAAAGTCAGTCTTGTGTGATGGCTGTGTTCTTCCCCCTCCCCTCCCTCCATCAAACAAGACTGTCTTGTCAAACCATGTGACTTCCATTGGAAATGCATTGGAGCGGCCATTAAACAAGGACAAGACACAAGACACAGACAAGACAGGTGTCTTTTATTTGTGATTGAGGCCTAAAAGTGCATTAACATGGGTGTGGACGGGAGCTGTTTTTCTTTTGTGCTAGTTTTTTTGCAACCATGTGATTTCCTGGTAAACTGTGTTAATCAGAGCCAAACAACTTTAGAACAAAACTCACAGCTGGAGAGCGGTGGAGAGCTATACAGCATGTAATCAGTGCCGTCGCTACATATACGCGCAAAACGCAGTGTGAGTAGGGCAACAAGCCGAGGGGGGCAACAAAATGCACTGTGAGTAGGGCAACACGCCAAGGAGGGCAACAAAACGCACTGCGAATAGGGCAACACGCCGAGGGGGGCAACAAAATGCACTGCGAGTAGGGCAACACGCCGAGGGGGGCAACAAAACGCACTGCGAGTAGGGCAACACGCCGAGGGGGGCAACAAAACGCACTGCGAATAGGGCAACACGCCGAGGGGGGCAACAAAACGCACTGCGAGTAGGGCAACACGCAGCGGAGGGCAACAAAACGCACTGCGAGTAGGGTAACACGCCGAGGGGGGCAACAAAACGCACTGCGAGTAGGGCAACACGCAGCGGAGGGCAACAAAACGCACTGCGAGTAGGGCAACACGCCGAGGGGGGCAACAAAACGCACTGCGAGTAGGGCAACACGCCGAGGGGGGCAACAAAACGCACTGCGAGTAGGGCAACACGCAGCGGAGGGCAACAAAACGCACTGCGAGTAGGGCAACACGCCGAGGGGGGCAACAAAACGCACTGCGAGTAGGGCAACACGCTGCGGAGGGCAACCAAAATGTACCAAAAAGTGCCAAGCCGACCCTCATAATATCATTTCATCATATCCTACGAGTAGGGCAACCACATGGTCAGCTACGTCCCTGCATGTAATGCTGTTGTTAGTAGTAATAAACACAGATGCATCCTTTAAACATGTGATGCTGTTGTTAGTAATAAACACAGATGCATCTAACTATAAATGGGCCACGTCTCTGTCTGCGCGCGTGCGTGCGTGCGCGCGTGCGTGCGTGCGTGCGTGCGTGCGTGCGTGCGTGCGTGCATGCGTGCGTGTGTGTGTGTGTGTGTGTGTGTGTATTCCCCCCTTCTCCGCTCCCTCCATTGGCTCCCGGTCGCTGCCCACACAGAATAAAAAACTCTGATGCTGGCATTCAAAGCAACCAAAGGCATGGCTCCCCCATATCTTGCAAGCATGATTGAACCCTATACAAACCCTCCCGCGCACTCAGATCAGCCAACGCAGGAAAGCTGGAAGTAACCTCACTAAAAACGCCGGGACAACGCCCCAAACTATTCTCCCTTTTGGCCCCAAAACTGTGGTTGACAACGGGTATTATTAGGTTTCCAAGTTGCATCGTTCTCAAGTAGCCAGGCTTGAGGATCCAAACATGTCCATTTTCTCTTATATTTACAGTATGCATGGTTTCCCAGATCGTCTGTATACAAACACAACCATCTCAAAACGCTCTCTTCCTTTGAAGTGAAAAATGCAGTGAAATTAGCCCCCCCCCCCCCCCCCCCCCGTGGTTCTGTTTCACTTTTGAATAGCCCGGCAGATTGCACAGGCATTTGTCGAGCAGATACATAATACTTAACGATTGCGTGACTTGTTGTGTTGTACAACAGAAAAGACAACCACAGAAGTCGCATGCTGCTCTGTGAGCTGTGTTAGCCCATTTAGACCTGTGGACAATTCTACCAAAGTCTTCTAAATCCTGACAGTTTTCTGTGTTTCTATGTCAGGCATTTTCACGTCAAGGACCCCCAAAGTTACTGTAATGGGCCACTGACCCCCATCTGAAAATATGTTGTTCCCCCCAGAAGCAAAGATTTGAGTTAAAAACGCTCTGAAGTAATATATATTCAACGATTTGCACCACATTTTCACAATTTTTCAAAAAATAGCAGACCTACAAGCTCGTAGCGCGGCACTCGGTGCCGCGCTATGAGCTTGTAGATCTGCTATTTTTCAATAGCTAGAGTATAACATAATGCTTAAAACACCAAAAGGGGTTCCCACCGTCCAGAATGGGTTAGTGTAAGATGTGTGTGGGAATTTGGGTCAGAGACATTAAATGTTTATGAGCTGCATGCGGATCCAGTTAATATTGAAAAGAAGCAGCGCTCTCTCTCTATGGCCTGTTGTTACTGTAATGTAAACAACTAATACCAGTTCCTACACCATAGCAATTAATTAATGTCATTGATGTTATAGATTTTACTCATCTTATAATTTAAATGTCTCTTTTCTACCACCATAATAATCAGTGGACATCAACGTCGAATGAGTCATAATTACAAAGTTTTAACTCGAATCTATCTTAGATCTATAAATGCACCAAGTCTCTGTCTTTGTATAATCCACGTGACTCGAGGACCGTTCGCTCCACCGACGTCCAATTCGACACACACGTTCCACACCACCGCAGGGGGTGCAGTGGCCGGCGTCGAGTCGGTCGGACCCACGGTTCTCCAGAACCGCCCCAAAAAGGCCCCTCTCTGCCCGGGCTCTGGACAGCTAGGGCCTCTGCCCACTGGCCTGTTCTGACATCATCCTGACGTCCGCATATAGACTCCATATTTGGGCATGCCTGACAGATAACTCCATATATGGGCATAAAAGGGACACAGACATAATATCTGGGTGGAGCATGCATTTCCAACTTGCATCGTTCATGCAAGCAGGCCAGTATCCAACGGGCACCGCTGTCTGTAAACCAGTGTTGTTTTTGGGCAGCAAATGTTGATTTTAGTTTTAATCATAGTCTCTTGAATAGTTTTCATTTAGTTTTAGTCACATTTTAGTCCCCTGGAATGTTGTAGTCGTAGGATTTTAGTCGACTAAAATGTAATTTGGCGGGCCTTGATGACGTCGTAATGACTGTTTTTGACTGTGAGCTTGTAGATCGGCTATTTTCAGCATGCAACTAATTGTAAAATGACTTATACTGGATCTCTTGCCCACCAGTCCCTTCCTTACATTTTAGTCTAGTTTTTATTTCTTGACGTTTTCGTCAGTGAAAAAAGGTAGTCGACAAAATCAACACTGCTGTAAACCAGCTGTTCTCGAGGTGCCTTTTTCAGCAAGGCCTGAAACGTCTGGGAAACGTCTGCATTTAGAACACAGCTTGTTAGTTTGGTTGTACCAAACACATTTCTGAAAACGTGTTTGGACATGCAATGATTCCGTCAGACCAGATAGTGTAATCTGCCTCCACTGCCTGCCTGTTTGGTTTCTTTATGTTTTGTGTTGGGTACTGCGGATGAGAATTTGCATCTTTCTTTAAATCCTGGCATATACTTACGTTGCATGTATATGTTAATGTCTATTAATATGCATTGTCCCGTCGGAAAAAAACTAATTAAAGTAAAGTAAAAAAGATCATGAATATACCAAGTGCTGTGGTGTGCTGTGCTGTGGTGCTGTGCTGTGCTGTGCTGTGCTGTGCTGTGGTGCTGTGCTGTGCTGTGCTGTGGTGTGCTGTGCTGTGCTGTGGTGCTGTGCTGTGCTGTGCTGTGGTGTGCTGTGCTGTGGTGCTGTGCTGTGGTGCTGTGCTGTGCTGTGGTGCTGTGCTGTGGTGCTGTGCTGTGCTGTGCTGTGCTGTGCTGTGCTGTGGTGTGCTGTGCTGTGGTGCTGTGCTGTGCTGTGCTGTGCTGTGGTGCTGTGCTGTGGTGCTGTGCTGTGGTGTGCTGTGCTGTGCTGTGCTGTGCTGTGGTGCTGTGCTGTGCTGTGCTGTGGTGCTGTGGTGTGCTGTGGTGTGCTGTGGTGCTGTGGTGTGCTGTGCTGTGGTGCTGTGCTGTGTGCTGTGCTGTGCTGTGTTGTGGTGTGCTGTGCTGTGGTGCTGTGCTGTGGTGCTGTGCTGTGCTGTGCTGTGCTGTGCTGTGCTGTGCTGTGCTGTGCTGTGCTGTGCTGTGCTGTGCTGTGCTGTGCTGTGCTGTGCTGTGCTGTGCTGTGGTGCTGTGGTGCTGTGGTGCTGTGCTGTGCTGTGCTGTGCTGGTGTTGATTTGCATGGAGCTGCAGCTGTCTCCAACAACGTAACAGGCTTCCAAGACTCTCGGGTCACATGCAAATCAGCCCAGGTTCACAAGCTTTTCAAGCAGTGAAAAATAAGTATTTTTTTCTTTGTTTTCTTGTGCACAGATGCAAAATAAAAAGAAAGAAAGAAAGAAATGCAATTTTCACATCTAATTCTGTAAAGTCACCATACGGGAGCTGGTGTGAATCAAGGGACCGTCATCATTAATTTGGTTTATCGTAGACTGGAAACAAAGGGAGTCAGTCTCTCTCTCTCTCTCTCTCTCTCTCTCTCTCTCTCTCTCTCTCTCTCTCCTCTCTCTCTCTCTCTCTCTCCTCTCTCTCTCTCTCTCTCTCTCTCTCTCTCTCTCTCTCTCTCTCCTCTCTCTCTCTCTCTCTCTCTCTCTCTCTCTCTCTCTCTCTCTCTCTCTCTCTCTCTCTCTCTAAATCTCCTGGGCGTATTGCTTTTCAATCCAAAACACAATTACCTATATCCAAATGGATGACAATAATTACTTTGGGATTGCTCGCGGTTTATGAACTTATGAGGCGCGTGTGTGCCTGCCTGCCTGCGTGCGTGCGTGCGTGGCGTGCGTGAGTGAGTGCGCGAGTGGCTGCGTGCGTGTGTTATGAATAATAGAGGGTGCTGATGACAAACAGACTACTTCACTTATATTTACTTGGAATTGGGAAGAGAGGTTTGTCATCCTTACAGCCCCCTACTTTACAGCCTGTGCATGTACATATCCTGTGTATAATGATGTTCTCTGTCGGGTGGAACCCTCATATTTCCAGAACTGTTACTTTTCAGGTTTCAAATTAAATTCAAGTAGATCTATAAGCTCAGACGTGTCACATGCAGCCTAAAAACCTGTGGATTTGCACCATGTTTTGAGCGTGTGGATCTACTATTTCCGATGATGTTGTGTGACGCAGGTGTATGGTCAAAGTATAGGGACACACACACACACACGGTACTCTGTCCATGTCAGAGTCCAACTCTGACAACCCACGCCCGCCCTGCCCCGCCCCGCCCATCAATAATCAGATCAAAACAATAAATACAAATAGTTTACGTTTGTTTAGTTTACTTTGAAGATTTTCAAGTGGACCGTGATCCAGACAAGGTTGGTGCATACGTTGGTTATAGACATACAGTACTAACAGAGAGTCCGACAGGGGTTAGTCCGACAACACTAAAACTAACTTGTGGCAGGTTAAAACTCACCTGTGGCAGGTTACAGCTAACCTGTGGCAGGTTGAAACTAACCCGTGGCAGGTTAAAACTAACCCATGGCAGATTACAGCTAACCTGTGGCAGGTTAAAACTAACCCGTGGCAGGTTAAAACTATCCATGTCAGATTACAGCTAACCTGTGGCAGGTTAAAACTAACCCGTGGCAGGTTACAGCGAACCTGTGGCAGGGTAAACCCGTGGTTTCCTGTGGGGTTAGGTTTAAGGCTCATAGTCTGGATTCCCGGTGGTGAGGTGACCACCGGAGCTGAAATAACGTGGAGCGGTGGTGAGTAAAAACAGAGAGAAGGGCGGTGGCGGTGGTTTGCTCTTCACCGCGGCTTGTGACGTCATGTTGTAGTTCGGCGGTCACCTCACCACCGAAAAAAACTGTCAGTATATCGGACCAAACGCATGCACCTCTTTCCTCCCTAGCTTCCTTCCTTCCTTTCCTCCCAAGCTTCCTTCCGTATGCTTCAGTATTTAGCTACAGTAAACCATGGCCTTTACCGTAGAGCATTACAGCTGAATTGCTATTTTTTATAGCCCTCTTTCTGTATTCCATGTGTGTATTAAATGCTTTGTTCGTTTGTTCTTTATGAACCGTTCTCGTCTGCTAATGTATTCCCTCATTCTAGTGTTTGTTTGTTTTCCAGCTTGTACAGCACTTTGTTTTTTTTATGGTTTGAAACGACGTGCGTCGCTGTAAAGGAGACGTCTGTTATATTATGAAAGCCTATCCCACGGCCTGGAGGGAGCTCTGGTAATAGGCCAGCTTGTTGCTGCTTGTTGCTGGGGCAACTGGGCTGACCAATGGTGTAACTTCATCGGTCAGTCAAAAGCAACACGTTCCCAGGGACGGATTGACCCCATTGACGACCCCTAGGGGCCCCTGGGGAGATAAGTTTATGGGCCCTCCATAGCACGCATGCGTGTGCAATTTTCCTTAAAGAAATGTCATCATCTTTTTGACCTAAATTTAACACAATCAATGGCCACAGGAGCCCTTGTCAGGGCATCAAAAGCAATACCACCTGGTCCCGTTTCCCATGCAGAAGGGCCCCTGAGAGCCCAGGGGCCCCTGGACCTCACCTGGAGGTGGGGGGACCAATGTCTAATTTGGCCCTGTATGTTCCAAACCCCAGTGGTGCAGTACCTAAGACAAAGTACATTTCGTACTAACCAGTCCAGCTCAGAACTCAGATCTTGTTTTTTGGGGAATTCAAAAATAACATAATTTTGGTTTGATACCATTTGTTTTGTTTCTTTTTGCCAGACTATTGCTAGAGGTTGCCAGGCTATTTCCTCCACTACCACGCTTCCCTCTGCCAAGTCAGACTGTTTACTATTCAACGAGCAACAACAGTACAGATGCTGCCTGTGGCGCAGTGACAAAACGCAGAGCCTCCCGTACAAATGAAAATGTCTTCATTAACACAGTGGCCAAGGCAGAGCCTCCCCATCCCATGAAAATGTCTTCAATAACACAATAGACCAACACAGAGCCACCACAACAAATGGAAATGTCAAGCTGCAGACATGACACGAGCAGCCGTACAGCTAACACAGCGTTAAGGAGAAGTCCTTCTAACACTATGGACCAGAGCTATAGTAACATAGTGTTAACACTATGGACCAGAGCTAACAGGTTACTTATAGCTCTGGTCCATTATGTTACTTATAGCTCTGGTCCATACAGGATGTTGATATTCATTCATCAGCCAACATCTCCCCACAGGGTAGTACCCCCCCCCCCCCCCCCCCAGAGAGGACGTACAGGGCCTTAAGCCCCATTCACACTGCAGAAGCTAGCATCTGCTTTAGCTTCGTGGTCCCATGTTATCTCTATGCAGAGCAGCTTTTGCGTTTTGAAGCTTGGAATGAACAGCTTATTTTTTATTTTGCGTTTTTTTTTCTCCTCAAAACTTAACTTTGAAGCAGCTTTTAAAAGCTGGATTCTGGCTTCAGCTTCTAGAAGCTGCTTCTAGCCAATCAGAGCACAGCGTGGTTTGAGGAGACGGAGTTGAGCTGATTTCACAAAACCATTTGCCCGATTGTCCAGCCCGATTCTCTGAATTAAAAAATAAACTTTTTAAATATGGGCTGTATATGAAATATGAATGGATATTTGGCAAGACCATAGCATATTTATCGATATAAATGAAAGTTTATATGAGAAACAAGTTGTCGAAGCGGTGAAAACGGGTTGTGTTCCGTGTTCCCAGTGGATTGGCACGGTTTGTGGGGAGAAGTGATGCTGCATTCACGTGTGTGTGTGTGTGTGTGTGTGTGTGTGTGTGTGTGTGTGTGTGTGTGTGTGTGTGTGTGTGTGTGAGATATTGAGCACCGTGGAGGAGCCGTCACGGGGATCACTTGCGAGCCAGTTCCCACCGAGGTGAACAACTGAACCCCGTAGCTGACTCTGGCCGTGGACTAAACACACACACGGTTTATAAATGAGCAGATATATATATAGTCTATAGACAAAGAACTAAAGTCCCGACTCCCGAGTCCCCAGCACGTCGTGTGCACTGCGTGTGTGACTGTATGTGCATGTGTGTGTGTGTGTGTGTGTGTGTGTGTGTGTGTGCGCGAGAGAGATCAATAATTAATAGCCTTTATATGCATTATGATATGCTTGTGGACATCACTGATCCGACCTGTCCTGTCCTGATTGTATTTCTACGGTATGCTCTTGCTAAATCAACATTAACATTACATAATGCCCCGAGGGTTTCGCTCGTGGCCTGGGGGAGAGGAGAGCGGAGTGGGGGGGAGACATGAGCACTGAAGACGGGGGGGGATTGAGATCCGCTCCGTTCGGTTATTTACATAAGTCCTACTCCTCCTCCCAGCCAACACTCCCCACTGACAGGTAGTTAGCCCCCCCCACACTCCCCACCCAAACACTCCCCACCTGTCAGTGGGGAGTGTTGTCTGGGAGGAGGAGTAGGACTAAGGCCCTGTACGTCCTATAGTTAACAGTATGGACCAGAGCTAACAGTAACATAATGTTAATAAGGAGAAGTCCTTCTAACGCTATGGACCAGAGCTATAGGAACATAGTGTTACTATGTTCACTACGGACACTATGGACCAGAGCTAATGTGGAGCTCAAGTCCTCTGAACAAGACCTCAGCAGTAGTTCATCTTGAGTTCTATATTCTCTCAAGAACAGATCTCCCCCTCCGTTTCTTTCATTGGCACGTTTGACTGTCAAGGTTTCAGCCTCCAGGAAGAAACCCTAAATACAAAGGTTGAAGAACAACCACAGCAAGGGGTCTAATGATGTACTGTCACCTCATAAACACATGAAATACTGGAAAAATCACCGCACTCCATCTTTAACTTACTTTTACTACTTTACTATTGTTGCTACAAACAAAAACCAAAGAATCACACTTGTTGCGTACTCGACTCACGTATAAGACATGTAACACGCAGTGACACACGTCAACTCCTGACTCATGGCTTCAACACAAGAAAGGCAGAACGTCAGACAGAGTCAGGGCAGAAAGTCACCACAAAATAAATTATTGGAAGTGTAAGAATGATACGTCGTCTGAAGTAGACCAGCGTTATTAGCCCTCAGGTGGAGAGCACGCCAGAGCGCAGATGTCAGTTAACCCATTGAGACCCGAGACCACATTCTACTGAATGTCTTCTATATCATGACAGCTTTCTGGAAAAACCCTATGTTTCTATACCAGTGGTTCTGAGACTATTTCACATCAAGGACCCCCTAAATATATCTGTACTTGGCCGCCGGACCTCCATCTGAATATATGTAGTTCCAGGGACCCCCCAGAAGCAAAGATATGAGTTAAAAACGTTTGTTCTGAAAGAATATATATTAAAAGATTTACGCCACGTTTTCACTATTTAAAAAAATAATAAATAGATAGCAGATCTACGAGCTTGAAGCGCAACACCGAGTGCCGGGCTGTAAGCTTGTAGATGTGCTATTTTTCAACAGATATAAAGTTTAAAATAATTATTAAAATTAAGTGGTTGAAAGCTATAAGGTGACACAGATGCGTTCCTCCGGTCTGAATGGGATAAAATATAAAAGATTGGTGCGATAGTGGAGAGAGAGAGAGAGAGAGAGAGAGAGAGAGAGAGAGAGAGAGAGAGAGAGCGTGCTGCATATGTCAGTGAGAGCAGCGGGTAATGGAACAGGATGGAAGAAGAGCACATCTCAGAGTGTACAGAATATGATTTGGGTTAGAAATGTCAGGTCTGGGCCCATAAAATAACAGGAATGTTTGTGTTCCTTTATCTTTTATGTGCGACTGATCCTTTCTCTGGTGTAACAGAGCAGCACCGCTTGGTTCTCCAACATCTCAATGTCGCAAAAAAATCAGACCCATCTGAACTGAGTGTTGCTGTTGGGGTGTTGCTGTCAGACTATTGGTTGTCGGACTATTGGTTGCCAGACATGGCTGTCAGAGTATTGGTTGTCAGACATGGCTGTCGGACTATTGGCTATCGGACTATTGGCTGTCGGACTATTGGCTGTCGCACTATTGGCTGTCGGACTATTGGATGTCGGACTATTGGCTGTCGGACTATTGGCGTAGTGGGACTGTTGGCTGTCGGTTCAAATACTCGGTTCAAATACTCTCTGACTAACGGTTGTCTGACCAGCTGCACTTGCTTGCTTCTGAGACAGTAAGTGGACGCACACTCCGAACATTTTAGAGACATTACCTTTCTGTATCGTTCCAAATTTCCTCGCTGTATCGTTCCAATTTCCTTGCGGTATCGTTCCAATTTCCTTGCGGTATCGTCCAATTTCCTTGCGGTATCGTTCCAATTTCCTTGCGGTATCGTTCCAATCCAAAGAACCACACAGGCTGACCAAGATAGCCTAGTGTCCAATCCAAAGACCCGGACACCCAGACACACCCAGACACATCGAAGGAGGCCGTCCTAGGGGTTCTGTATCAACTTACTTCCTACTTCCTATTATTATTATTATTACTATTATTATGTCATAATTATTAGTTGTACCTTATTATTATTATTATCAGTATTATTATTATTACTTTATTATTATTATCTCTTATACCTGTTTAGAATGTGTTTTCCCACCGTCCCTATACTGTCCTCCTCATGTCGCCCGAGACACTACCCCTACAATCACAGAGATCCCTCAAATCTCATCTATCCAGCTCGTTCACCCAGTCACCACATTGTGGTGGAGGGAGGACTATGGAACTGCCGAGCAGCTACCAAGAAGAATATGCCTGAATTCATCTCAGGCCACGCCTCCCTCAAGTCTCTGCATTTCCTTGCTCTGACTGAAACCTGGATCACCCCAGATAACACTGCAACTCCCGCCGCGCTCTCTGTTTCACACAAGTTCACCCACACCCCTCGCCAAACAGGTACAGGGGGGGGTACTGGGCTACTAACATCCCCCAAATGGAATTTCCGTGTCTTAAATCTCTCTCACCTTTCTCTGTCCACATGTGAATTTCATGCTATCTCAATATCACAGCCAGTCCCCCTCATCCACATTGTGCTGTATCGCCCTCCAGGAACTCTCGGGAACTTCCTGGAAGAACTAGACTCTCTGATCAGCTCGTTTCCGGAAGATGGCACCCCTCTGATTCTACTGGGTGACTTCAACCTTCCTACCGCAGAGAAGCATCTTCCCGTTACATCCCTTCTGGCCTCATTTGACCTCTCCCTATCTCCCTCCCCTCCCACTCACAAGGCTGGTAATGTTTTGGACCTTGTGTTCTCCAGAGCCTGCTCTCCCTCCACACTCTCTGTTACCCCCTCAATTAGGTCTGACCACCACTTCATAACCTTCTCCCTCTCTCTCTCCACCCTCCCGCCTAAACCCATTAACCCTCCGAACGTCACCTCCCGACGCAATCTCAAGTCCCTAAACCCCTCCTCCCTCTCATCCTCTATTCTCTCCTCTCTACCCTCCCTGGAGTCCTTCCTCTCCCTCTCACTTGACACTGCAACCTCATCCTTCCTCTCCTCTATCTCATCTGCATTCGACCACCAGCTGCTCCTAGACACCCTAGCGGAGCTAGGCATCGGTGGAACGGCACTAAAGTGGTTATCCTCCTACCTCACCGACCGGACCTACCAGGTTTCCTGGAAAGGTCTGTTATCATCCCCCCGAACCCTCCAAACTGGGGTCCCACAGGGATCTGTACTTGGTCCCCTCCTTTTCTCACTGTACACTAAATCCCTTGGCACTATCATCTCTGCTCACAATATATCCTATCACTGCTACGCCGATGACACACAACTGTTCCTATCCTTCCCCCCCTCTATCACTCAGGTGGAAGAGCGCATCACTGCATGCCTGGCTGACATCTCACAGTGGATGTCCTCCAACCATCTCAAGCTGAACCCAGACAAGACTGAGCTTCTCTTCTTCCCAGCTAAGTCCTGCCCTATGCGGGAGCTAACTATTTCCGTAGACAACGCCCTGGTAACGTCTGTCCCAACAGCCAGGAATCTTGGTGTTGTCCTGGACAGTCAGCTCTCGTTCAAAGCTCACATCACAGCTGTCACTCGATCCTGCAGGTTCACACTCTATAACATACGACAAATTAGACCGTTCCTCACCCAGGAATCAGCCCAGCTCCTAATCCAGACAACAGTCTTGTCAAAACTCGACTACTGTAACTCCCTCCTTACTGGCCTACCAGCATGTGCACTTAAGCCTCTCCAGCTGATCCAAAATGCAGCAGCTCGCTTGGTCTTCAACCAGCCAAAATTCTCACATGTCTCCCCCCTGCTCCGCTCCCTCCACTGGCTCCCGGTCGCTGCCCGCACAGAATACAAAAATCTGATGCTGGCATTCAAAGCAACCAAAGGTATGGCTCCCCCATATCTTACAAGTATGATTGAACCCTACAAACCCTCCCGCGCACTCAGATCAGCCAACGCAGGGAAGCTGGAAGTACCCTCACTAAAAACGCCGGGACAACGCTCCACACGTCCCAAACTCTTCTCCCTTCTGGCTCCAAAACTGTGGAATGCACTTCCCATTGCAGTCAGAACTGCAGCATCACTCCCAATCTTCCGCCGTAGCCTGAAAACCCACCTTTTCAGACTCCATCATGGCCCATAGCACTTACCCTACCCCCTTAGATAGCATTTATGTTGCCTTAGATAGCATTTGATACAGACTTATAGCATGTTATGTAGACAGCACTATAATTGTATTGTATTTAGTCATAGCACGCCATAGTACATATGTATAGCATAGTAGTAAATATGTATAGTTTATATGTATATATAGTATTATATGTATAGTGTATGTATAGTTTCATTATATGTATGTATAGTTTCATTATATAGATATTCCACTGTTACTTTCTTAGCTTACGCATGTTTCATGATAAATGCTTTTATGTGATGTATTCCCATGCTTTTGTTCTTGCTTAAATGTAAGTCGCTCTGGATTAAGAGCGTCTGCTAAATGCCTAAATTGTAAATTGTAAATTGGACTATTGGAGTAGTGGGACTGTTGGCTGTCGGACTATTGGAGTAGTGGGACTGTTGGCTGTCGGACTATTGGAGTAGTGGGACTGTTGGCTGTCGTGCTATTGGAGTAGTGGGACTGTTGGCTGTCGTGCTATTGGAGTAGTGGGACTGTTGGCTGTCGGACTATTGGAGTAGTGGGACTGTTGGCTGTCGGACTATTGGAGTAGTGGGACTGTTGGCTGTCGGACTATTGGAGTAGTGGGACTGTTGGTTGTCGGACTATTGGCTGTCAGACTATTGGCTGTCGGACTATTGGCTGTCGGACTATTGGATGTCGGACTATTGGCTGTCGGACTATTGGCTGTCGGACTATTGGCTGTCGCACTATTGGCTGTCACACTATTGGCTGTCGGACTATTGGCTGTCGGACTATACAGTCTGTACTGGTCTATTTCAGCTGTGACATTTATTTCAGACATGCTCTAATATGTGAAGAGTGATATTAACTCATTTATTTCAGAAATGCTCTAATATGTGAAGCGTCAACCTGTGATATTAACTCATTTTGGATGAAAAAAACAAAAAGAACAGTTCATGGCAGCCCCTCAGTCAAATCTGGTCAGAAATATCCCTGGGATTGGTATGTATTAAATACCATGACGCCCACTGTCTCTCTGACTAAGTTAAATACTATTTAACCGATTTAGACCGGACATCGAAATTAAAAAAAAATCTTCTAAATCCTGACAGTTTTCTGAAATACCTCATGTTTCTATATCAGTGGTCTTCAATATTTAATGTCAAGGACCCCAACAATTATATGTAATTGGCTGCCGACCCCCATCTGAAAATATGTTGTTCCAGGGAGCTTCCCACAGAAGCAAAGATATGAGTTAAAAGCGTTCGCTCTGAAAGAATGTATATATTTTTTTAGACACATTTTCACGATCTTTCAAAAATAGCAGAACTACGCAAGGTTGTAGCGCGGCACTCGGTGCCGTGCTACGACCTTGTAGAGCTGCTATTTTTCAATAGCTAAAGTATAACATAATGCACCAAAAGGGGTTCCCGCCCAGAATGGGTTAAATACTATTTAACATAGTCAAAGAGAGCGTTCCGTCCAGTGTCCTCGATGCCACATTATCCAACAACTTCTCCACAGTGAGTGACACTCAGTCACAGCGTGATCTGGTCCCACAATGTAGAACAAACATGGAGAAAGTTCTCATTCCGCTGCTCTGCCTGCACCAAAATGTGGAATCCATTATTAAATATCAGGAGACCACAAGGGGAGAGAAATGTAAATGTCCCATCTCTTCTGTACACATCTCACTGCGCAAAGAAGCATGGAATACTGATGTGTATATTACAGGAAACTCCCGTTAAACTTTCCAACAGACTCCGCTTAACTCCCGTAATGTAAAATATTTATATAGTGCCTTTATCCAAGGAGCTTTAGATAGATTGTGCATTACATTCACCCATTCACCCATTCACACGCACATTCATACACCGATTGCGGCGGAAGCCATGCAAGGTACCAACCAGCACATCGGGAGCAATTTGCGGTTCAGTGTCTTGCCCAGTGTCTTCAGTGAGGAGCCGGGATTCGAACCGCAGACCCATGGATCATTGCACGACCTGCTATGCCTCCTGAGCCACAGTCGCCCCCAATGTAATGTACCATCACACCTGTATATTACTGTATATTACTGTTTATGCTGCTAAACTTGAGGTTTACGGGTACACCCAGTGCCCATAATTGGCTGTTGACTCCTCTTTTCACGCAGTGGATCTGTCGATGACGTGTACATTTATTGGAATACTTTCTGTATTCTATATGTTTATCAATAAGGGGTGCATATGTCCTTACCTTGTCGTTGACCAGCAGCTCGATGGGGTTGTTGCCCCACTCGATGAGGACGATCTCGTTGGCCTGGCCCGGCACGCCGTAGGAGAAGGGCGTGCCGATGCCGGGCGAGGCGCCCGACTTCAGCCACATGCACACGGTGAAGGCGTACATCTCCGGAAGGCTCTTCCGGATGCGTCCGTACAGGTAGTTGGTCCTCAGAGACAGAGACACCTTGAAGTCCTCGGGGGACTTGAACGCATTGTTACCTGAAAAACATGACAAAGAAACACGACATTATTTAATTAAAGACAGAGACACTCTCAGAGTTACAGACCCACGAGGGTCCATTTGGTTACAAACTATCATTTAGCTGGGGGACCCCCTGGAACTCCTTCAAGGATCCCTGGGGGTCCCCACTATGGGAACCACTGGACTAAAATTAACCAAATCAATCATTTGCTGTCAACACAATGGAACGCAGGGTAATCCTCATACCTTGAAGGCTGTTAGAACAGTCTGGGACATGGAAGGTTTCCAGTGGTCACCTGCTACTTGCTATTTTATATTTTAAATCTTAAAAGGTTACAGTTTCGGCCATATATGAGGTTTCCACCCGACAGATGAAATGGTGTGTGATCACGCCATGCCTTTATGATGGTAATGAAGGTCCTTCAGTTATAGAGCTGGGCATATTATTGCGAACGGAATGAGCGATTATTATGGAAGCCAGCCACAGAGTAGTGCTGCTGCTATGTTGCTATATGTACAGTATAGCATAAGATTTATTTTGTAATTTTGTAATAAATATTTGAAGTTTTTGAGAAAACTCAGGTCAAGATTTACAAGGCCTTTTTAGAATCAGCCTCAGGTCTCAATATGTTCATAGTTTATAGTTATTTGTCATAAATATCTGCCCTGTGCAAATTCTAATTACGAAGCCAGAAATTATATATATTATATATATATATATATATATATATATATTTTTTTTTTGTAGTATCTCTTTTAAATCGTTTTTCGTGACGATATTAATAATCATCATCTTAAATGTGTAATAATGGTGGCAACCCTGCTCTGGTGGAACAGACAGAAAGACTGACAGGAATAATAAAATTACAATTACAGATAATTCTGGGGGTCCTTGACATGAAATATTGAGCACCACTGACTGTCAGGATTTAGAAGACTTATTTTAATTTAATTTCAACATCAGGCCTAAATGTTTTAACCCCAGCTGTGAGGATGACCGGCGCGGAACACGCACGCACGCACGCGTGTTCAGCGTCCAATCAGACGGCAATCTCGTTCCAAGGCCAAGCCTCGAGATATTCACATTGTTTTAGTGTGTTATAACCTCAGCTGCTGCGGCTAAGAGGCAGCTTGTTACCGTGGCTGTATCACCATGGCAACAGGAGTACGCATGTGTGTGTGCGCACGTGCGTGCGTGCGTATGTGCCTGTGCGTATGTGCGTAGTGCACTCGTTTACTATGCTTGTGGGGGCCAAATGTCCCAGCAAGTGTATATCGTAGAGTGCATAATTATTATGGCGAGGAGAATGTGGTTGGAAATGCTTGGTGTTTTAAGCATTATGTTATGCTTATAGCTATTGAAAATAGCAGATCTACAAGCTCATAGCGCGGCACCGAGTGCCACGCTATGAGCTTGTAGGTCGGCTATTTTTTTTAAATCGTGAATATGTGGCGCACATTTTTTAATATATTCTTTCAGAGCTAACGTTTTTAACTCAAATCTTTGCTTCTGAGGGGGTCCCTGGAACAACATATTTTCAGATGGGGGTCGGTGGCCAATTACATATAATTGCTGGGGGTCCATGACATGCAATATTGAGCACCACTGATACAGAAACATGAGGTATTTCAGAAAACTGTCAGGATTTAGAAGCCTTTTTTTAATTTCGAGGTAATTTTCGTCAGGTAAAAATGGGTTAAAAAAACAATTATTATAATTATTTGGGTTGGTTGTTTAGGAATTAGGAAATTATTCCAGATCTACAAGTAGAACATTGTCCTCCGAAAGTATAGCAGATCTACTTTAGTAGATCTTGTAGATCTGCTATTTTCAGTCGGGACGATCATAGACACTGCGGCACATGACCTACCGCAACTCACACCGAATAATAACGAGAAAAAAGCGCTTAGAAAAAGCACCATTCACACTTTTACAATAAAATCACACCCGTGTGAACTGAGTGGTGCAACCCCCCCCCCCCCCCCCCCTTGTAGCGCTGTACTCGGTGCCGCGCTACAAGCTTGTAGATCTGCTAAAGTATAACAAGAAAAGGGGCTCCTGTTCTGAATGAGTTAAAACTGCAATCCTGAATTGTGACGTCCTCACAACGATAGTAACCCAAACGCGCGCTGCGCGCGTGTTTGTTCTCTTTTCCGACTGCGCGGGTCTCCAGAGAGGTAGCCCCCCCCCTCCTCCCCCCGACTCCCCAACCCCCCCCTCTCCCCTCCAGATCTAACATGATTATTCTGTTTCTTGTAGATCAGCTGCCTTCCAATCCATGTATCCTCCCTCTCTCTCTCTCTCTCTCTCTCTCTCTCTCTCTCTCTCTCTCTCTCTCTCTCTCTCTCTCCACTCTGCCCTACTTCTTCCAATACCCATTAATTCAACTCTGTTTTATATCTCAATTTAACCTTTATTTAATCAGTTGATTAAAAAAATAAATCCATTTAGTAACAAAACAAAACAAAAACATTCCCCTGCAGGAATGAGACAAGTGGCACATTAAGCCGTTCAGGACGGGAACTCCTTTTGGTGTTTTAAGGATCATGTTATGCTTTAGCTGTTGAAAAATATCAGATCTACAAGCTCGTAGCACGGCACCGAGTTCCGCGCTATACAAGCTTGTAGATCTGCCTTCTTTTTTCTTTTTTTTTACGTGAAAATGTGGCGCAATTCTTTCACTTTTTTTAACTCAAATCTTTGCTTGTGTGGGGTCCCTCCCTGGAACAACATATTTTCAGACGGGGGTCCGCGGCCAAATACAAAAAAAGAATTGAGGTCCTTCACATGGAAAAGTTTGAGCACCACCGCTATAGAACCGTTAGGACTCAGGTCTAAGTGGGTTAAGGCCCATTCTGACCTGAGATCAGATTCATACGAGGTTTCCACTGGACACAAACTGGGTCTGATTAACCCATTCTGACATGAGCATAACATGATGCTAACACCAAAATGGGTTCCCGTTCAGAATGGGTTAAAGCATTGATTGCGAGCAAACATTAAACAAGTAGCAGAGATTAAATGTTTTAAAACACAGGGACAAAACAACACAAACAAACTAGAACAAATCAAAGGAAATGAATCAGGGGAATCGTCAAAAAGGAGCTCTGAAAAACTGAAGTCGACATAAAATAGATGAAGTGGAAAAACAGACGGGGCTGATTCGTCTGTCTCCCCAAAAACACACCTGACGCAACATTATGATTCAGTGGTGTAATCACTGCACACAGTGGGGCTCCCAACCTTTTTCATGTCAAGGACCCCCAAATTAGACCATTTTGACCTGAGATCAGATTAAAAAAAATGTCTTCTACATCCTGACAGTTTTCTGAAAAAGCTGTTTCTATTATATATCAGTCGTTCTTCGATTTTTCAAAAATAGCAGACAATAGCTAAAGCATAACATAATGCTCACACCAAAAGGGGTTCCCGACACAAATTAGCCCCGCAGACCCCCTTTGAAAAGGTATGCCATGCATACCTGTATAAAATTGTAACATTAATGTTAATTTAACTCTGATAGTGTATACAACTGGAATCCATTTGGTTCCGTGTGTGCACTCTCAAGAGTTACAGACCCATACAAGGGTCCATTTGGTTCCCAGGATTACACTAGATAATTGACACCGAGTGAAAATAATCGAGTTAAAAAAACACTATGGGATTTATATGTAAGCCTAGAGACGAGGCAGCCAATCATGAGAAAGTGTCCACTACTACAAGAGGCGGTATAGCAAATGTTGTCCAGGTGCTTGAACAGTTTGAGAACCACCATTCGGAGCCAGTGAATGGTGCATTTATATAGCGCCTTTATCCAATGCTCTTTACATAGGCACGCACGCACACACGCACGCACGCACTCACGCACGCGCGAGTGCTTGAACAGCATTCAAGCACTCAGTTTCTTCCCCCTCAATATCATAACTCCTCTATTAGATGGCTCCATGGTTGCACCTGGCGGTTATGACTGAGAGTCATGTTCTTGTTTAAAGTTAAAGTGGTTCAGTGTGTCTATAGATCTCATGAATATTGAAGCAATGAAAAGTATTAACAAATAGCTTGTTGACTAAATGATGAACTGGAACACATGAGGCTCCAGCGTTTTGAAAACAATATTCTTCTTCTTCTTATTTCATAACAACAAAACATTCAGCATAATATCTGAAGTCTACCCCCCCCCCCCCCCCCCCCGACCCCCCGCCCCCCCCCCAGACGCAGCGTGCTAATGCAGATCGTTTGCCTGGTCTTATCCCTTGAAGACCTGAGACCATATTCATATTCATATTCCATATTCTACGGGAACAAGCTATGTTTCTATACGAGAACACTGTTTGAAAAGAGGAGTTAACGGGCAATTATGGGCACTAGATTTGCCCGTAAACCTCAAATTTAGCAGGCATATACAGTAATATACGGTAATATACAGGTGTGATGATACAATTCGGGAGTTTACCAAAAGATTAGCGCCTCATTTCATTTTTCAAATATAGCAGATCTACAAGCTCGTAGAGCGGAGCTTCTAGATCTGCTATTTTTATTCCCAAAAGAAAGTATGAAATAATTAAGTGTTAAAGTGGTTAAAAGGTGACACAGATGCGTTCCAGGTCGTAATGGGTTATGCACAGCGCAGGATGAGACAACGTTGACAAGGACCAAACAGGTTTTCCTTCCGAGTGCTACAGATGTTCCTCATCCATTTTGGAGCTCCTGCTGGGACCAGGGTTTGTTTACCGGGGACCTGTCAAGACTCGCTTTGATTCAAAGCAGGGAGACACATCACACAATGCACAGAAATAATGCATGAGGAGAGGAGAGGAGAGGAGAGGCAGCGAGGCGACGGGAGATAAAATGATATTCATAAAGTGCTCCCGTGTGTTAATGTTAATGTTAATGTCGTCTGAACAGTGGCTGTTAACATCTGCTATAGTGGGTTAAGTTATACGTATCGAGAAACCGAGTGATGTGGCGGGGACGATACATCATCAAAATATACGAAACGGTAGGTACCTGGGAACCCGGGACGGTAACTTATTTAGACGGTAGGACGTGTGGAGCCGTCCTAGCTAATCCAACCCATTGATTGTGAGGACGTGTACACACGTTCTAGCGCATTTTCATTAATATCAAACGAGAGAAAAATATTCAGATTTATTTTTTCCTTTTTTGGGTGGTTGGCCTCTCCTTCTGCACCATACTCCTTGCTGTTCGCGCATGCGCGCTGCCGTTCAATTCCCTGTTTACGGCTCAGAAAGAAAGCCTTGTATCTCCTAATCCAGGGAGCTCTCCGTGGTTTTGACCAGATGGATATATCTTCACTTTGACTTCAACATGCCTCTCGTTTATAATATGAACACGAGGGAGTATCGAGCGGCTTTATCGTAATCATAGCGAGGTAAGCAAGCAACATTATTTCTCTCGGTTTTTGTACGGAACGAAATAAATCCCGGCACTGATTGTGTTTTAACGTGGGAGCTCCATTATAGGTCTCATTCTGTCCAGTTTACGGCACAAACATATCGAGATTAATTAATCCTACAAATGGCCATCAAAAGGTGTGACTGACTCCCTCCTTAACACCCTCCTTCAAAACCTCCATAACTTGCCCACAAGGTTATTTTAATTGCCTTCTATTGTTTACTTTTCTTTCTTTCTTTTTTTGATGATCAATTATTAGTGGTGAAGTGCACAGAGAGCCGTTGTTGTTGATCATATTTGGTTGATGTATGTATGAAAATAAACTGAAAGTGAAACTAAGTGATCCTCTCCAGCAGGGAGCTCAGGGTGGTGCAGTGATGCATTGTGGGTAGTAGTGTAGTGGTATAGTGATGCATTGTGGGTGTTGTAGTGGTGTAGTAGAGCATTGTGGGTAGTGTAGTCTTACTTCTCTACAGCCCAGTGATCCTCTCCAGCAGGGAGCTCAGGGTGGTGTAGTGATGCATTGTGGGTAGTGTAGTGGTGTAGTGATGCATTGTGGGTGTTGTAGTGGTGTAGTAGAGCATTGTGGGTATTACACAAGGCTCCAGCTCGGTGATCCTCTCCAGCAGGGAGCTCAGGTTAGTGTAGTGGTGTAGTGTTGTAGTGATGTAGTGAGGCATCATGGGTAGTGTAGTCTTACTTCTCTCCAGCTCGGTGATCCTCTCCAGCAGGGAGCTCAGCGTCTGCTCGGTGCGCTGGCGGTGCGCCGCCGTCTCGTTGAGCAGCTGGCTCTTCTCCGCCTCCAGCTCGGCCACCTTGCGGAGCAGCTGGCTCTCTAGCGCCCCCAGGCGCTGGCGCAGGAGCTCGCGCAGCTCCGCAGGCAGCGGGGACAGGCCGGACGACGCCCCTCCCCCTCCTCCTGCTGTTGTTGTTGTAGCTCCTCCTACTCCTACTCCGCCCGGCGACGAGGAAGAGGAAGAGGAGGAGGACGGGGAGGAAGAGGAGGAGTTGTTGGCAGCACCGGGCAGACGCAGCAGCTGTTGCTGCTGAGAGAGAAACACAACGGAATAGACGGTCAGTCAGGGTTGATTTGAGAGAGAAACACAACAGAAAAGACGGTCAGTCAGGGTTGATTTCGTCGACTAAAACAGTGGTTTTCAACAGTGTTGTTTTTGGCAGCCAAATTTGATTTTAGCTTTAGTCATAGTCTCTTGAATAGTTTTAATTTAGTTTCAGTCACATTTTAGTCACCTGGAATGTTTTAGTGTTAGTCTAGTTTTAGTCGACTAAATGTCATGCGATCTTAATCGACTACATGTACAGTTGATTTAGTCGACTAAAATGTATTTTGGCAGGCCTTGATACCATCGTAATGACATTTGCTGAAAATAGCAGATCGGTAATTGTAGATCGGCTATTTTCAAGTGTAAAATGACTTATACTGGATCTCTTGTTCACTAGTCCCCTTCCTAACATTTTAGTCTAGTTTTTATTTGTCAGTATATTTAGTCTCATTTTTAGTCATCATAGATTCGTTTTCATTTAGTTTCCATTTAGTTTTTGTCAGTCAAAAAAGGTAGTTTTAGTCGACGAAAACAACACTGCTGTCAGTCAGGGTTGATTTTGTCGACTAAAACAGTGGTTTTCAGCAGGGGTTCCAGGTGGTCCCCTGCAGCTGATGATGGAGAGTTGGTAACCACATGGACCCTTACTGACGATATTCACACCGCTGCCATCTTGCCAAGACGAAAACAACAACAAACAACTTTAGAATAATTTGTTATATTTCTATATCAATACAGCACAGAATCGTATCCAACGAACGTTGAACCAAATAATAATTATTCTAAGACGATATGCAGACCGCGGCCATCTTGCCAGCAAGGTGCTAAATAGGTGCTACTTCCCATTGGCAGCCCATTCCTCCAATCAGAACAGTCCTATCTGATTGATTTTTTTTTTTTACTTTAATATTTATCCCACGATTTTGTAACCCAGTTTTCTTTTCACCCAATTATCTAATGTAATCCTGGGCGCTACACTTCCTCTGCCAACCTGGTGGGGGGGGCAGCGGACTGACCTCATGCCTCCTTCTATGCATGAGGAGTCCAAGCTGCTTCTTTTCACCTGACAGAGGGGAATTTCCCCGGCCGGACGTAGCGCGTGGAAGGGACACGTTATTCCGACCAGTTCCTTTCCCCTCCATCAGGCGCCCCGGCTGGCCAGGGGGAGGTAGTTTTAGAGACCAGGATTACGGCATGTTTTTGTGAGGGTATCTACCCTAGGGGACACGGGGAGAACATGCAAACTCCACACAGAAAGGCTCTATCGCCAACCCCCGCCTCGGGTATGGGCACTGATGACGCGGAGGAGGGAACACGCCGCCAGTGCCCACAGCGAGGACCTTCTAGCTGTGAGGCGACAGCACTACCAACTGTGCCACCGTGCCCCTATCTGATTGTATTAAGCAACTCACCAACATTGCAGCTGTACGGAATGCTTGAATTATCCTCTTTCACTCTGTAAAGTGTTTGTTTCAGAAAAAAGCCACCATAGACATGTTAGGTGGTATGCAGGGCTGTTGAGTGAAATAAATTACCTGCAAAAAAAAACATTTAAACTCTTGAGAGCGTGACACGAAACCAAATGGACCTGTATGGGTCCATTTGGTTTAATTTTACGCTCTAGAGTTAAATAGGGTTCATTGTTGTAAGTCTGATGTCTATTTTGGTACCAACATTAATCACTCATGTATTTAACCTCTGAACTTTTGTCTCTGCCTTATTTTTGTCTGCTTATTCTGACCAATTCAGATCCCCACCACACCTGTTTGGAATGTATTTTAGGATAGATTTGCCAGGTGTGGATTGGCCTCATTTCACACCTGGCAAATCAGGCTCGACAACGAGGATTTAGATTAGATTTTGGTTAAAGTAAAAGAGGTTTATGGACTAGGATTACTAGAGGTCAGAGGTCAGGTTTATATGGAGGTTACTGTTTGATTTTTAACTCATTTATACGTAGTTATAGTTGCACACCGGTGGCTCACACGTAACATAGCACATCTACAAGCTCACAGCATGCTTTGCGGTGTGTGTGTGTGTGTGTGTGTGTGTGTGTGTGTGTGTGTGTGTGTGTGTGTGCGCAGTGTGCACGTCCGTTTGTTTGTGAGAGACAGAGAGGAGAGGAGAGAGAGAGAGAGAGAGAGAGAGAGAGAGAGAGAGAGGGAGAGAGAGAGAGAGAGAGGGGGAGAGAGAGAGAGAGAGAGAGGTGGAGGTAGAGTCACTGAATAGAGTCAGGGATATGAAGGAGTTCAGACATAGATTTAATGACACAGACGTCTGATCCCGTTAATCCTGTCGTCTCCAACAAAGCGTTCCGTCGCTCCTCACGAAGCCTCTGAGATTTAACAGCCTGACAACTTTAAAAAACACACTGTCGTCCCACGTTCGTTTGAGGTCACAACATCTACTCAGCACAACAGGGAGGAGAGGAGAGGAGTTAACAGCCAGACGTCACAGTGGGACTGTGACTGCTGACGTCAATCTGTTGCACTGCCAGCTATAGACTCACAGGCACTGTGGAGTTCATCCTACGTAGGTAATTATAATGAATTAAACATTCATGGAGCTTTTCTAAGTACTACTCAAAGTGCTTTACAGCGGTCTGTTCATTCATTCATTCATTCTGTACACACATTCACACACCTTTACATAGATGGTGCATTACATTCACCCATTCACACACACATTCACACACCGATGGTGGAGGAAACCATGCAAGGCACCAACCAGCACATCAGGAGCAATTAGGGGTTCAGAGTCTTGCTCAAGGACACTTCGACACCAACTCTGGGGGAGCCCACAGGGTTCGAACAGGCAACCTTGCGGTTCCCATCCGGTCACTCTACCCCTGAGCCACCACCGCCCATTCATTCACTCATTCATTCATTCATTCATTCATTCATTCATTCATTCATTCATTCATTCATTCATTCATTCATACTTTGGGAGTCAACGTAGGGTTCAGTGTCTTCTCGCCAAAGGACACTTCGACATGAGGACAGCAGGAGGCGGGACTTGTACGACCTGTTCTACCATGTATACGCTAATAGGTGTAATATAAGAGTCCACAGAAGTGAACCTTTCAAGCCTCTTTTCTCAACTCTGAACTCAACTCAACTCAACTCTGAAAAAACAATAATGTCAATTTGAATCTATGATTCTCTGCTTTCACATGACATGAAAAATGTGGAGGAAGATGATGATACATCCAGCCTATAGTGGAAATAAAGTAACTAAGTACATTTTTGAGGCATTTGTACTTTACTCCACTACATCTCAGATCCAAATATTGTACTTTTACTTCACTGCATTTATCCAAAAAACTATACTGTTACTAATTGCTCTGTAGATTTTGATCAAAATATACATTCACTACTTCAGCCACATTTTGGCCGCAGACTATAGACCAGATCACGCCGGTCAGTCTTGGAGGAAAACCTGCAGTGCTGACCTGAGGTTAGACGGCAGGACAGACAGACAGACAGACAGACAGACAGACAGACAGACAGACAGACAGCTGAGGTCATCCTCACAGCTGGGGTTAAAACATTTAGGCCTGACGTTGAAATTAAATTAAAATAAGTCTTCTAAATCCTGACAGTTTTCTGAAATACCTCTGTTTCTGTATCAGTGGTGCTCAATATTTCATGTCAAGGACCCCCAGAATTATTATGTAATTGGCCCTCTGACCCCCATCTGAAAATATCTTGTTCCAGGGACCCCCTCAGAAGCAAAGATTTGAGTTAAAAACGTTCGCTCTGAAAGAATACCTTCAAAGATTTGCGCCACATTTTCACGATTTTTCTATACCTTAGCTATTGAAAAATAGCAGCTCTACAAGCTCGTAGCGCGGCACCGAGTGCCGCGCTACGAGCTTGTAGGTCTGTTATTTTTCAATAGCTAAGGTATAACATAATGCTTAAAACACCAAAAGGGGTTCCCGCCCAGAATGGGTTAAAACAACAAAAATAAAACAAACAACACTCCGGGGCAGCGGCCGGGCCAAAAGCTTTTTATTATTCCTGTCAGTCTTTCTGTCTGTTCCACCAGAGCAGGGCTGCCACCATTATTACACATTTAAGATGATGATTATTAATATCGTCACGAAAAATATAATTGAATGATTTAAAAAAGATACTAAAAAAAAATATATGATTTCTGGCTTCGTAATTAGAATTTGCACAGGGCAGATATAATTATGACAAATAACTATAAACTATGAACATATTTAGACCTGAGGCTGATTCTAAAAAGGCCTTGACCTGAGTTTTCTAAGAAACTTCAAATATTTATTACAAAATTACAAAAGAAATGTTATGCTATACTGTACATATAGCAACATAGCAGAAACACTACTCTGTGGCTTATTTCATGTTACATATTTTAGTGAGCTGATTCAGTTTAACACATTTTGGGCGGGAACCCCTTTTGGAGTTTTACTTTAGCTATTGAAAAAATAGCAGATCTACAAGCTCATAGCGCGGCAATTTTGAAAAATTGTGAAAATGCGGCACAAATCTTAGTATATATTCTTTCAGTGTGAATGTTTTTAACTCAAATCTTTGCTTCTGAGGGGTTACTGGAACAACATATTTTCAGATGGGGGTCGGTGGCCAATTACATATAATTGTTGGGGTCCTTGGCATGGAATATTGAGCACCATTGATACAGCTCAGTGGCCAGCCCAGTGGCCTTGTGGTTAGAGTGTCTGCCCTGAGACTGGGAGGTCGGGGTCCGATCCCCGGCCGGGTCATACCAAAGACTCTAAAAATGGGACCCAGTGCCTCCCTGCTTGACACTCAGCCTCAAGGGTTGGATTGGGGGTAAGTCCCTGTGACATACTAGCGTCATGTCCAGGGGGTGTACTTGTACATCAAGCTGCCTCACGCTATAGAAACAGGAGATAGGCTCCTGCCCTATGGGCCTCATGGCTCGGCAAGGCTACTTACTGATACAGAAACATGAGGTATTTCAGAAAACTGTCAGAATTATTATAATTATTTTACGTCATGCCTAAATGGGTTAAAATGAGTAATACACTGTTATGGATGTCATCTTGAATGACATTAAAAACAGACTAGTTCTGTAATTAAAACCAGCTGTGTTTTGGAGGAGCGTGTAGCAATGGGGCGGGGCAGCGCTTCGTCATCACGCAGCACGTTTCCGCTCAAAAGTCATTACAATTTGATTTTTTTATATCAAAATACACACAAATTGAAAATGTCCCATTGTTTTGGCATCTAGCAATACTCAATAGGTATGCCCTGTAGCGAACACAAGCCAGAGGGGAGGGTGAAGGCTGATGTTACCAGAAGTTTGTATTTATTCTCAGCTTTAGACATAAAGTTTCAACATAAAGTCATGTTCCTTTCCTTTCCTTGTGAGAAACACCTTTTTTTTCTGGACAGACACCAGACGCCACCACACTGGCAGACTGGATTACCAGCCAATAAGGTGCCTGGACCACTGAGCCATGGCCCAGGCCGACCTCCAACTATCTGACCTTCAAATTCAACCTGAAGAGGTGGCTAAAAACAAATCAACTCTGTAATCACGAGTAATTATCAGCTCTCAGATCACTGGTGTAATTTCTGCATTCACTCTGCGGTTGTTTTCGTCCCCTGTGCAATGTTTTATTGTTCTTGCATTGCATTGCATTGCATTGGTACTGTATGTGTTTTTGTATGTATAGTTTTACTACCATGTTTAAGAGCCTGTGTTGAGGAAATAACATAATAGGGGTGTATATTCTATTGACCTAGTGTAATCATATTGTCCGTTGACAATATTCACCAGTAGATACCTGCTCATGGGAGATGCAAATTAGCCTATGGCTAACTCTGGCATGGATGTGAAAACTGACATGTTGATCGATGCACATTGTCCCTGTCAAATAAATGAATACAAATCTTCAACCGCTCATCCGTAGTCGGGTCGCGGTGGCGACAGCTCCACCAGAGAGCTCCAGACATCCCTTTCATACAAGCATAGCATAGAAGATGGGCCTTTAAAACACACACACAAACATAACTATGCCATCCATGTGAATTAATTCATGAATCATCAACATGTTTACTGACATAGCCTTTGATATCCCATTTACTGTCATTCATTGAAACTTCACTGCAAACAATTAATGTTTACATGACAGCAACAGATTGAAACACCTTCTCTCTGTAAACCCGGAACCCCTTTTGGTGTTTTAAGCATTATGTTGTACTTTAGCTGTTGGAAAAATAGCAGATCTACAAGCTCATAGCGCGGCACCGAGTGCCGCCCTATGAACTTGTAGGTCTGCTATTTTCTTTAAATCTTTGAATATATATATTATTTCAGAGCGAACGTTTTTAACGCAAATCTTTGCTTCTGAGTCCCTGATGGGGGTCGGCGGCCAATGTTTGAGAACGACAGGATTTACTAGAATGGTCTCAGGTCTAAATGGGTTAATGTAAACACATCCAAAGTGACCTCACACAGAGTCATGAAAACACAACACACACATTACCTTGTTCCTGTTCTATAGCTGGCTGCTAAATGAACCTTCAGAGAGTCTACAGTAGTTCAGAGAAACTTTGTGCCTCTGCCTTTCCTTCCATCTGAATCGGCACCTGGTATAAGTCACCCCGTATGTGTCACATTCACTTCCTTCCACGGCTTCAAAATAAAAGCATCACCATAAAGCACAGCCATCTAATAGAAGAGTTACGACATTGAGGGGGCAGAAACAGAGCGCTTGAGCGCTGTTTGTGCAGCCTGGATGGAGAGGGACAAGCTGGAGTTGGTAATACATTGTTTTCAAGGAGGGCGGCACAAATAAGAGCTATTTTAGGCATGTGTGCAACATGAAAACTGTTTTAAAGTATTGTACAGTAACAACTAAAGTCTATGTAATGTTTATGTTGTACTATTACGACAAAACAATCTAAAATAAAGGGATTTAAGATCATTAAAGCTGGGCTGTTGCCTGGGTTCAGTGCATTTCTGCCTACTTCCGGTCCAGGACTTGTCCCAGTTTGTTGTCCCCACGCTCAATATGTAATCTATGTAGGAGAGCCTCTATTGGACTGAAGCCCCATGAAGTGAACGCAGTTTGCATAACTCTGTCTTACTCTATTGCTCTGCCATAAAGAGAATGGAACCTGCTGAACAGAGAGCTTAGAGAGTCCTTCAAAATATAACACCCATAATATGAGAGGCAGTATTAACAGTTTCCGTGCTTTGAATGGATTACTCCAGGTTAATGTCGCTGCCATATCGGACATACGCGCCTTTTGTTTTATGTGTTTAATCCACCGCAATGTAAAAAATAAATAGAAAATCCTTCCTCGCCGCGGAGAAAGAGAGTAGATGCATCTGTTTGGATGATGAAACCGGAAATCGTCACATGCTGTGGGCTGCTAGGGCTTCTGGGAAATTGAGGCCAATGCAAACGAATGGGATTCAACGCCTCATGGAGGAGGCTCCTGTGCTGCGTCTTCCGGGTGTACCAAGATGGCGGGTGGTCCGGCCGTTCATAACAAACGGGGGAAGCTTTTTTCGCTCGATTTTCGCGGATTAAAAGCCCAAATAATTCAGCGTATGCTCTAAAGGTAATACAACAATCTCGGCAGTGAAGGGGGGTTGATTAAAAGTCTGGTAAATCGTTTTCCGCAGTCAAACTGTTAAATATAACACCCATAATATGAGAGGCAGTATTAAATACAACACCCATAATATGAGAGGCAGTATTAAAGGTATATTCAGTGATTTCACTCAAAAAACCTTAGGTTTCGTTTTTGGCTGTGGGACCCAGCCTTTCGTCCAATCAGGATAGAGAGTCAAAAACGAAACCTAAGGTTTTTTGACCCCCAGGGGTTAACTAGGGACAGGGAGGAACTCCTTATATGGTCAGCACACTCTATAGTAGGGAGGATTATCACAACAAAACAAAAAAATAAGTGATATTTGAATTAAGTGAAATCACTGAATATACCTTTAAATACAACACCCATAATATGAGAGGCAGTATTAAATACAACACCCATAATATGAGAGGCAGTATTAAATATAACACCCATAATATGAGAGGCAGTATAAAATACAACACCCATAATATGAGAGGCAGTATTAAATACAACACCCATAATATGAGAGGCAGTATTAAACCTTATCAAAGGATCCTCATGGGGTCCTTGACACGCCCATATTTTTGATTGATTGATTATTTTATTAGACAATATCAAATGCAAAAACAGTACATGGTACAGTCAAAAGCACATTTATCCAAAAGGATAGCACCGACAAAAGACCTTGCGGTCTTGTTTCCATTCGGGTCCCAATGCATTCATTCACAATACAATGATGACATTAATTGAAGATACCTCAAAAAACATGAAAACTAGTACCAAAAATATCGAAATAAATCAAAATACCAAATAAATCGCTCGGAGGGGGGGTATAGGGAGATTGGGCAGTCATCTTCTCTCCTTTTGACCCGCTGACATTGCTAGGTGATTTTTCAGCCCGGTTTTAAAGGAAGCCAGTGATTTGTTTGTTTTGAGGGAAGGGGGCAGGGCATTCCACACCTGAGTGGCAGTGCTGTGGAAAGTGAATTTACCCATATTTGTTCTATTATGTGGGTGGCACCAGATCATTATTTATACTCCCTCTAGTGTTGTGGCTGTGAGAGTTGCTCACCTTTGTGAGGTAATCGGTTAAGTAAATGGGGACTGAGGGCACAGAGGGCAGGGCTGAATTTACTATTTTGAAAGTCAGCCCCATTTTCAACTGCTTGACTCTGTCTTCTACCCGGAGCCATCCTATGCCATCAAAATGTGTTGCATAAAGGTGAGTCATGGGCTCTAGGCCTAGGAGGAGTCGAATTAGTTTGTTTTGGGAGGTTTGAAGCTTATTTTTTTGTGATCTTGAGATATTCGAGAACCAGGAGGTACAGGCGTAGTCTGAATAAGAGCTCCAGCTAATGTCCTGAGAGCCCTCTTGTTTACAAAGGAGGAGATTCTCCCCAAGAATCTTGTCCTTTGGTTTACTTTTTTGATCGCCCTTGTTGCCATGCCTTCACCTGTCAGCTTGTTGTCCAGGATACAGCCCAGATATGTAATCTCTTTTTTACTAGTAATTATAATATCGTCAATTCTGACACTGAAATAATTTACCCTACTAAGGGAGTGGTTAGACCCAAAGAGAATAGATTATGTTTTACCCAGATGTAATGAGAGTTTGTTATCCGTAAGCCAAATTCTGATTTTGCTGAGTTCCGAACTGAGCATCTCCTCAACCTTTTAGTTTTATCTTCTCCCGATATCAGGAGCGCTGAGTCATCTGCAAACAGGAACAATTTGCAATCACAGGCGGCGCTCATATCACTATTGTAAAGTAAAAATAGTAATGGCCCTAGTATGCTTCCTTGGGGAACCCCACAGTTCACTGGAAGGGGGAAAGACATAGCTCCGTTTATGTCTACCATCTGTTCTCTTTCCTCCAGGTAGGATTTCATCCAACTTACTGATGTACTATCAAAACCTATCGCCTCCAGTTTATCTAGTAGTATTAAATGGTTTGCGGTATCAAACGCTTTTTGAAGGTCCAACATGACCATGCCGCAGTATTTGCCCGAGTCTACCTCGCGTTTGATGTAGTCGTTCAAGAACAGTAGGCATGTGTCAGTGGAATGGGATGTTCTGAAACCAGATTGGAAATCGTACAGCAGGTTGTGTTTGTCTAGGTAATTGCTGATCTGTTCGTAAATTAGTCTTTCCATGATTTTTGATGTGGAACACAGGATGGAAACAGGTCGGTAATTTCCAGTGTCCAATTTGCTTCCTTTTTTGTGCAGAGGGATTACACGTGCCATCTTGAGTTCCTGTGGAACTTGGCATAGACTGATTGATAGATTTGTAATATGAGTTATTATTGGGGCTATAGAGACAGCTGCGTCTCTGAGGAATCTGGTGGGGATTTTATCAAAACCGGTGGCCTTATTTGGCTGAAGTGCTATTAGTTTTTTCAGTACATCTTCATTCTTTACTGGTTTAATTGAAAATGCGTTTTTTTGGGCCCATATTTTTTCATAGTGGGCTCTGATGTGTTCAGCACCATATTGACCAGAGTGTGGGGGGAGTTTACTTACCAACTGGGTGGCAATGTTGGTAAAGTAATTGTTCAAACTGTTTGCCACTGCTAGTTTGTCTACTATGAGGGAGCCATTTGACATGATGCTGTGTAGTTTGAAGTTTTTGTTTGGATTTTATTGCTACAGCCCAATTTGTTTAGGGCCTCCCAGAGTTTTTCAGGGTGTTTTTTGTTGGATTCTATGTTGTCATTTATGAAGTTTTTTTTTGCTTTTGAAATTAAGCTATTTACTACGTTTCGTTGTTTTTTGATTTTTTTATGTGATTGTTCATTTTAGTTTTTGTTGTATTCTGAATAGGTTTTATTTCTTATTTTGATGGCATTTAATATTTCCCCCCTCATCCATGGCTCAGTACGGGCTCTAACCCTTAGCTCTTTTGTGGGGGCAATTTTGAACCGGGTCCAGTTTTCTTCGACTGATGTGTTATTTAAAATGTTGGACCAGTCCGTTTTGTCAAGAGCTATTGTGAGGGCTTCATTGGAGTATTGTTTCATTGATCTGTTTTTTACTGTGGTATGGCCTTGGACTACAGATTTGTGGGTTTTACGGGTGCAGAAGATTATATTGTGGTCACTTATACTGCATTCTATGACCCCACTGTTTTTTATTTTGTCCGGGTCAGATGACAGAATCAGGTCTATCGTGGACTGATATTGGTATTGTAGTCCCCGATTAAAATTGTTTCTGAATTACCTATTTGTATTATGTCCTGTTCAATTAGTTCATAAAAGTGATGTAGGTCTGGTGGTCTATATATAGCTCCAATTACTAATGGTTTGGCTTTTGGGAAGATGATTTTTACCCAGACTGATTCAGTAGTATTGCCTAATTCAGCAAGCACATTGTAATTGATGTTTGATTTTATATAAATGCATACCCCACCCCCTGAGCGATCTCTATCCTTTCTAATAATATTGTACCCTTTAATTTCAATTTCGGAATCATGAACAGATTCGTCGAGTTTGGTCTCTGAGAAGGAGAGTATGTCAACTGTGCCCTTCCCAAACATGGTTCTAATCTCCGAAATCTTGGAGGGGCATTTAAAACTATTTATGTTCAGGTGTAAAATATGAAAACCTCTGGCGGAGAAGATTTTATCCATGTTGTTTGTAGAAACGGGTCCTTTGTCGCCCTCTGGTGTTTCTGAGGGGACGATGGGGGGTGACGACGGTGAAGAAGAAGGTCCGTGCCCAGTGGGAGACGGGCTAGGAAAACAAAACTGAGTGGAACTAATATGCTGGGGGTGGGGGGCAGGACCAGGGGGATGTCAATAACTGGCGGACGAGGTATCTGTCGGAGGCGCAACGTGATGTAGAATGTGATGATCTATGTTGGCCGCTAGTGCTTGGCAGCCCCATCTATTTGGATGGAGCCCGTCATGACTAAAAAAGGAGGAGCGCTGCCAAAACAAATTAAAATTATCAATGAAATTCAAATCGTGAATGTGACACAGGCGCCTAAGCCATGTGTTAAAGCTGTCGATACTGCTGAAGCGCTCGTAGCCACCGCGGCTGTGGCGAAAAGTAGGAATTGGCCCGGAGAGGAAGAAAGGCAGATCAGTAGCTTGTAGAAAGTCAATGAGGCGCAAGTAATCCAGTTTTACGAGTTTGGATGCACGTCGCGACATGTCATTTGTCCCAACGTGGACTAGGACCCGTGAGATGGACTGTGGAAGTGAGTTAAAGAGAGTGGGTAATTTTTCCAAAAGGACTGGAATGGTGGCGCCTGGGAAACCATGTGTAATTGAATATGGAATTCTGCGAGGGCGCGGGGGGCAGCGATGAGCCAACAGACGGCCCTGAGGACGGACGGGGGGTGATGTGGGAAGATAGTGGGGGGAACTCACTTTCATCTAGGGGGGAGAACTTGTTTTGGGTGATAAGCGGGGGAACCTGCGATAAGTGGGGGCTCCATGTTTTCCCCGAGTGGCAATTTCCATGGACCCGGAGTGGAGCTAATCAAGGTCGGTTTCGAGACCCTTGGTGGATCGGTGCAGGGGACGGTATCGTCAAGCAGGGACGGAGGACTGGGACGTCTGTACGTAGGTCCAGCCGTCGGGGCACGCGACTGTGTCATCGAGAACAGCAAACGGACCACTGCCACCTTGGCAGAGGGAGTCGAGGAGGATCTCGTTGTCCTGAATTTGGTGGAGCGTGGACACGCTCATCTTTAGTTCAGACACCTCCCGGGACAGTAGGAGGCATCCGTGGCAGCTGGGCGAGGTAGGTGATACAACCATGTCTTGAGCTGAGGATACAAAGATAGCTTTGGCCAGTAAAAGGTGATACAGACAAAATAGAGTAGGCTAGGAGATTGACATCAAGTGGGTAGACAGCAATGCAGGATGGCACGTACTGGCAAGGGCCACACAAGTGGTGGCCCGATGCGGAGAGTAGTCTCAAACTGTAAAAGCAGGTGTATGTTGGCAAAACAGCAGTGCAGAAGGGCACCTACCAGCGAGGGCCACACATGGTGGCCCGGTGCGGAGAGTAGTCGCAATGTGGAGAATAAGGCTGGTTAGATGGCCGGTCCTGTGAAGTTAGCCTCCTGGCTATAGCTGTCAGGTTTGGCTAGCAGTTTGGCGCCATACGAGTGAGATTTCAGAACGCTAAAACAAACGCTCCAGTGCATCTGATCATTAAAAGCACTAAACCGGATAAGAATAAACTGCTAAAACTACCCGTGGGTAGAAGCTGGTATAAAAATATGAATTAGAAATAGGTAAAATAAGCCGACATTAAAAGCCGCGACTGACAGGTAGCCCGTATGATGATGACCATGCTCTGAGGCCCTCATTTATCAATCGAGTGTAAAGTCTGCCACAGATTCGAGTGCAGGTTTCGTAGTACACCCACGTCGCCACGGCATTTATAAAGTGATCGCAAACAGCTGATCCTTCCTTAATTTCGTTCTCACGTTAATAAATGTCACGGCTGAATTTGATCTGGCACGCCCTAAGAACTCAAGCCTCGCCCTCGTTTTTGCGACCTGAACCACTGCTATACGATCTGGAAACCATGGTTACCGTGCCTTTCTGCCCGCCTCACCCCCCTCTCTCATACACACACACACACACAGACGCACACACGCTGCACGCACACGCAACTTGCAAGCCCAACTAACTGGTGTTGTTAAATAAATAAACAACGAACACCTGCATGAATTAAATAAAGTTGTAGGCCTACCCTGTCTGTTTCCCTCTCACCTCGCTTGCCTTGCTGTCATGTCCACGCACGCACGCACCGACATGACACATCGACATCGCATCGCCATGAATGGAATACGTTTGGGCTGGCCTATATTAATTTTACCCATCGTGCGCAGTGCACGGCGAAGGCGTGAGACTGCGCACTGCTGTGATATTAAAGTCCTGTGGGTGAGTGTCAGTGATGCCTGCATGAGAGATAGGCTATCATGTCGTCAAGGCAGTCATCAACGTTTATGTAGTGATTTGATCATTGATGAACGAATCATAAACATATGGATGAAGGCTTGCTTGCATGTGTGCTGGTATGTGTTGGCGACGCACGCCGCGGTCCCGTCCTCCCCCGACCCCCGAAAATGATCTTGCTTTTATCTGAACTGTCAAAACTGTCAAAACCTGTCTAAGCACTTATTTAAATGGTGAATGATTAAGCCCCTTACGCCTATAGCCTGCTAGTACTTACTACAAATAGGCAAGCTGTATGCTTGTCATTGTCACTTGGAAATAAAGGCGTGCAGTCCATTTATGCCTTTTTTTTAATAATATCATAATCACATATGCCGCATCACCGCATGTGTCACAAGTGCGCTCGCATAACAAGGCCAGTAAAGCACTGTTTGATTAAGCACAAACTAATACATTGTAAACATGTTATATTGTTTTTAATTGCACGATTACTTGTAAAGTTGGAAATCTCTCTTTTGTTTTTTACTGCATACACATACCGTTTTTAGCGTTTTATATTAACATTTTAGGAGTGAAAACATATGTTTAAATGCCTGTGACAGCCTCTCAGCTGGTCAAACAATGCTGCTCCGCTGTTCTAAGACAGAAAAACAGGTGAGGACAAAGCGTACGACAGCTGCCGAGCAAACGTGGGTTTTGAACGTTGTCACGTTCAATTTCAAGCTTTGCCGGAAATGTTAAATGCCGAAAATGCCGGTAATTTCGGCGTGCGCCCATATTTTGGCGTACGCACGGTTGATAAATGAGGGCCTAAAAGTGTTAAAAAGCATATTCTTCCCTCTAAAGCTCTTTCACGGTCATTCTACCAAAGTTCTTCTGATTCTGCTTTGAATAATGAGAGAGGTCCAAACCCCCCCCCCCCCCCCCCCCCCCATGGAGAATGAATAAAAATAAGTGTCTTCTTATCAGAAGCATTGATCTTCTTGCGGTGTGAAGCAACGGCCTTGGATCAATAGAACTGTGATTAGACAGAAGGACGCAGAGGCGAAAGGAAGATGAGTCATGGAAGGATTTATATCTGCAGCGATCCATCCATCCATGGCTGACTCTCTACTGATGTATGAATGCTTTCAATCTGCATTAATGAGAGAGAGAGAGAGAGAGAGAGAGAGAGAGAGAGAGAGGGAGAGAGAGTTTCTGTCCACTCACTGTGGTTGCCATGGCTGGACTGAGACAAAAACTTGGCCCGGACATTTTCGCGGAATTTGGCCCAGACTGGCCCACCACAACCAGCGTGCAGATACTATACTATACTGACTTTTCAGGGGTCGAGGCCCATAAAGATACTTGAAATACAAGCCCTTAACACCTCCACATTTAACAGCACAACACAAATGATACACAACCAACAGACAGCCAATTTAACATTTGGCCCGCAGACCGGCCCACCAGAGGGTCAACCCACCAGGCCTGGTACGTCCTGTGGCCAATCCAGGCCTGGTGGTTGCAGGTCTATCTACTGTATGGTGGTGTGGAGGAATTGGGTTGCGTTGACTGTTGAGCCACACCACTCTGGCACAGACGAGCTCATTACAACATGCGTTGGTTATTAATATACAGCAGTGGTGGAGGGATGGATGTCCTCACTCACGGTGTGGTTTTAATGTAAATTCATAAGTTAGACACCTCACTGGAGATGACCTCAATATGAGCTGAATATGCAACACATTATAGTCTTATTAATGAGGCTTACGGGAATAACAGTATGTCCATACATCTCTTTTTGCAACCCATCCTTTCACCCAGTGTCAATTATCTAATGTAATCCTGGGCACTACACTTCCTCTGACAACCTGGGGAGAGCAGCGGGCTGACCTCATGCTTCCTTCAATGCATGAGGAGTCCAAGCTGCTTCTTTTAACCTGACAGGGGGGGGGGGGGGGGGGGAGTTTCCCCGGCCGGACGTAGCGAGTGGAAGGAACACTTCCATCAGGCACGCCGGCTGGCCAGGGGGAGGCTCATCTCTGGCATGTGTTCAGGGGCTCAAAGTGGCCTATAATGATGCTATGAGCTTGTTGCTCCACATTCCTAGATGGCATAGCGCCAGTCAAATATGGGAGACTAACTGGAGAAAAACTGATTTTATTTTATTTTTTCATCCAAAATGAGTTAATATCACAGGCAGACTCTTCACTTACTAGAGCATGTCTGAAATAAGTGGCAGAGCTTAAATCAACATGTAGATATGAAATAAGTGCTTAAACGTGTAGCTAGGTGTAATGATAGTCCACAGAAGATATGTAAATATGAAATAAATGCTTAAACATGTAGCTAGGTGTAATGTTAGAGTCCACAGAAGTGAACCTTTCAAGCCTGTTTTCTCAACTCACTGTTTTCTAAGACATTACTAACCAAAATGTCAATTTGAAGCTACTGTATAATTCCCTGCTTTCATATGACATGAAAAAATAAAACAATGACGTAGCCTCAGTCACATTTGTGATCGCTGGTGTTCCTATACCTGTGATGCACTGTTAAGACAGTTGATCGTATGTGTCAGCTTGATGTGTCCGAGAACAGCATCACAGAGGCTCTAACCAGACCCATGACAAGAGAACAGCATCACAGAGGCTCTAACCAGACCCATGACATGGAGAACAGCATCACAGAGGCTCTAACCAGACCCATGACATGGAGAACAGCATCACAGAGGCTCTAACGAGACCCATGACAGGAGAACAGCATCATAGAGGCTCTAACCAGACCCATGACAGGAGAACAGCATCATAGAGGCTCTAACCAGACCCATGACATGGAGAACAGCATCATAGAGGCTCTAACCAGACCCATGACAGGAGAACAGCATCATAGAGGCTCTAACCAGACCCATGACAGGAGAACAGCATCATAGAGGCTCTAACCAGACCCATGACAGGAGAACAGCATCATAGAGGCTCTAACCAGACCCATGACAGGAGAACAGCATCATAGAGGCTCTAACCAGACCCATGACAGGAGAACAGCATCATAGAGGCTCTAACCAGACCCATGACAGGAGAACAGCATCATAGAAGCTCTAACCAGACCCATGACATGGAGAACAGCATCATAGAGGCTCTAACCAGACCCATGACAGGAGAACAGCATCATAGAGGCTCTAACCAGACCCATGACAGGAGAACAGCATCATAGAGGCTCTAACCAGACCCATGACATGGAGAACAGCATCATAGAGGCTCTAACCAGACCCATGACAGGAGAACAGCATCA
>NC_139708.1:25361420-25533920 GCF_964188405.1 Protomyctophum parallelum | reverse complement strand
TGTGTGTGTGTGTGTGTGTGTGAGAGAGAGAGAGAGAGAGAGAGAGAGAGAGAGAGAGAGAGAGAGAGAGAGAGAGAGAGAGATGATATACTGCATCAGATTAATATAGTGAGTGTGAGTGTGTGTGTGTGTGTGTGTGTGTGTGTGGACTAGAGCGCGCACGCACGCACGGATCAACATCATCATCAGCTACTAGGCTATATCTGTGCGCGCGGGTAGACTTCCACGTCACGTGCACGTCCCACCGGAATAGATTATAGGAAGGAGAGAGAGAGAGAGAGAGAGAGAGATTGCAAACTGTACTTTTCCTCTAATACATTATTACAAAACATGCATTCAGTCAGCCCAAATATACATTTCATCTAAATGTGTCAATAGCCGATCGCTCACAATGCGCGATGCGATGCAGTGTGAGCTTGTAGATCGGTTATTTTAATGGCGACTATACTACCAGCCTCTACTTGGACGGAAGTACGGAACCGCGCAGGCAGGCAACGTGCACGGCATGCCATCAACACGCACGGGCGGCTTTGGAGCCGTTTAACATGAGACTGTTATTGCTACAGACACTGACTCACTGGCTGCTGTGTGTTTGTGTGTGTACATGTGTGTGTGTGTGTGTGTGTGTGTGTGTGTGTGTGTGTGTGTGTGTGTGTGTGTGTGTGTGTGTGTGTGTGTGTGTGTGTGTGTGTCTCGAAAGTGGCGATACTTTCCAGGATTCAAATTGAAAAGTATACAGATCCATAGCTCTGTTCCATACCCTTCCTGCTTTCGATTCTGCGAATTTCTGCCTTGCAGTAAGGCTATGGGACTTTCGGGGTTAAATCTCAAATCGAAATCAGACCAGCCTCTCCTCTTTAGTGGAAATCTCACGAACGTTTGACCTTCTCACCAATACAAACACGGGTTGTGTCAATAGAAAGCCTACTTTCCTTAGTGGACGCACTCTGAGCCCCCCACCACAACTATAAAATGCACTTTTTTGCCAAAATGTAACAGAATCCACCGAGCGGACACACTTCCTCTTGGTGAGAAATGTTTTTACGAAACAGCGCCTCCCACGTTGCAGAGCGGAATAACACCCTATGAGATTGTATGCGCTCCAGCTGTTTCTTCCAGTTTAAATGTGTAAACAATGGCATACGCAATTATGTCTTCATAGAAAATATTGGGCAATACAAACATACATTTTCCCAAACAAATGTGTAACTATTTAGTTTGTTATTCATGCTAATACCATTAACTTTTTTACTTGGCTCATTAAAATCCCTTTTCAATAAAGTATTTCATATGGCTACTTATTACTGCAGTTTTTTTGGTGTGTGTGTGTGTGTGTGTGTGTGTGTGTGTGTGTGTGTGTGTGTGTGTGTGATTGTGTAATTACTTCAATGTATTTACTGTTTACTATTGTTAACAAGGCCGGTTATAGGGGGGGGGCAGGGGTGGGCTCACCCAAACGTGCGTCCTGCCCACCCAATCAAAAGTTATGGGGATCCTTTATTTTTATGCCTATAAAATATCACAAAATATCTGTACCGTTTCTGATTGGGTGGGCACTGCGCAGCATTTTTAGACCCAACAATTAACGCATACCGCAAAAGTTGTGTCTCGGTAGCGAGGCGGAGGGAGTCGAGGGACCCGACCCCGACGTCTAGCAAAATTAGCACAACAGAGAAGTGTTCAGAACACAACACAGAGCACACACTGAAGAGAATGAGCCGCGTCAAAAAAACCCTACATATAACCACGCCTCCAGCAACAGATCCACGGATCAGGAGTTCTACATGCTCAAACACAGAAAATGAGAAAATACGCTTCAGTGATTTTTTTTTCTAAAAGAAAACAAAGTTTAGCTCACACAATTACTCTCTCTGTGCTCCCGTCTGCTCACTCTGCTGGTAGCAAGAAAGAGAGCGACATGCATCCTTTCTTTAAGGCTAAGCCTATAAGCAAAAGCAAGCCTAGTGCTGCTTCTGCCTCTGCAGTCACTAGCACATCTGTTAGCGCTGTTGCTAACTCAGAGGCTATCCCTTCTGCCTCTGCAGTGAGTGCAGTCCCTAGCACATCTGTTAGCAGTAGCACTGTTGCTAATACAGAGGCTATCGCTGCTGTTCATGTCTGCCATGAAATATAGCAGTGTTGGCAATGAAAGGGATGTTGTTTTTACCGTGCGTTGTTACACTAACTGAAAAGTGGCACTAGAAAATGGAAGGGGACTGCAGAAACATGCATCCAGCCACAACCATATACAGGCTGCAGCGACCTGGTCAGAACACAAGTCCAGAGAGGCGACCGGGGCGACAGTTGATAGTATGCTGGTAGGTAAAACAGCACTTGAAAAGAACCGGTACTATATTAAAAGCATTGGAGATGTTATCAAGTTTCTCTGTGTTAACGAGTTGGGTTCACAAAGATCATGGAATTACTTGAACATTGTCCCAGCACAACGAATAGGACATGGACTTTTTCTGTGCAGTAAATTGAAGCCGTCTTCTTGAGGGCAGAGATGCGGTTTTCTGAGTTAATAAGACAATACCAACAAAGTTGTTATAATATATGTGTTAAGTTATTTGTAAAAGTGCAAAATTACAGATGAGTGTTCAATACTGCGAGTACACATTATATTGTACCTCAACACTGGTTTTCATTTCCAGGATTTGTCGATCATGACAACCACGAATCCTGTCTACATGCCCTCGTGCAGCCTTCTTAGACTGGCATGCCCCAAGTGCATTCAGCATAGAAAAAACATTCAGCGAACACACATGTCTCCAGAGCTCTACCCCCACACAGGCCTGGATAAAGTTCACCCTCATCACACTGGAGGTGAATAGCACTACAGAGAGAACCATCCCCAACCTTCGGTTGATGAGCTCTTGGGCGTCATCCTCTGTCTGTGAACTTTATATTAAAGAAAAGAAAAAACTTATGACAGTAACTTATATTTTCAATACGATGTATTCCCAATTTCTCATAATATTCAGGGTAAATGTTCAATTAGTCATCTTACCTTGTTTTTTTCTTGCAACCGTGAAACTTGTGCGTCCTGATTGAAGATGGCACAGGGAACATGGCCCTTAAGAAACTCATGGTTGCTGGAGCTTTATCATTACCCCAGGCCAGAGGCGTCAGGTTCCTATAACGGCGGTGGGTGCAGGTGACTTATTTCAGTCAGGACAGTGGGTGCATATTCTGCTTCTGCATATTGATATTGGCGCCGCTTATTATTTTGCCCGTGGGTGCTTCTGCGCCTGGGCACCCCCGGAGTTGACGCCGCTGCCCCAGGCCAATGTGTTATCCCAGGAAAATGTCCTGATGTCATCCTCTGTGGGCTTCAGACGCAGTGGCCCACTGGTGTCTTTCAGCATTTCTTTTCTCTGGAAATGTAATAAGAGAATATTACAGAATATTTGAAATGTAATATAACATTAACAATAACACATTCTTTAATATTACACAAATACTTACCTCTTTAATAATTGTCTCGGACAAAGCCTTAATCATGTCATCCTTGACCCTGGGTAGACTTTTTAAAAGGCTCCGGAACCCTTGTAGAATTTATCTTTTTTCTAACAACTGCAAACCTTTGGCCATGGGACCTAAACGTCTTATTCTGATCTCCTGTTCCATTGCAACACCTGGGGGACTTTTTCTAGAGCCACCACAGGGGTTCAATCTCATTCTTTTGGCATGTGGTGGTGATTTGCTGGGAGTCCTGTGTGGTGTCCTGTGTGGTGTGCTCCATGCAGGGCTCCTGTAGGGAGTCCTGGCTGGTGTTATTCTTGGTGTCCCAGTGGGGGTCCTTACTTTTGATGTTGTTGGAGTTTGTTTGGGAGACATCATTGGGGTGGTGGTGGGAGACATCATTGGGGTGGTGGTGGGGGTTGTGACTGGAGTCACGGTGGGGGTCACACTCCTCAGTTTCAGTTGTAATTGTGCATGGGTCAATGTCCTCTTATATCCCTTTCTGTTTGTAGTTTGAAACATGTTGGATTTGCATGTAAAGCATAGGGAGTCCTCTCTAGAAACGTTGGGGAAAAGGAACTTACATGTAGTAGGACTGGCAAGGGTAGAAAGTTTGTGTCAATTGTAACCTTTCTTTCTTTTAGTGATTACACATTTGCAATTGCCACAATATCTCTCCTTCACCTTCTGCTGCATTGATGTACCTCCTGATCCTGTTGCACCTCCTCCACCCTCCTCCGCCACCTCTGGCATTGCTGCACCTCCACCTCCCCCACTCTCCTCCACCACCTCCTGCATTTCAGAACCTCCTGTTGCACCTCCTCCACCCTCCTCCTGCATTTCCGAACCTCCTGCTGCACCTCCTCCACCCACCTCCACCACCTCCTGCATTTCAGAACCTCCTGCTGTACCTCATCCACCCACCTCCACCACCTCCTGCATTTCAGAACCTCCTGCTGTACCTCCTCCACCCACCTCCACCACCTCCTGCATTTCAGAACCTCCTGCTGTACCTCATCCACCCACCTCCACCACCTCCTGCATTTCAGAACCTCCTGCTGTACCTCATCCACCCACCTCCACCACCTCCTGCATTTCAGAACCTCCTGCTGTACCTCATCCACCCACCTCCACCACCTCCTGCATTTCAGAACCTCCTGCTGTACCTCATCCACCCACCTCCACCACCTCCTGCATTTCAGAACCTCCTGCTGTACCTCCTCCACCCACCTCCACCACCTCCTGCATTTCAGAACCTCCTGCTGTACCTCATCCACCCACCTCCACCACCTCCTGCATTTCAGAACCTCCTGCTGTACCTCCTCCACCCACCTCCACCACCTCCTGCATTTCAGAACCTCCTGCTGTACCTCATCCACCCACCTCCACCACCTCCTGCATTTCAGAACCTCCTGCTGTACCTCATCCACCCACCTCCACCACCTCCTGCATTTCAGAACCTCCTGCTGTACCTCCTCCACCCACCTCCACCACCTCCTGCATTTCAGAACCTCCTGCTGTACCTCATCCACCCACCTCCACCACCTCCTGCATTTCAGAACCTCCTGCTGTACCTCCTCCACCCACCTCCACCACCTCCTGCATTTCAGAACCTCCTGCTGTACCTCATCCACCCACCTCCACCACCTCCTGCATTTCAGAACCTCCTGCTGTACCTCCTCCACCCACCTCCACCACCTCCTGCATTTCAGAACCTCCTGCTGTACCTCATCCACCCACCTCCACCACCTCTGGCATTGCTGCACCTCCTCCACCCTCCACCACTACCTCCTGCATTTCAGAAAATGCACCTCCTCCATCCTCTTCCTTCTCCTGCTGCATTGTAATACAATAGCCATTGTTTTGAGGTTTTTTCATTTGTTTTTCACATAATTTATGGTCATTAATTACCAGGATCCTGTGTGGCTTGATTACATAGGCTTAGAATGATTGATATATATATATATATATTGTTTGGAAATCTCTATATGTGAAAAATTAATGGAGTCTGGATGGATGGAACCAGAAAAAGAATGGAGTCTGGATTGACGGAACCAGAAAAAGAATGGAGTCTGGATGGATGGAACCAGAAAAAGAATGGAGTCTGGATTGATGGAACCAGAAAAAGAATGGAGTCTGGATGGATGGAATCAGAAAATGGCCACCACTGCTATGCCCTATAGCACCTTTGAATATACTGTAATGATATTCATTGGATATAAAAACCAAACAAACTCATCAATCAAGTCTCTCTGTATTTTTTCTTCCATAACTTAATTAAAAAAAAATAAGACCAATACAATAATGTTAAAATAACGACAACTATCTATTCTGTGGTTCTTGTCATTTTTTACTCTTTGCTGCCACAAGCTCCTGTGCAGCTTTCTTGGCTTTTTGTAGCTTTAGTCGTAAAATGCACAATACCTATTATATGAGCTTAACCGCTCTCCTATGTTTTTAATGTTATTACAATGTCATAACATTTATATCATAAAAGTTGACATTATTCACCATCTCTGTAGACTATTGGGGGTTAAGTTGTCATTTATTAGAACAAAACTTCCATTTAACAAACATAAATAATTATTATAGTGGAAAATAATGGAGCAAAACGTGCAAAAATGCAATTCTGAGGTCAATGACCCCTCAAGGTCACCAGAGGTCAGTGAGAAAGTGGTTCCACGTCTGAAATCAAACCTTGGGGTGTGTAGATGATATTTGCCTCTGTGCTGTATAGTGGATTAGAGAGAGAGAGAGAGAGAGAGAGAGAGAGAGAGAGAGAGAGAGACAGAGAGACAGAGAGAGAGAGAGAGAGACGCTGTCCACTCAAATGTGGTGCTGAAACGAGTTTGGCTATAGGCCGATTCACAAAGGGTTTCCTGGGTGCGGCCATTACTGAGGTGTACCATTAAGCACAGCAGCACTGATTAGCTACACCTGGCCTATGGAGCACCTGCTCCATATGGATTACACCTCAGTAATGGCCACGCCCAGGGCACCCCTCTGTGAATCGGTCTATAGCTACTTTTTTACTGCAGGTCTAGAGCGTCGCAGTCCCGCCCCATACCAGGGCCCAGGAAATGATTCTCCGTTCATTTTCCTCATAGACTTTTCAAAAACTATTTAATAAAAGACCTCTTAAGCCTCGTACAAAGCCAACTCGAGTTGTGAGAAATCATGACAACAAACACAATTTTTTGGGCCAAAGAAATAATTAGAAATAAGAAAAAAACACTTTTTGTTGTTTTTCTTCTTTGTAATAAATTGTATATGGTCCAAAATATTGTGTTTATTGTCATGATTTGTCACAACTCGAGTTGGCTTTGTCCACGGCGTAACCGTCTTAAAAATACTTTTTGAAATGTCTATGGGAAAAATGCATTGGGAATCATTTCCTGGGCCCATCTGAAAATGTGTTGTACCAGGGACCCCCATCTGAAACTGTGTTATGCCAGGGACCCCCCCATCTGAAATTGTGTTGTGCCAGGGACCCCCATCTGAAACTGTGTTGTGCCAGGGACCCCCATCTGAAAATGTGTTGTACCAGGGACCCCCATCTGAACATGTGTTGTCTCAGGGACCCCCATCTGAACATATGTTGTACCAGGGACCCCCATCTGAACATGTGTTGTCCCAGGGACCCCCATCTGAACATGTGTTGTGCCAGGGACCCCCATCTGAACATGTGTTGTACCAGGGACCCCCATCTGAACATGTGTTGTACCAGAGACCCCCATCTGAAAATGTGTTGTCCCTGCAGGGACCCCCAACACTTTTGAAGATTTTTCAAGAACCCAGTGCCGCGCTACGAGCTTGTAGATCTGCTATTAATTTTTTATCGTGAAAATGTGGCGCACATCTTTGAATATATATATTGTTTCAGAGCAAACGTTTTTTAACTCAAATCTTTGCTTCTGGGGGGTCCCTGGAACAACATATTTTCAGGTGGGGGTCTCCTGCCAATTACATTTTTTTCAGAAAACTGTCAGGATTTAGAACACATTTTGTAGAATCACCCTCGGGTCTAAATCTAAAAGTAAAACATTTGAGTACTTATTTTCCACCACTGGTTAAACTTAACATAAATACTCATATAGTGCAAAATAAAGTCAGCCAGTGTTAGACTTAACGAGTCTCGGTCGTAAATGGGCTAGTTTGCGAACAGGAGCAGCCTTGGGGCTGTGGTCCCTGGCATGGGGTGTAGTGTGTTCAGAGTAGCAGCCTTGAGGCTGTGGTCCCTGGCATGGGGTGTAGTGTGTTCAGAGTAGCAGCCTTGAGGCTGTGGTCCCTGGCATGGGGTGTATTGTGGTCATAGTAGCAGCCTTGGGGCTGTGGTCCCTGGCATGGGGTGCAGTGTGTTCAGAGTAGCAGCCTTGGGGCTGTGGTCCTTGGCATGGGGTGTAGTGTAGTGTGTTCAGAGTAGCAGCCTTGAGGCTGTGGTCCCTGGCATGGGGTGCAGTGTGTTCAGAGTAGCAGCCTTGAGGCTGTGGTCCCTGGCATGGGGTGTAGTGTGTTCAGAGTAGCAGCCTTGAGGCTGTGGTCCCTGGCATGGGGTGCAGTGTGTTCAGAGTAGCAGCCTTGGGGCTGTGGTCCCTGGCATGGGGTCCAGTGTTCTCAGAGTATAGCAGCCTTGGCGCTGTGGTCCCTGGCATGGGGTGCTTCTGTGTGCTCAGAGTAGCAGCCTTGCTTGGGGCTGTGCTATAAGTATATACTGACTGTACTGCTAACACACTGTGCTATACCACCACAGACCCCAAGGCTGCTAAAGTTCTGTCTGGCTTGGAAACCATCCTTCTCTGGAGTGGCTGGAGTCTAATAGGCTTCACAGACACATTGTAACACTGCTGACATGAATCACTGAGCTTTTTCAAAAGTCTGCTCTTGGACAAAGAACACGTATACTATAGGCTACATTCCTTGCAGAGATACAAAAAGAAAAACGAAAACGAAATCTCTCTCTCTCTCTCTCTCTCTCTCTCTCTCTCTCTCTCTCTCTCTCCCCCCCCCCCCCCCCCCCAAGCAAAGAAAGAGTGAAATAACGCAACAGTGAGACCAAGAGACAAGAGGTCGTTTCAGTTAATCCATTATCATCTTTAGTTCTTGCCACAAAATGTAATTTCCCCAAAAATGGTTGTGTTTCAGTGGTAATTAAAATAAATCAAATGTATAGCCTGTATTTCATAGTGCGGCAGTGGCTCAGGTGTAGAGTGGCCGGATGGTAACCACATGGTTGCCAATTCGAACCCGGGCTCCCTCAGAGTTAGTGTCGTAGTGTCCTTGAGCAAGACTCTGAACTAGGGATGCACCGAAAGTGAAATTCTTGGACTAAACCGAATACCGAATATAGGAAACAGTTGGCTGAAAACCGAATATCCGAATATGATTAATATTATATATATTTTTTCCTAACTTTGCTGTCATGGCTGTACCTTAAAGCTACCTGATTTATGGCAAAATAAATGGTTATGGCAAAACTTAACTTAAATAATATATATTTATATGTTATATATATAGTCACTTTATGGTTCCATAAAACATTTATTCAGCTCTTTTGAATGCATTAATTGCATACACTATTCTGTGATATATTTTCTGCCTATTCGGGCCGAAACCTAAATGGCCGGAAATGCATTTTTAGCCATTTTCTGTCGAATATTTTCTGCAGACAAATATTCGGTGCATCACTACTCTGAACCCCTAATTTCTCCCGATGTGCTGGTTGGTGCCTTGCATGGTGCAATGTAATACACAATCTACGTAAAGTGCCTTGGATAAAGGCGCTATATAAATGCACCATTTACCATTCATAGTCACACCAGCGTGTCCGTGTGATATTTGTAAGATGATTTGACACAGTATTAAATATGTGTTCTGAGGAGAAGATGATTTGAACACGTATGTTTTCAAATCATCTGTATTATGAGATTATGTCAGTGATTCTCAGGACGAACTCCAAACAGGATTACTGCGTGGTTTCCTCGATGGGCTTAAATTATGAACGGATCTCCTTCAACCTCTAAACTGCAGGTCAGCTCAGGCTAGTGTATCCCAACACTGGCTCCATTTCACCTCCCGGACTGGAAGCTCTCTATAATCCATTTAGGACTCAGTCATGAGGCCGATTAAAAAAAAAAAAAGAGTCTTCTAAATCCTAAACGTTTTCTGAAAACCCTATGTTTCTATGTCAGTGGTGCTCTTCATGTCAAGTACCCCCAAAGTTATATGTATTTTGCTGTGGACCCCCATCTGAAAAATATGTTGTTCCATTGACCCCCCCCCCCCCCCCGAAAGAAAAGATTTGAGTTAAAAATCGTTCGCTCTGAAAGAATATTCAAAGATTTGCGACACATTTTCACGATTTTTCTAAAATAGCAGATGTACAAGTTCGTAGCGCGGCACTCAGTGCCGCGCTATGAGCTTGTAGATCTGCTATTTTTCGTTAGCTAAAGTATAACATAGTATAACATATACGTTCAGGACGTTTCCCCGTCCTGAACGGGATAATCAATCACACGCTCTTTGAAAGGCATCTGAGGACGTGGACGAATGTCCTGCGGATTTGGATTATGTTTCTTTTATTTATTTTCTATTTTATTGTCCTGTATTTATTGTCACTGCCAGGCCGAGGGCGGTATAACCTTGTATATTCATTTCGCATTTTCCTTTCATGTGTTTTTCTCATTTCTTCTGGTAAATCCCTGCTCCCTATACATAAAAAATATATTAAAATATGGAAAAAACGATAACTAAACTGAAACTGTATTGTGTGTTCACAAAACTAACTAAAACTAACTGAAATTATAGAAAAAATACCCTTAGTTATAGTTTTTATCAATATTTATATGCATTTCGGAAATTTATAATATAAACCTTTTAAATTAATTCGATTAATTTCCAACAATTAATTAATTTATCCAACAAGTTTTACGTCTGTTTTCAGCACCGTACGGCAGCATGTAGCCACACTTTACGTTACGTGGGGTAGGGGTCTCGTTCCAATGTGGGGGGGGGGGGGGGTCTCGGGTGACCACACACGTCATTTTCCTCAGTAGTATTTTCTGGAGGTGACGTCAATACACATATATCACCCAGACGGCAGCTTAACTCATTCAGGACTGAGGTCGATTAAAACAAATAATGGCTTCTATATCCTAACAGTTTTCTGAAAAATATATATGTTTTTTTCTATGTCAGTTGTGCTCAACCTTTTTCATGTCAAGGACCCCCAGAATTATCTGTATTTGACCCCCATCTGAAAAATATGTGTAGTTCCAGGGACCCCTCCCCCAGAAGCAAATATTTGAGCGTAAAACGTTCGCTGCACAGGAAAGAAGATTTGTGCCAATTTTCACGATTCTTAAAAAAATAGCAGACCTACAAGCGTCGTAGCGCGGCACCGAGTGCCTTGTAGATCTGTTCTTTTTCAACAGCTAAAGTTTAAAATAATCGCTAAAGTGGTAAAAAGCTACAAGACGACACCGATGTTGGCCTCAGGTCCAAATGGGTTAAAATAGTGCCACACATGCACTAATGTGTGCATGGGCAACTGGCGGCCCCGGGGCCACATGCGGCCCCCCCACCATCACTTAATGTGGCCCGCAGGTTAATATCAGAATACTGATATAGTATTGATTTCATTTTATGTCCAATGCATTTGTATTTATAGTTCAAAGTTAACATATAACTATGAGTACAGTAAGTGCATCTGAAATTAAATAAAAAAGGTTACTTTTCAGGATTCCAATTCAAAAATAGCAAAAGGAATATTCAGGTTTCAAATATAGCAACAAAAACAATAGCCCATCTACAAGCTCAAAACGCTTTGCTACGACAGTAATATGCAATGTGGCCCATCTGGAGTGAATGTGGGAAATATAGTGACCCTCTCTCATTATTGCCCATCCCTGCACGGGGTCATCCCTATGTTCACCGGGTTCTACGTTCCCCAGGTTCTATGTTCCCCAGGTTCTACGTTCCCCAGGTTATATGTTCCCCAACTTCTATGTTCCCCAGTTTCTATGTTCCCCAGTTTCTATGTTCCCCAGTTTCTATGTTCCCCAGGTTCTATGTTCCACAGTTTCTATGTTCCCCAGTTTATATGTTCCCCAGCTTCTATGTTCCCCAGGTTCTATGTTCCCCAGTTTCTATGTTCCCCAGGTTCTATGTTCCCCAGTTTCTATGTTCCCCAGTTTCTATGTTCCCCAGCTTCTATGTTCCCCAGGTTCTATGTTCCCCAGGTTCTATGTTCCCCAGGTTCTATGTTCCCCAGGTTCTATGTTCCCCAGGTTCTATGTTCCCCAGGTTCTATGTTCCCCACGCACCCGGCCCCCCAAAAAAGGTTATATGTTCCCCGTTCAACCAAAAAGAGGTTATATGTTCCCCACTCAAAAAAGGTTCTATGTTCCACACATAACTGATGATGCACTAATGCATGCAGCACCTTTCTATTCTCTGGAGAGGTGGCTTCAGAGTGGAGGAGGATTTTACTACAGGTGAGCTACAGCTCCAAACTGCTTCCATTTTATACCCTCACTCCATCACAGTTTACAACTTACAATGTCGGCATTTAGCAGACGCTCTTAATCCAGAGTGACTTACAGTAAGCAACAACAACACATGGTGATACATCACATAAATAGACATAGTCACATTTATACTTGAGTCTCCACAGTTTGTAATTATAATAAAACTGCACATTTTAACGGCTGTCTCGGATATTATTGAAGGTTTTTTTGTGGGGAAAGTTTTTTGTTTTTATGCATAAAATATGATGTTTTTATTATGTTATATAAATGGTGCATTTATATAGCGCCTTTATCCAAGGCGCTTTACATAGATTGTGCAGTACATTCACCCCATTCACAGTCACACACCTTTACAGATAGTCATTTAGTCTAGTTTTTTTATCTGTTGACAAAATTGTCAGTTATATTATATACAGTAATCATAGTCATCATTTTAGTCATCATAGATTAGTTTTTATTTCGTTTTCCTCTGTAAAAAAAAAGAAACGTTGTCGACGAACATTGTTTTCGCCATAGTTTTAGGCAACGAAATCCACATGGGTCTGAGCGGAGCGACGTGACTTCACTGTGAAACACGAGGTAGAAGCTCTGGATGTGAAATCAGTCAGGAGAGAAATTAATCCATCTGAACACAATCTGATTGTGTTCATAAGCCATTCAGAACGGGAACATTCCTTTTGGTGTTTTAAGATTCATGTTATACTTAATTGTTTTTTTGGCTTTCGCCTTTATTTTATATATTTTATGGAGGGACAGACAGTAGGATGACAGGAAATGGGGGAGAGAGATGGAAGAAGACATGTAGTAAAGGCCGTCGGGATCGGGAGTCGAACCCGCGGCACACTGCCAGACTGGATTACCAGCCAAGGTGCCTGGACCGCTGAGCCACGCCCCAGGCCTTCATGTTATGCTTTAGCAATTGAAATAGCAAGTGCTAAGAAAATCTGTTGCAAATCTTTGAATATATAATTTCACAGCGAATGTTTGTAACTCAAAACTTTGCTTCTGGGGGGGGGGTCCCTGAACATATTTTCAGATGGGGGTCGGCGGCCAATTACATTTAATATAATGAGGTCCATTGACATGAAATAGTTTGAGAACCACTGATATAGAAACATTTTTTAGAATCGTGTCTCAGTCCTAAAAGGGTTAAAACCTTCCATTGTGCTGACACACTTCAATTCATTCACTTCAATTTGTTACTCATAACAAGGAGACATCTGACAACATATTTCCCAAATGATTCCAACCATTTGGCATGATGATGAGTGCAACTGAGAGTGACTGTGTGTGTTTGTGCGTGTGCGTGTGCATGCGTGTGGGGGCGATCTGAGAAACCAATATTTCTCCAGCGCTTTCTCAATGCGTGCCCGCCCCTCTAGACCACAAAGCATGCTGGCTGGGCCAGGCTACCCGCCCCTCTAGACCACAAAGCATGCTGGCTGGGCCAGGCTACCCGCCCCTCTAGATCAGAAAGCATGCTGGCTGGGCCAGGCTACCCGCCCCTCTAGATCAGAAAGCATGCTGGCTGGGCCAGGCTATACCCGCCCCTCTAGATCAGAAAGCACGCTGGCTGGGCCAGGCTACCCGCCCCTCTAAACCAGAAAGCACACTGGCTGGGCCAGGCTACCCGCCCCTCTAGACCAGAAAGCACACTGGCTGGGCCAGGCTACCCGCCCCTCTAGACCAGAAAGCACGCTGGCTGGGCTGGGCCAGGCTTGTCTGATTTGGATATTGTACTATTGTGATATGACATTAAGTGTTCCATAAAAATATCGATATCGAATCGGGAAAAAAACGGTATTGGCAGATACCGTACTCAAAATCAAATGATTGGAATCGGACAGGGAGCAAAACAAAACGTGATCGGGACATCCATACAACAGGGGAGTTTATTGCCCAGGACGGACAGACGCACCCGCACGCACGCAAGCACGCACACACTCACGCACTCACGCACTCACGAACTCACATCTCTGGAACACTGTACATGGGGGAGTCCAGTTTTCTAGCAGTAACAGAAATGTGCATGACAGCACAAAGCTTCATGGACAAGCTGCCTGGTTGGCAGAGGTGTGGTGGCTCGGATTGTGGTGGAAAGTAACGATGTATCTATGGCTACATTTACATTTACTTTACAATTCAGGACTGAGAGCAGATTCTACTATAGGCCTAAATGGCTTTGGACTAAATGTCTTTAGGACGATTCTACAAATGTCTTTGAAATAGTGAAAGTTTTATGAAAAACCCTATGTTTCTGTGTCAGTGGTTCTCAAACTATTTCATGTCATCGAATCCCAAAATTGTATGTAATTGGCCGCCGACTCCCATCTGAAGATATGTTGTTTCAGAGACCCCCCCCCCCCCTCCTCCAGAAGCAACGATTTGAGTTGAAAACGTTCGCTCTGATCCGTTCACTCCAATCAACAAGCTCACAATGAGACACATTAGTGAGCTTGTAGATCTGCTATTGTCAAAACATGTTGAAATGTGACAGTTTACACACAATGAGTACTTTTACCTTTAGTACTTTGTGTACATTTTGATGCCAATACTTTTACTCAAAGTACATTTTGAATTCCGGACTTTTATTCTGCAATGTATTTCCACATCATGGCAGTATTGATACTTTTACTCAAGTATTTTATTCCACCAGTGAGGCTAACAGATGGCTGCATGTGCTGCCATTACATCAGGACCTTTCACTATGTAATGAGCTCAGTTTACGTAAAGTTCTGGCTAATTGAATTACATAATTATGCAGTTTTTTTGTTTTTTTTCCTCCCGGGTGTCAACAATAAAGAAATAAAAAGAGCACTTTGTGGCATTTGTTCTCTAATGTTGCAAATCCATCTGGCTGACAGTATGCAGTCAGACCCAGGAGTCACCACAGCATGTCCTACAGGGTTCAGGGGTCACCAACATGTCCGACAAATGTGTCCGTGGCAAATTTGGTTTTAGAGCAACATTAGTGACTTCCCGAATCCCGAGTCGTTCCAAGGCCAGTGAGTTGATGTGTTTCCTCCATCTAGTCCTTGGTCCTCCCAGTGGGACGTGCCTCGAGGACCTCCCCAGGGAGACGCCCGAGAGGCATCCACACCAGATGCCTGAACCACCTAAGCTGGTTCCTTTCTAGGCGAAGAAGCAGCGGCTCTACTCCGAGTCTCTCTCGTGTGACTGAACTTGCCCTTACCCTGTAAGTGTAATGTAATATCCGGACACGGAGGAGTACACTCTGGAGGAAGTGTATAGTCTTTTTTTTATGTGACGGCTCTCAGGGGAAGTGGTTGGACAGGTAGCCATGACATGCAAGTACAGTGGGGGTATTTATATGCAAATGTCATGACCAATGGCATTGAAATGGCATTGCAATGAACATCACTGATGACGTTTAGGTGAAAAAAGAACAGAAAAAAAAAAAAAGTAATTAATTAAAATAAAATTGTTGCTAAAAAGCAACGCTGGGTCTTAGAGGGTTAAGGACAATTTTGAGGTATTCTTACATTACTGAGAGTACCTCCTGTTTTCAATTACTTTACTTCTACTTAAATGTGCAGATTTTTCAAATACTAAACTACAATTATTTGATAACTTTATAGTTACTAGTTGTAACTACTACTGCTGTATCTTATAGATTTGAATTATTAACACTAACATTAACCACTTCAGCCCATACCTTTCGGCCATTATTATTTTACCTTTTATATGTTAGCGTGGGACGTCCTCGTGACCGGTGCCCATGTGTTGGTTCCCACAGCACTAGTTTACTGGCTGGCAGCTCTTGGTGTCGTTGGCAGTGACCTGCTAGTCTCATTCTCCTGGCTGCTATTGTCTGGCTCAGGGTTGGCTTCAGGGTCCAGCATTCACTGCCGTATAGGAGAACAGACTCTACCGTTGCATAAAGAAGCTTTATTTATACTTTTCCCATTGATATTTACTTTGATAAGTAAATATCACTGGGATTGGCATTTAACATATAGTCAATAGTGCCCTTGCCTGTATAATTATTATCCAAAGTGAGTGACACCCACACACACAACACTAGCAATCATGATCTGGCTCCACCCAAACTGAGAACAAATGAGGTACTTCAAAGAGTACATCTGCTCTTTGAAAGAAAAAAAATAGAACCATCCATCCATCCAACCATCCATCTTCAACCACTTATCCGTAGTCGGGTCGCAGGGGCAACAGCTCCACCAGAGTGCTCCAGAGCAACATTAGTGACTTCCTCCTGGGGGATTCCGAGACGTTCCAAGGCCAGTGAGTCAATGTGTTTCCTCCAAATGCGCATTTTGGGGTCTCCTCCCTGTGGGACGTGCCTCGAGGACCTCCCTAGGGAGACGCCCGAGAGGCATCCTAACCAGATGCCCGAACAACCTAAGCTAGCTCCATTCCAGGCGAAGGAGCAGCGGTTCTACTCCGAGTCTCTCTCGTGTGACTGAACTTCTCACCCTATCTCTAAGGGAGATGCCAAACACCCGTCAAAGTAAACTCATTCCAGCTGCTTGTATCCGCGACATTATTCTTTCGGTATACCACTGTTCTAAATCCCAATTGAGATTTTTTTCTGAAAAACATATATAGGCCTATATAATATAGCTAAAAATGTAAGAGACACAGATGCTTTCCTAGTTGTAAACAGAAATACTTTTTTTTTCCAGGTGTGGTTCACCGATTTAATCGAATCAGCAGAGAGAATCAACGTTATAATGTAATATTGTTCAAGTTTCTTTCCTTTGTATAAGTTTTGACCAGCTTTCGAGAAATAAGTGTCAGAGTGAAGGGCAGTGAATCCAGCCTGTGTGGTTGGGGGGGGGGGGGGGGGGGGGGGGCGCTCACTGGGTGACAAAACAAAAACTGACAGCTTGTCATTATATAAGCAGCATTCTGTCATCGAGCATGAGCACCCACCCGCACAACGGGTGGGGCACGTGCGTGTATTTATCTGCCAAGCCTGGAGTGGCTGAAACTCGATCCTTCTGACCACCAGATCCATCACACAGAAATACATTGATAATTCCGTACATACAAGACTAGAAAACGCAAAAATCCATACATATATACTCTACTGTTTTGGCCGCGACAGAGGCGTGGGTTTCACTAGTACGGACGTGCTATTTCACAGTGGCTGGTTCGGGCTGGCTCAATTTATAGTGGTAGCTGGTATTTCTGGTATAGCTGGTATTTCAGTGTCATGTGTAAAAATGTTGAAATGTTGTCATGCTGAAAATCACTGGACTACGCCACTCTATATGCAAAATGCGATAAGGGTATCGCAATTGGCCCACCTGTGCAGGTACTCCATCTGTGAGCCAGTGGCATCGCTCTCTCTGTGTCTCTCCATCTGTGAGCCAGTGGAATCGATCTCTCTGCGTCTCTCCTTCCTCCAGCAGGACTCTGCAGGGAAGGTGGTCGTCCTCCCTCAGCCAAGACGAGGCCTGACCGGCGCGCATATACCTAAAAGTGAAAAAGTAAAGAAATGTGTCACAATGAGGGATGTATTTTTTTATTGAACTTCATCGATTCTGCTCATTGATCCGGGCTATTATCAAGCCCGCTACCGAGCCTTTTCTGGAACAGTCTGTGGAAAGACGTGAATATTTTTTGTATTGGCCAGTTTGAGTGAGTGAGTTTGTGACAGAAAACAGCTATTCTAAAATGAAACTAAAACTGTGCGTTGCAGATCTGCTATTCTTGTGGTGTTGGGGGGGGGGTCCTAAAACAGCAGCCTGAGTGCTGAACGTAATTGGGGCTGCCTGGCTTATGCCCGTCTTAAATTATGTAAACGGAGGCAGCTGGAGCCTGCATCGGATGAGGGCGTCAAAGTACTAAATGTCCTTTCTCTTTTGGAAACTTTGCTATACTGCCTGTGTCCTCAAGTCACATGAGTTTTGTAGAGCACACATTCGAATCAGGGTGGCTGGCTTTGCTGTGGCTGGGTTTTGTTTTGCTGTGTTTGAACTGGCAACCCAACGGTTACAAATCCGGCCACTCTATCGTTGATCCACCGTCGATGGAGAATATGAGGCGCCGTCAGCAGACAGTAAAACGACCGGGAACAATCTGCGGAATTCACACACACCAACGGACACGCCTACTGATGCTTGATGCTATGTGTTGTCAGCTTGTAGATTTGTTATATTATATATATATAATTATATATATATATATATATATATATATATATACTACCACGAGTCTCTAATAGTCAATTTACTGCTGACCAAACCTAGATGGAACGTTTTCCATCTGAAATGGAAATGAGAAAATAAAAATACAATTAGCTTCTCTGCTGACCTTCGTTAAAATTACACCCGAAGACATTCAGTATGTTTACCGATTACTGTTTTCATGTCCTCGCAGACGCACGCAGGCGCGCACACGCACACGCACACACACACACACACACACACACACACACACACACACACACACACACACACACACACACACACACACACACACACACACACACCCTCGGGGCAGCAATAAATCTGTCTTTTTTGTTCTTTATTTGAATGCAATTAATTTGACATGGAAACAAATATGAGGAGGGCGACAGTTCATGTTCACTCAAGGATACACATGGCACCTCCTCCTCCACACAGGCAGCAGCCCAAACAGAGCAGTATTTGACATCAGCTGCTATTTCAGCTGATGTATTTAAGATGCTGTGGCAGTCAGCTGACCAATGGGGCGGGGTATATTTAAGCTGCTGTGGCAGTCAGCTGACCAATGGGGCGGGGTATATTTAAGCTGCTGTGGCAGTCAGCTGACCAATGGGGCGGGGTATATTTAAGATGCTGTGGCAGACAGAGACAGAGACAGAGACAGAGACACACATAGACAGTGAGACACAGAGAGACAGAGACAGAGACACACAGACAGTGAGACACAGAGAGACAGAGACAGAGACACACATAGACAGTGAGACACAGAGACAGAGACAGAGACACACATAGACAGTGAGACACAGAGACAGAGACAGAGACACACATAGACAGTGAGACACAGTGAGACAGAGACAGAGACCGAGACCGAGACCGAGACAGAGACAGAGACAGAGACAGAGACAGAGACAGAGACAGAGACAGAGACAGAGACATAGATAGAGACAGAGACAGAGACAGAGATAGTGAAGTAAATGGGCTAAAAGTGTATTTACTATATAGCCCATAAACATACATAAACTTGACTAAATACTCAGGCAAAGATACGGAGAATGAGTACAAACAAAGACAGCATCGCAGCCATGCAGGGGCATGGAGCCCTATGCAGACACCCAGGCAGCCTCACGGCTCCTGGGCACTAACTCACCCAGTTACATTTTCAGTAGGGTTTAAATACAGGTTAGAACAAAGAGATCAAAGAGACATGACGAAAGGTGGTTCCCAAAAAACCCCAATGTCCCAAATGGTCTGAAGTGGTCACCAAGAAGAACAGTAGGCTTGCTATCAATAGGTCAGATCAAAGTAGGCCTATAGCTATTTACCCTAGAGTGCCAGCTGTGATCTATTTAACATACAGGAACCCCAGTCTGTCCAGACATGTTTGTTCCTCTCATTTGAACAGAGATAACAAAGATCCACTTTAGTTTAAACCTGGTGAAACAATTTAGTCTGTCTAGTTTAACATTAGGCTATATTTAACCCATTCTGGGCGGGGTTCCCTATTTGTACCTTACCCCCTCAGGCCGGGAACCCATATTTGGGTTCTGTACAGTATGTACAGTATTCAAAAATGTAAAAATTTTGATTCTGCTATATCAATATTTGAATTTTTCAGAAACCTTAGGTCAGGATTTAGAGGCGTTTTTAGAATCGGCCTTAGGCCTGAATGGGTTAATGTGAATTGTGATTCCAATATACATCAATAGAGAGAGAGATAAAGTATAGTACATTGTATTTATATAGCACCTTTCACAGAGAGGACTCACAAAGTGCTTTTCATACAATATAAATCACACCTGTGTGAAGTGAGGGGCGCTCTCATCATCTCACAACGTCAAGGAGGGAATTTGGTATAGCTTGATATGATTAGGTGACGCATGTGAAACAAACTTTAATTAAATTAAATTCTCTGTGTTGTTAATGGCATTTTTAAAACAAACATTGAACTAAAAAAAATCATTAAACCTATACATAGGAGTAGCTAGCGCCCGTCAAGAATACAGGACAAACATGCAAACAATGCAGAGAGAGAGATAGACAGAGACAGAGACAGAGACAGAGACAGAGACAGAGACAGAGAGAGAGATAGAGAGAGAGAGAGAGAGAGACAGACAGAGACAGAGACAGAGACAGAGAGAGAGAGAGCTGGTCCTGACGCTTAACAAACCAGCCAACAATATCCAGCCTCAGGACAGCGACATCATTCCACATAAAATCCGACCCAACCAAATAATTAATCAACAGAAACAAAAATACGAAAACTATTGGCTTGAAACAACAAAAAACCAAAGTAAACTTAATTGCTATCTGGCCCTAAATAGACAATACACCGTGGCAGGATATTTGAGCACGGTGACTGATAACAAAGTCAGAAAAACATGTACAGACTCAGCGAGCACAGCCTGGCCATCGAAAAAGGCAGATATAATAATAATAATAATAATAAAACTTTATTTGTATAGCACCTTTCATGACATGAGATGCAGCTTAAAGTGCTTTACAGAACAATGGCGAATAAAAAAGAAAAGCAAGGCAACGACTTAAAAAAAAACAAGCAGTAATGCATACAGTGAGGACATGAATAATGAATAATAATAATATCAATTAAAAGCAATGTTGTAGAAGTGGGTCTTGAGCTGTGCTTTAAAAATGTCTACAGAGGCTTCCTGACGAAGGTACAGTGGGAGCTTCATCCATGCCGACGGCCCGTAGAAGCAAAAAGCTGCTTCCCCGTATTTTTTAGTTGCCATTTTTTTAGGCAAAGCGAGCAGGCCAGCAGTGGAAGACCTTAGGGGGCGGTTTGGGACATATTTAGGCAGGCAGTCATGTAGGTAGGAAGGTGCGAGACCATTGAGAGCTTTATACACAAGTAAAATAATTTTAAAATCAATCCTAAAAACAACCGGAAGCCAGTGCAGTGAAGCCAAAACTGGAGTAATAGGTTCTCTCATCTTAGTTCTAGTTAAAACTCTGGCTGCTGCATTTTGGACAAGTTGTAATCTGTCAGTTGTTTTCTTAGGCAGTCCTGAAAAAAGTGCATTGCAGTAATCAAGCGGAGAAATAACAAAGGCCTGGATTAGCGTTTTTGCATCGTCCAGAGACAAATAGGCTCTGATTCGTGCAATATTTCTAAGGTGAAAAAAGGCAATCTTGGTAACATGATTAATGTGTGAATTAAAATTCAATTCAGAATCAATAATGACCCCCAGGTTGACTTTCCACAGTCAGGTTGTCAAGTCTGCTTATTATTGATTATTTCTGCTCGCTAGAACCGATTATGAGAACTTCTGTCTTATCCTCATATATAGACAGATATAGACAAACCTGGCTGCCCAGAGAGGACAGGCTGTGTTCTCACTGTAGTCTAGGAGTGGTGGAGACAGAGCTCCACTTCTTGACTGCATGTGAAAAATTATGAACATAATTTAGAGAATTATTAGAGAAGAATACTACCCTAAATTCACAGAAATAACAAAAACAAGGATACAGTTTGACTCTATCCAGGCAACCCCCTATACTTATTAGGTGAAAAAGCGGAATGTTCCAGGTTGGCAGAAAAATATGTATCAGCCTGCCACAAAATGAGGGAATCATTCTTCCCTACATTTAAAGAAACATATAAAGAATTTGAATCACTTCAATATGTTCTGGGAGAACAGTCCAAATACACAGTTTTGGCAGCAAAATACGTGTGGAGTTGTCATCAACTGAGGGACAGCCAGTGGACAGAAGAGACCGGTATATCTGTCTGAACAGGGTCATTAAGTTGCTGTTATGTTTATGTTTGTTAATTTATTTAGCTTGTTGTTATTATTGTTGGGATGTTTGTTGTTGTCTCTGTGTGTGCAGAGAGTTGTTGTCTCTGTGTGCGCAATGTTGACTTTTGTTTTGTTGTATGTATGCTTTGGCAATGTAGAACATGTCCATCATGCCAATAAAGTGTGTAATCAACCCGTCCCTCAATAAGGCTGTGTTTGTATCTCATCCTCAGGAGGAGCCACTCGGTTGCAGAATACACATTAACCTGTTTAGACCTGAGACCAGAATTCTACCATTTAACAAACTTATATATTTAATTTAACTTAATCCAGAGGGATTTACAGGGAGCAACAACACAAATCAAACACATCACACAATGTCATTAAGAATCCTCCGTATGAAGCTAAGGACCGGTGGAAAAACAGCGGAATATCTATATAATGAGACTATACAGTGTGTACTAATGTCTTATAAATCATAACAGTTTTCTGGAGAAAAAAAGTTTCCATATCTGTGCATGGTGCTACAACAATTACATTTCAAGGAACCCAACAATTATATGTAATTGGCCGCCGACCCCCATTTGAAAATATGACAGTATGTTGTTCCAGGGGCCCCCCAGAAGCAAAGATTTGACTTAAAATAGTCATAGAGATAGATAGATAGATAGATAGATAGATAGATAGATAGATAGATAGATAGATAGATAGATAGATAGATAGATAGATAGATAGATAGATAGATAGATGGATAGATGGATAGAAATAGCAGATCTACAAGCTGGTACAGCACGTTCTGTATGGGCTGCAGATCTGTTATTTAGCTCAAGTTTAAAACAAGGCATGTTTTCAAGTGGTTAAAAGCTATAAAGGTGACACAGATGTGTTCCAGGTATTAATGGATTAAGGCCGGCACAAATACTTTGGTTTTGAAAAAGACCCGTATACTGTAAGTACACCCCTTGAAGGACTGCCTTAATTCATTCTGTACGGGAACCCCTTTTGGTGTTTTAAGCATTATGTTATGCTTTAGCCGTTATATAGCAGATCTACAAGCTCACAGCGGTCGGCGGCCAATTCAATATATCTTTGGGGGTCCTTCACATGAAAACGTTTGAGAACCACTGACATAGAAAAATGGGTTTTTCAGAAAACTGTCTGGATTTAGAAGACATTTGTAGAATCGTCCTCAGGTCGAAATGGGTTAATATAACCTCATTCCACTACGATAATAATATGGTTTGAACTGACGTAGAGTTTAATTTCCAATGGGGATACAAAAAGGGGAATGTTTACACTCTGTTGTTCTTCCTTGGGGGGGAAAGACTTTTAGGGATTGTTTTAATAATGATTTTGGATAGGTTTTATACGTTTTACGCACGCACGCGCGCACACACACACAGCTTGTGTACACGGGCACCGTTTCCATTTGAAAAATAATATAATTTTGAACAATTTTAACCCATTCCGCAACACACGTTATCAACTCGGTGTCGTAAACAACACAGAGAAAACCGCCAGGCCGATTTCTCACACCTTGACCTCAGGACTGCTGTGCTCCATAGACAAAGTAAGGTGGTGACCCATGGAAGGCAGTGAGTGACGTCAGGACTGCTGTGCTCCATAGACAAAGTAAGGTGGTGACCCATGGAAGGTATAGTGGTACAGTGGTGGAAAAAGTACTCAATTGTTTTACTTAAGTAAATGTACCAATACTGCAATTTAGAACTACTTCGTTATAAGTAAAAGTACGGAATTGAAAATGTACTTGAGTACAAAAGTATCGCCATCAAAATGTAATTAAAGTACTAAAAGTAAAAGTACTCATTGTGCAGAATGTGCCATTTCACAAGTTGAAAATGTGTACAAAATATATTGTATATATTTTCAAATGGCCGAAATGTATAGGGTTGAAGTGGTTAATGTATGTTTTCCAATCAACATTTCAAATCTCCAAAGTAACCAGTAACTGAAGTTTTCAAATGATTGCAACACCCCCAGATAACTGACTGACTACTGACTGACTGCTCCACTGGAGCCTCAACACCCCCAGACAACTGACTGACCACTGACTGACTGCTCCACTGGAGCCTCAACACCCCCAGACAACTGACTGACCACTGACTGACTGCTCCACTGGAGCCTCAACACCCCCAGACAACTGACTGACCACTGACTGACCGCTCCACTGGAGCCTCAACACCCCCAGACAACTGACTGACCACTGACTGACTGCTCCACTGGAGCCTCAACACCCCCAGACAACTGACTGACCACTGACTGACCGCTCCACTGGAGCCTCAACACCCCCAGACAACTGACTGACCACTGACTGACCGCTCCACTGGAGCCTCAACACCCCCAGACAACTGACTGACTGCTCCACTGGAGCCTCAACACCCCCAGACAACTGACTGACCACTGACTGACTGCTCCACTGGAGCCTCAACACCCCCAGACAACTGACTGACCACTGACTGACTGCTCCACTGGAGCCTCAACACCCCCAGACAACTGACTGACCACTGACTGACTGCTCCACTGGAGCCTCAACACCCCCAGACAACTGACTGACCACTGACTGACTGCTCCACTGGAGCCTCAACACCCCCAGACAACTGACTGACCACTGACTGACTGCTCCACTGGAGCCTCAACACCCCCAGACAACTGACTGACCACTGACTGACTGCTCCACTGGAGCCTCAACACCCCCAGACAACTGACTGACCACTGACTGACTGCTCCACTGGAGCCTCAACACCCCCAGACAACTGACTGACCACTGACTGACCGCTCCACTGGAGCCTCAACACCCCCAGACAACTGACTGACCACTGACTGACTGCTCCACTGGAGCCTCAACACCCCCAGACAACTGACTGACCACTGACTGACTGCTCCACTGGAGCCTCAACACCCCCAGACAACTGACTGACCACTGACTGACTGCTCCACTGGAGCCTCAACACCCCCAGACAACTGACTGACCACTGACTGACCGCTCCACTGGAGCCTCAACACCCCCAGACAACTGACTGACCACTGACTGACCGCTCCACTGGAGCCTCAACACCCCCAGACAACTGACTGACCACTGACTGACTGCTCCACTGGAGCCTCAACACCCCCAGACAACTGACTGACCACTGACTGACTGCTCCACTGGAGCCTCAACACCCCCAGACAACTGACTGACCACTGACTGACTGCTCCACTGGAGCCTCAACACCCCCAGACAACTGACTGACCACTGACTGACTGCTCCACTGGAGCCTCAACACCCCCAGACAACTGACTGACCACTGACTGACTGCTCCACTGGAGCCTCAACACCCCCAGACAACTGACTGACCACTGACTGACTGCTCCACTGGAGCCTCAACACCCCCAGACAACTGACTGACCACTGACTGACTGCTCCACTGGAGCCTCAACACCCCCAGACAACTGACTGACCACTGACTGACTGCTCCACTGGAGCCTCAACACCCCCAGACAACTGACTGACCACTGACTGACTGCTCCACTGGAGCCTCAACACCCCCAGACAACTGACTGACCACTGACTGACTGCTCCACTCGAGCCTCAACACCCCCAGACAACTGACTGACAACTGACTGACCACTGACTGACTGCTCCACTGGAGCCTCAACACCCCCAGACAACTGACTGACCACTGACTGACTGCTCCACTGGAGCCTCAACACCCCCAGACAACTGACTGACCACTGACTGACTGCTCCACTCGAGCCTCAACACCCCCAGACAACTGACTGACCACTGACTGACTGCTCCACTCGAGCCTCAACACCCCCAGACAACTGACTGACCACTGACTGACTGCTCCACTCGAGCCTCAACACCCCCAGACAACTGACTGACAACTGACTGACCACTGACTGACTGCTCCACTGGACACTCCAAAAGGTCCCTGCTGGTGTCTCATCATGTCTGGTGGGAGGATGGGGGGGTGGGGCTGTCAACACGAGAAAGAGAGAGAGAGAGAGAGAGAGAGAGAGAGAGAGAGAGATTGCCAAATAATGTTCTGGCGGAATGGAAAGGCCATGTGGGTTGGGTGTGTTGGGATTGGATTGGAGGGGGGGGGGGTAGTGGGGGGGGGGGGGAAGCTAAAGGCCACATGAAGTCTCGGGGGAGAAGACATGGTGGGACAGAAGCCTTCTGGACACTGTTTTTTATTTTTATTATTTATTCTAAATCAAAGGTGAATGTCTCCCCAACCCCTTTTTTTTTTTTTACAAAAGTAAGTTGATAATTATGTATATTGACCAAAAGAAAACATTAAAAATAAATAAAGATATACGGCGCTGGTCATGGAGCTGGAGCTACTCCTGGAGGGGGCTAACGTCAGCTCACGTAGACCAGGAAGAGTGCAGTGTCAACAAGGCATGGAGTGTTGCTGTCACATCGTCTAAAACAGAAACCATTTGAGCGATTGAATAGGAGTTCTAGCGTTAGACCCCTCCAGGAGCAGCTGGAGGACCAGCTGGAGGACCAGCTCCAGGGCCAGCGCCCTATATCTTCTTTTTCTTTTGGTCAATATAGATAATTATCAACTTACTTTTGTTAAAAAAAAAAGGGTTAGGAAGAAATTCACCTTCCATGTCTCACTTCGTTGCAGAACAGTGCCGAGCAAAGGAATCACAGATCGCTGACATGCGAGCTGCACGATGCGTCACGGCGCACTACACAAGCTTCAAGGTTGGGGTTCAAGCATAGTTTCTCTGTGGTTATGGAGGTAGGGTTAGGTCTCTCTGTGGTTACGGAGGTAGGGTTAGGTCTCTCTGTGGTTACGGAGGTAGGGTTAGGTCTCTCTGTGGTTACGGAGTTAGGGTTAAGGACTTCAGTGTTTGTACCTGTAACAAGTCTGTATATGTATGCAAGTACAGAACAAATGATGTTTGCTTTCGCCTTCTTTATGACAGTTGACATAGACTTTTAAAGGGGGGGATGTCACGCTATTTGATTAGCTAACATTGATGATGTGATGTTAGGGTTACGGTTTAGGTTCAGGCTATACTTTAAAAGGTTTATGGTCATTGCAGTAATCCAGCATCCAGTAAAACCCTTCAGTCAAACACACACTACATTATTGTTCTGGCCATAGAATGCAAGATCTACTACAGATTGTATTAATACTGAGTGACTGCAATTTCCTCCAGTGGTGAAATGTCCCTTTAAGGTTTAGTTGAAATGTCCCTTTAAGGTGTAGGTGCCACCAGGGCAGCAAAAGTCAGAGGGAGTCCCCAATGTTGCCTGACTTTTTGAGGAGCTCTCCGTGGTGCTGAAAACATGCGAGGAGCTCTCTGTGGCGCTGAAGATATTTACTTTGTGAGGAGCTATCCGTGGTGCTGAAAACATGCGAGGAGCTCTCTGTGGTGCTGAAGATATTTACTTTTTGAGGAGCTATCCGTGGTGCTGAAAACATGCGAGGAGCTCTCTGTGGTGCTGAAGATATTTACTTTTTGAGGAGCTATCCGTGGTGCTGAATACATGCGAGGAGCTCTCTGTGGTGCTGAAGATATTTACTTTGTGAGGAGCTATCCGTGGTGCTGAAAACATGCGAGGAGCTCTCTGTGGTGCTGAAGATATTTACTTTGTGAGGAGCTATCCGTGGTGCTGAAAACCTTTACTTTGCGAGGAGCTCTCCGTGGTGCTGAAAACATGTGAGGAGCTCTCTGTGGTGCTGAAAACATTTACTTTGTGAGGAGCTCTCCGTGGTGCTGAAAACATGTGAGGAGCTCTCTGTGGTGCTGAAAACATTTACTTTGTGAGGAGCTCTCCGTGGTGCTGAAAACATGTGAGGAGCTCTCCGTGGTGCTGAAAACGTTTACTTTGTGAGGAGCTCTCCGTGGTGCTGAAAACATGTGAGGAGCTCTCCGTGGTGCTGAAAACATTTACTGTGTGATTGTTGTGGCCTACATAACATACGGGAGTGACCGTCTGTCCTCGTTGTGATGTTGAAGATGTTTGGAGCCTCTCCGTTTGGCGGCAATGAACCTGAAATTATTTACTGTTATTTACCGGGGAGAAAACACCTCTTATCTCAAGATTTGAACTAGTTTTTTTGTTGTTGTATTTCCCTAACTGAACGCCCCTACTGGAACAGCATCAAACCTTTCAGATCCACAAGCTCCGTTTGAGAAGCACATGGTTTAAACAACGTTAGGAAACAAGCCCGAATGAGCAACTAAAAACAGAACCAAAAACCACCTTAAATATACAACTTAACAGAAAGAAAATCACACTGGTGTGAAGTGAGGGGCCCTCTTATCATCATGCATCACGTTCTGTGCTCAGCCAATCAAATCATCTCACATTTGGTACACACAGACACACAAAGCTGGGGGATAGGAGGGGCTAGCGTTCCTCAGAAAGGAAGCGTGGAACATGCAGAGTGTCAGCTCTGTTCTGGACTCAGAGAAGCCTCCAGAAAAGGGAAGGACTGAGAACTCATTGCCTATACATGAAGCGCCTGCAAGCGCCACACACACACAAAGCGTGGCCGCTATTACAGCAGTAACGTTGTGTTCCGAGGCCAGACAAACATTGCATTAAGTGTCGATCAATATTTAATTAAACCACTTCAAACGTAAGTGGTGCATAAAACAATCCTAGTGCAAATAACACAAAGCAACGATGAGGAAGGTAATCCCTGACAACGACCTATACTCTCAATCAAGACTTCTGTAGCAATGACTGTCTCCGCCAGTCCGAAGGCGTGGCCGAGAGGAGGGTTTTGCCGGGGCGCGTACGTTGGTCAGACGTACCAACAGTCCGACAACACCGTCGTTCCCGACACGTGTGGCCGGTTAAGGTATGGTATGGTATACATTTATTTATAAAGCGCCTTTCAAAACATATGTCACAAGGTGCTGTACAATAAAATAAAATAAAACAAGAGCTTCACATAGATCAACAATAAAACGACAACAAATGCATTACAGTAGAGTAGTAATAAAATATATGTAAAAGCACAGTACAGTAGGCCTACATAGATATAGACAATATTACAATCCAAAAAGCTTACAAAACAAATGGGTTTTTAGCAGCTTTTTGAAGGTATTGACAGACTCTGCCCTCCTCAGGGAAAGGGCTAGTTCATTCCATAAGGTATAGGGGCTGCAAACACAGAAGCTCCATCGCCTGTTGTTCTTAGTTTTCGTTCTCGTCCGTCCGTCCGTCCGTCTGTCTGTCTGTGTACAGCAAATCTCCGGCGCCGTTAGCATGAAGCCGTGCCCGAAATGTTTCACATCGGCCTGTTATAGCGCCACCAGGAGGTGACCATATTGAACTGCCGATGAGTAAAGAACGAAAGGTTTCAGTTACAATGTATTATTATTATTATATTAATTATTTTAATTTTTGAGGGGCGCTAGCCCCTTCTACATCCAGCTTTTGGTTACCGTCCACAAACTTGGTCTTAAACAAACATGAAATTCACATTGACAATGAATGGAGAATGTTAAGTCACAGTGTCTGAGCAAATAGGCATAGTGTCTATTTTATGTCATGTACGATGATAAGAGCGCCCCTCACTTCATACGGGTGTGATTTTTATTTGATTTATTTTACATTGGACCCAGATGTCAAAAATTCTACTAAGTCAACAACTGTGCTCGACTTCAAAAGGCACCGCTTACTTCACATCATGGTGTGATTTTTATTTTATTTTGTCATCAAACACATGGTTAGCAAAAGTAATGTAACGAGTACAGGGTAACTACTTACTTTCTCCAGGGAGTAATCAAGTCATTTAAGGCATTACTTTTTTCAAAAGTAACGTGTGATGTGTAGTGTATTACTTTTTTGAGTAACGGACCCCAACTCTGATGATGGGAAGCAGAGTTTTCACCATGCTGTTCTTCTAGGTGGCGACAGCAGAGATGATCAGAGGAGCAGAGATGGATAGTAGTATGGATAGTCTCTCAGTGAAGGAGCAGCCAGTGAAAGAGTATCGGTGGACTCATAAAAAGGAGACCAGACCCTCCTCATAATCCACAAACACTTTCTGGAGCTCCTCATTTTCATTCCTCAACCCTATAGTCCAGTAACCATTGTGTAACCATTGTGGCTCAGCGAGAATGATCCCTTCCTGTTGATGGACTCTCTGACCACTACTACATCCTAGTCAGTCTTCCCAGCAACCTGAACCTCATAGTAAATTATTCCTGAGGAGAAGCTTTGTTTCCCTAAGACACTAATAATAATGATAATGATAATATGAGAATCTCTCTGTGTTGTTTGGGAGATCCGTCAGTATGTTTTCATCATGCACTTGTTTTCCATCCTCAGACAGGATGAGCCAGGGATGTGATGTATCAGGGTCCAGAGTTTCATCCACTGCATATCGCTGGATCCTCCTCAGCTCAGCATCGCACAGCTTCTCCATCTCTTCACTGAGTGTCTTCTCCAGCTGAGCCGCAGCTGTCCTCACAGTTCCCACATGTGAAGACTGATGGACATTGACCTTTGTCCAGTCCTTGGTGGGTGGAGGGGTGTTTATAGAGGTGAAGTTCTGGAGGAGGTGGAGGTGGTCTTCAGGGAGTGAGATCTGTTTCAGCTCAGAGCTTCTCTTCTCCAACTGAGTGATGTCCTGTTTTAGATCTTTGATGAAGCCTTCAGCCTGTTTCTCTGTTGCTTTCTGCTTCTCTTCAATCACACCAATGAGCTCAGCCTGGCTTCTCTGAATACAGCTGCTCAGAGCGGTGAAGACCTGCACACTGTCTGCTATGACTGCGTCTGCATCTTTCCTGCTGAGCTCTACTGAGCGTTTGACCTCCTGAATCTTCACTCGTCTGTCCTGGATCATCTGCTGGATTTCATCCACAGTCTTTTCTTCATATTCTTCATTCCACTGGTTTCTCCTGAACTGATGAACCATCTCAGAAAGCAAAGTATTGACGGATACTTTCGGTCTGTCCTTGAAGGTTTCCTGACACAGTGGACACTTGCACACATCCGTAGTGTCCCAGTAACGTGTGATACAGGCTTTGCAGTAGTGCATTATTTGTCAATCCGATGATGCGTGTTGTTTTTGTCGACTAACACAATGACGAAAAATGTTCGTCGACTACCTTTTTTTCACTGGCGAGAACTAAATGGAAACTAAATTAAAACTAAGCTATGATGACTAAAACTAAGACTAAATATAGGTGACCAGTGCCAGTGATTTAATATACAAGGGGGACATGGTCATTTTTCAGTTCTTTACATGAAACTGCACACTGTATCCTTTCATATGATGTATTGGTCATTGAAATTGGGGGGGAAATGAAGAAGATATAACCATTTGAAACTTGTTGAACCAGAAATGTCAAATTGGAGAATTCCCCCTTCAAAGATATCAGCAGTGATCTGTGACTTTAGGGGGCGCTGTTTTCCCTTCATTCCTCCCTTTAGTCAACAAGCAGTGTTGCCATGTCTGCTTATTATAATTAGTTGGCCTTGTTTCTAAAGAAAAATAATGCATAGGCCTACTGTACCAATAAGTCTTCACAATTAGAGAATGTTGTTATAATTGATAGTTTGCCTGTTATCTCTCCTTTTTTAAATAGGCTACTGCATTTATTTGGCATTTTGTAGTATGAAAAAAGGGCAAAAACAGTGGCAGATAATTTAGGCTTATGTAAATGGTCCAGATGAGTACAAATAAGATAGCTATATTAGCCTGTTATTATTATTATTTGTCTGCAGAACCCCCATCTGAAAATAATGTATGCCAGGGACAAGATTGTTTTTTTTAAATGCTTGTAGATCGGCTATTTTCGCTTATTTTGGGCTTGTTTTAATATACCGGGTTGCTTATTTCTCAGAACCTGGCAACCCCGCGATAGCTTTTTTGCTACGTTTACCATTATATTGATATCAATCCTGTAGCTAAAACAGGTACATATCGCGCTATATTACATATCGATGTGATCTGCGTTATTATGACCTTACTTTTCATGGCAGGTACATTCCAAAGTAACTAATAATAGCCACGTTATGGTGACAATGTTACAATGTTTTCAATGTTTACGTTGTGTTCTTCTTCTGCTATTGGAAAAACGAAGCCATTTCAACATGTTCCATTGTTCTGATTCACCAGTGCCCCCATCTGGAACATTAGCTTTAGGAGGACCGAAAATGAACACACTTTTTACAAAATACGATGGTTAATACTTCTTTCTCTGCTATTTCTGTTAGCCAGTTAGTAAAAGACTAGTATTATCTTCAAAAACTATTGTGTACAAAAAGCGGAATTTTAGCGGAATTTGCATACTTTAAGAGGAAAGCTCTATTTTCTGGTTAGCATTGGTTAGCATTGGTTAATCCAATCGTTAAAACATTACACATAGTGACATGTTTAAGCAATTAGAACAACTTAATGACACTAAAACGACTTTCTGATGGAATAAAAACATTCTTTAACATTCCAACTGTGTTAATGTGGCTAAAAAATATTTTGTACTATAGTGAAGTTATGCTATTGCCGACTTGTGGTTCAAATCACTGGCACTGGTCATAGGCCTACTGACAATTTCGTCAACAATTAGACTAAAATGTTAGGAAGGGACTAGTGGACAAGAGATCCAGTATAAGTAATTTTACACTTGGTTGCATGCTGAAAATAGACGATCTACAAGCTTGTAGATCAGCTATTATCAGCATGTGTAAAAAGAGTCATTACGACGGCATCAAGGCCCGCCGAAATACACTTTAGTCCACTAAATCAACTGTAGATTTAGTCGACTAAAACTAGACTAGCACTAAAACATTCCAGGTGACTAAAATGTGACTGAAACTAAATGAAAACTATTGAAGAGTTAAAGTATAACATAATGCTTAAAACACCAAAAGGGGTTCCCGTCCAGAATGGGTTAAAACGCACTGTGAGAAGATTAGCCGGCGAATCCCCATCATCGCATTTGCAACTGAACGGACGGCCTCAGAGCGGTTCCTTCACGGAAGTGACCGGGTCGGTTTCGTTCACCAAAAAAATAACTATTTTTATTTGGTCGTTAATGCCCGACACAACACTAGAAGCAAGCGTTGCCTGGTGACGGGAAGCTAAAATACGATAAATATAATATAATTAATTCTTGATTAATAGAAATCAACAAGAACCAAGAATTCTCGTCTTGGCACTCAAGCTCTACATTATATTCTCTAATCTGGCATAGTGTGTTAACGGATGAGCTCCTGTGCATTATAGGTTCGATGAGTTTACTGAGGTTGAACGCACGCACGCACGCACACACACACACACACACACACACACACACACACACACACACACACACACACACACACACACACACACACACACACACACACACACACACACACACACACACACACAGACAGTGTATTGGTCTCCATAGGAACCATGCCTGTGCACGTACGCTCGGGCCTGTTGGAGCTCCTTAACAAGGTTATTGCATGTATTGATTTGTCTCGTTCAGAATGTCTGTTTCTTCATAATAGTTTTAATTCGTTTTCGAGGCAGGTCTTGCTAGTTTAATTTGGTATTGGATTGCATTCAGTGTTTGCATGAAGTGTTTTGTCAAATGAAGATTCCAATAAGGTCATCCAAGTGTGTCGTATAACTGTGTTGTAATCATGAATTCAAAATGAGACCATTTACAATTCAGCTAGTGAAAGGACTGCGTATACTGCATTATAGGAACACTCTTGTTACAAGTAGAGATGTCCAGATACTGTATCAGTAAAGTATCGGTATCGGCCCTTATTTGTCATATCGGTATCAGCAATTATGCCAGTCTAACCACAGATCCGACACAGGGGTAAGGAGTTGACACTATGGCAAGTACTTTGGGCATGTGGAGTTTGCCTTGGAGTTGCACAAACTGCAAGTGCACATTTGAGTGAGTCTGTTATAAACACAACACCAGATATATAGCTAGATAGCTATACACACAACACCAGATATATAGCTATAGATAGCTATAAACACAACACTAGATATATAACTAGATACTGTAGCTATAAACACAATACATCACACTGGTATAGGTATTCGGTATCGGTATCAGATCGGAAACGAAAAACGTATCGGGACATCCCTAGTTACAGGTAAAAGTCCGAAATTCAAAATGAGTACAAAATGTGACTTAAAAAGTAAAACTACTCCTCCTTTTATACCTCTCCAATTTGTTCACATCTGTTCCAGCTGCCCTCGGCACGCTGGACTCATTTAGTTTTATTTCAGGATACAAACTTTTCCCTCTGGGTACAACAGCCCAAAGCTATCCTTTACATAATTTGAATTTCCCATTTAAAATATCTGCTTATAGCTTTACATATTTAGGAATTCAAGTTACAAGTGATTTCAACAATCTGTTTAAGGCCAATTTTGAGCCATGCCTACTTTGTATGAGACAGGTCACTGCTTACACTAAACTTGGCCGCACGGATTAACTCTGTTAAAATGAACACTCTACCAAAGTTCTCCTACTTATTTCAGTGCATACCATTTATTTCTCCCACAGACGTTCTTGATAGCTAAATTTGATTTGGAATTAAAAAAAAGACTCCGTAAGGGTTTTCTACAAAAATCAAAACCATTGGGAGGAATGGCCTTGCCACATTGTAGATGCTACTATTGGGCTGCCAATCTCAGTATGTTACAACTGTGGTTATATCCAGGAGCACTGATCCCTCCACCAGAGTGGTTAGATATGGAGACATTTTCCTCAAGGCCTGTATCTCTAGCTGCTCTGGTACATTGCCCTCCCAAATGCAACTCCTCCTTGTACACAAATAATATATTTTGTTAAATCTTCTCTACAATTTTGGAATTGCCGTATATGGGCCAATCTGGGAATCAAACAATTCAAATATTTTATATTATGTTATATTAATAACGTTTTTGGCTGGTTCCAAGAACTTTCAAATGTGTTTCTATCTCCCCAGACAACATTTATTTCGCTACATACAAATCCGGTGTTTTGCGCGTAACAGCTTTCCCCAATTCCCTAACAAACCCGAACAAAGCGCCATAGATAACTTTCTGGTTCAGGCACCCACCACCACACCATACTCGGAGAGTAGCGACACGCTTTGATCTCGCCGCAAAGCGGGTGCCTGTTACCTGTATGGGCTATAGTTCCAAACATTGCTCCTATAATGGCTGGAACTATCCATCTATTGAGATAGAATGAGCACTTCCGCATTCCATTGTTACAATGGGAGTCAACGCAAATGTCACCACTCTCTCACTATATTACTCTGCACCCCAGCACCAATTGGGGATGGGGGTATATTGTAACGTGCCGCTCACTCACACAACAAGTAGACAGTCTTCAGGCGTGCTGCATTTCCAAAGTAGAATGTATTTATTTATATTCACAGTGTAATCATGGCTTGCGCGCCAACCGGGAGCTCCACTGCTGCCCACAATAACAGAGTAAATCTGACAGCTTCCACTTCCTGTCCCGCTTTTCTAACCAGTCGTGTCGCCTCTTAATGTGTCCGGCCAGGCACACACACTACAATATCTTTGGATAATGACGGTTGTATAACTGGTGCCAAGCAGGGAGAAAAATTAACCAGAGCCGAACGCCGAGGTGAAATATTATACCTCAGACGCGCCTACTCGGGAGACTTGGCTCAGATCTGAACCCATTTGATTTGGTGTCAGGAACCCGTTGCGACCGCACGGCCTCGCCGACGTCGACATCAGGCAGGGTTCGAACGCACAACCTCCCGTATGAAAGACATGTGCTCCAACCACTACACTATGGCAGCCCCCACTTGAATGTGAAGTATACTGTGGATATCAGTATTCATGGATATAATTATTTATTCATGCGTGTGGCTGCTATATATGCAGTTAGTAACTCTGCATTAATATTGCATGCATTGGTGTGGCAGCTGTACTGCCCTCGACCACAAAGCAAGCAGTGTGTCTGTGCGTGCACGCGTGCATGCCTGCGTGTCTGCGTGCATGCCTGCGTGCGTGCGTGCCAGAGCGCACGGACCACAGCCTCAAGCTTAGGTCTCGGACCAGCACTTTCTATTCCTCCAGGAAGCCAGGGCTATGAACAATGGACACTAATAGTCGTAAAGCAGTGGTTTTCAACCAGTGGTCCTGGAGGGGGTTCCAGGTTGTCCCTGTGTGGTCCGAGGACCCCCAGGGGTCCTGGAGGGGGTTCCAGGTGGTCCCCGGGGACCCCCAGGGGTCCTTGAGGGGGTTCCCGGTGGTCCCCATGTGGTCTGGGGACCCCCAGGGGTCCTTGAGGGGGTTCCAGGTGGTCCCCATGTGGTCCCCGGGGACCTCCAGGGGTCCTTGAGGGGGTTCCAGGTGGTTCCCAGCTAGATGATGGAGAGTTGGTATAACCATAGATCTTTAACACTTGAGTGTGTAACATGAAACCAAATGGACCCCTTACAGGTCTATTTGGATTCAAGAGTTACGTTATTGTTACACATCTGCATTAATTAATTTATCAGGAGTCTACACAATTAGAGCATGTAGAATAATTGTTATTTTGATCAACGTTTGCCTGTCATCTCTCCTAATGGCACCAACATCAACACAGCATGGGAATGTGGACGAAATCGTATCCAACGATCACAAAATATTCAAAGTTGTGTGTCTGAGAGGCTGAATGTCATCAGACGGTGGTCCGTGGTTCAAATGCAGAATAAATAATGGGCCTTGATTTGAAACCGGCAGAAACCCACTGACAGAAACAATATTTCTTCCATATTGCAGTCAGACAATGTGACTTCCTAGAATCCTAGCCGAGTAGAATATTGCTAACTGCGTGCACACGCGCGCGCATGCACACGTTTACCGTTTGTTGTATCCATTAATTAACTGCTTTTTTTGATACTCCCACAGCGCCAACGACGTCTTTAACGTATTTTTCACACGTGTATAACATTGGGCAATATTCTTTTTATTTATTTTTATACAAAAAAAAATAAAAAAAATAAAAAAAAAAAATTATAGAAACTGGCGCTCAGGTACTTTTTTGCGCCCCCTAGTGGCGATGGATGAGTTAAGTCCTTGGCAGACAGGACACTGCTTAGAGAAATCGTACAAAATACACCTTATCAGTCAAGCTTTTTCAATCTATGTGACTGAAGGCCAACGCATTGTACAGTATGCTCTGTGTGACGTCAAGTCCTTTCCTCGTAAAGTATGCACAGACTCAATACAAAGACTGTTAACTGTGAGTGGACGACCCAATAAAGAATTACACTTTACAAGATCCATGTTGTGAGCCATGAACACACCATGTTCAACTCATCAAAACATTTAGAGACGTACGTAAATAGACACTTCTATATAGCTAAAGAACAGAACAGGAATTCATCATGAGGTAAAAAAGGGATGGGGGTCCGCTGCCAAATACAGAAAATTCTGGGGGTCCTTGACATGAAAAAGCACCAACTGACATATAGAAGGGTTTTTTTTCAGAAAACTGTCAGAATTTAGAAGTAATTTGTAGAGTCGTCCTCAGGTCTAAATGGGTTAAGTAAAACATGTGAGTACTCGTTCCACGCGAGGTTACCCGTGGTGTGAGAACAGACGTCATCAGAGAGTCCCTCAGCATCACAAGGTTTTTAAATAAATAAATGGTAAATTTATATAGCGCCTTTATCCAAGGTGCTATATATAAATGCGCCTGCAAATACATTCACCCATTCACACACACACACACACACACACACACACACACACATTCATACACCGATTGCGGCGGAAGCCATGCAAGGCACCAACCACCAGAACATCGGGAGCAATGTAGACAGGAGGAGCCGGGATTCGAACCGCCGACCCATGGATCATTGGACGACCTGCTCTACCTCCTGAGCCACAGTCTCAGCCTCCTGCCTTCCTGCCCTCGAGGCCTGCGTCCAGTGTTGTTTTTGGCAGTACATTTTCATTTTAGTCATAGTTTCTTGAATAGTTTTCATTTAGTTTTAGTCACATTTTAGTCACCTGGAATGTGTTAGTGTTAGTCTAGTTTTAATAATAATAATAGTAATAAACTTAATTTGTATAGCACCTTTCATACATAAATGCAGCTCAAAGTGCTTCACAGGGCAGGACACAAAAATACAAATAAAAATATAATACAATAAAACACAAGTAGTTAAAATGATAGAACAATGGCAAAGAACAAAATTGAATATAAGAACATAAAATAAATAAAAACAAATAAAAACACCACATGCAGCAAATCAGTCAGGGCAGGGTAGGAACGTGCATAGTAAAACTCAACTAAAAGCAAGAGTGAAGAGGTGAGTCTTGAGTTGAGATTTAAAAATGTCTACAGAGGGTGCGTGTCTGAGCTCGAATGGAAGTTTATTCCAGGCTGTTGGGCCGTAGAAGCAAAAAGCTGCCTCACCATATTTTTTTGTGCACATTCTTTTAGGCACTTCAAGTAGGCCAGCATTGGAGGACCTGAGGGGGCGGTTAGGGACATATCTAGGTAGGCAGTCACGGAGGTACGTCGGTGCGAGACCATTGAGAGCTTTATAGACAAGTAAAATAATTTTAAAAACAATCCTAAAAACAACTGGAAGCCAGTGCAGTGATGCCAAAACTGGAGTAATATGTTCTCTCATCTTAATTCTAGTTAAAACTCTAGCTGCTGCATTTTGGACAAGTTGTAATCTGTCAGTCGTTTTCTTAGGCAGTCCTGAAAAGAGTGCATTGCAGTAGTCAAGCCGAGAAAAAACAAAGGCGTGGATTAGCGTTTTTGCATCGTCCAAGGACAAATAAGCTCTGATTCGTGCAATATTTCTAAGGTGAAAAAAGGCAATCTTGGTAACATGATTAATGTGTGAATTAAAATTCAATTCAGAATGAATAATAACCCCCAGGTTCTTTACTGTACTGTTACTTTCTACAGTCAGGTTGCCAAGTCTGCTTATTATTGATTATTTCTGCTCGCTAGAACCGATTATGAGAACTTCTGTCTTATCCTCATTTAGCTTGAGAAAGTTCTCACTCATCCAACATTTGATGCTAGACAGACAGGTCAACAGCGGGTCTAAAGCACAGGGATCATCTGGGGCCACAGAAAGATATAGTTGGGTATCATCAGCATCAGCATTACCTCCGTGACTCTGAAAGCTATACCGGAGGGGGCTCATACCCTCAGCAGGTTCAACCATGCCGGGCAGGTTTTAGAATAGAGGTCAGACAAAAAGCAGCACCCGGTCCTCCAGGTTGGGGGTTGGGCGTGGGGCCAACAACCCCACCCCGTAAAACACTTTCCGTTACAGAAACGACGACAAGGATACAAGAGAATTCGGCACTGGGAGAGAGAAGTTCTTCAGCTCGAGGACGTATGACGTTAGGTGGTGAAAGCCAGGATCCCCTGGAAGCCGCAGGACCGACCACCCTTCTCTCAACCAGGAAAAGCATCACCATAGGAACATGGAATGTAAGAACAATGTACCAAGCAGGGAAAACCTTTCAGATAGCGCAAGAGATGAAAAACTACAACCTGGCACTACTGGGAATCAGCGAGGCAAGATGGACGCAATCAGGACAGAAAAGATTGATGAGCGGAGAGATGCTACTTTACTCAGGCCATGAGGAGGACGGTGCCCCACACACAGAAGGGGTAGCTTTCATGCTGTCAAGACCCGCACAGAGAGCATTAATAGACTGGGAGGCCCATGGACCAAGGATCATCACAGCATCGTTCAGAACAACAAATGATAAGATAAAGATGAATGTCATCCAATGTTATGCACCAACGAACAACAGCGAAGAAGAAGAAAAAGAGGAGTTCTACGATAGACTCCAGAACATCGTGGACACTTTTTCAGAGAAAGATACCACCATCCTCATGGGAGACTTTAATGCAAAAATAGGAGAAGTAAACATCGGATACGAAGAAGTGATGGGGACACATGGACTTGGAGAAATGAGCGAAAATTGAGAGAAGTTCATGGATCTCTGCGCACTGAACAAGCTCGTTATCGGAGGCAGCATCTTCCCCCATAAGAGGATCCACAAAGCAACATGGGTATCACCAGACCACACAACAGAGAACCAAATAGATCACATCTGCATAAGCAAAAAGTTCAGAAGAACACTACAGGACGTGAGAGTTAATAGGGGAGCGGATGTAGCATCAGACCATCATTTGTTAAATGCTAGACTGAAGCTGAAACTAAAGAAGAACAAGACGGAAACAACAAACCGACAGAAATTCAACACGAGCCTATTGAGGGACGCAGAAAAACAAGAAGAGTACAGACTGAAACTCTCAAACAAATTTGAAGTTCTCCAGGACATACTCGAAGATGAGATCAGCATTGACAGCCAGTGGCAACATATCAAAGAGACACTAACATCCACATGCCAAGAAGTCGGCTACAGAAAATTCCAACAAAAGGAGTGGATATCCACAGAAACCCAACACAGGATTCAAACAAGGAAAGAAAAGAAAGCAGCAGTGTCAAAAAGCCGCACAAGAGCATCGAAAGCAAAAGCACAAGCAGATTCATCGACAACTTAGCCGAAGAAGCAGAGGAAGCAGCAAGAAATGGAAACATGAAACAGCTATATGACACCACCAGAAAGATGTCAGGCAAATACAGCAGGCCACAAAGACCGGTTAGGGATAAAGATGGAAACAGCATTAAAACAAAGGACGGCCAACTACAGAGATGGGCAGAACACTTTGAGGAACTGCTAAATAGACCCCTACCAGCAAGCCCTCCAGATATCCAACCAGCACAGACCGACCTCCCCATCAGCTGCGACATACCCAGCAGAGAGGAGATCAGGAAAGCTGTACAACATCTTAAGAGTGGAAAGGCAGCAGGGCCAGATAACATCCCGGCAGAAGCCCTAAAGGCGGATGTTGATACCACCGTGAGCATGCTGCACCCACTCTTCAAAAGAATCTGGGAAGAAGAAACAATACCATCAGACTGGAAAGAGGGCCTTATTACCAAGCTCCCAAAGAAAGGAGACCTGGGAAACTGCAACAACTATAGAGGGATCACCCTACTTTCTGTGCCAGGGAAAGTGCTATATAAAGTTATCCTGGAGAGAATAAAGGAGGCAGTCGACCAGCAACTAAGAGACGAGCAAGCAGGTTTCAGAAAGAATCGTTCATGTGTCGACCAGATTGCGACTCTTCGCATTATCATAGAGCAGTCATTGGAATGGAATTCCCCACTCTATGTCAACTTTGTCGACTACGAAAAGGCATTTGACAGTGTAGATAGAGAGACCACCTGGAAGTTACTGAGACACCACGGAGTGCCCACTAAGTTAGTGAACCTCATTAAAAACAGTTATTCTGGAATGACCTGTAGAGTAATACACGACGGACAGCTAACAAACCAGTTTGAAATCAAGACCGGGGTCAGGCAGGGTTGTCTCTTATCCCCATTCCTGTTTTTACTAGTCATTGACTGGATTATGAGAACAACAACAGAAAACAGGAAAAATGGAATCAGGTGGACACTATGGACACAGCTGGATGACTTAGATTTTGCAGACGACCTGGCACTACTGTCACATACCCACCATCAGATGCAAGACAAGACCAAAACACTTGCAGAGACTTCCTCACAAGTAGGACTTAACATACATCGAGGAAAAACCAAGAACATGAGGATAAATACGACCAGTACCGAACCAATCACACTAGGCGACACCACGATAGGAGAGGTAGAGTCCTTCACCTACCTGGGAAGTACTATCAGCCACCAGGGTGGTACGGATGCAGACGTAAAGGCAAGAATAGGCAAGGCAAGAACAGCTTTTATAATTCTAAAGAACATCTGGCGCTCTAGGGAGATACAACAAAAAACTAAAATCAGAATATTCAACTCCAATGTTAAATCCGTCCTGCTCTATGGGGCAGAGACATGGAGAATTACAAAGACCACAATAAGCAAAGTACAAACCTTCATAAACAAATGTCTGAGGAGAATCCTAAAAATTCACTGGCCGGACAAAATAAGCAACAACGATCTCTGGATGAAAACTAAACAACTCCCTGCAACAGAAGAAATTGGACAAAGAAGATGGAGATGGATCGGGCACACACTGCGCAAACCAGTATCGAACACCACCAGACAGGCGCTGACTTGGAACCCTCAGGGAAAGAGAAGCAGAGGCCGGCCCAAAAACAGCTGGCGGCGGGATCTCCAGGCAGACACCAAGAGGCTGGGATGCACCTGGTCGCAAATAGAGACGAATGCCAGTGACCGAGAACTCTGGAGGATCCTTGTCGACGGCCTATACCCCAGTAGGGGTGTCAGGCGTAAGTAAGTAAGTAATCATCAGCATAGAAATGAAAATTGACTCCGTGATTGGTAATGAGTTCGCCCAATGGCAGAATGTACGGTGCCATGCCATTGCAGCTTTTTGCTTCTACGGGCCGTCGGCATGGAACAAGCTCCCACTGTACCTTCGTCAGGCAGCCTCTGTAGACATTTTTAAAGCTCAGCTCAAGACCCACTTCTACAACATTGCCTTTAATTGATCTTGTATTTTATATTTTTCATGTCCTCACTGTACTGCATTACTGCTTGTTTTTTAATGTCGTTGCCTTGCTTTTCTTTTATTCTCCATTGTTCTGTAAAGCACTTTGAGCTGCATTTCATGTCATGAAAGGTGCTATACAAATAAAGTTTTATTATTATTATTATTATTGTTCCGAAGCCCCGATGTTCCGAAGCCCCGATGTTCCGAAGCCCCGATGTTCCGAAGGGCCATTGATCCGAAGATGTCAATGAGCGCTCTCCGGGGTGCTGAATGGCAGCTCAACAACGAGCCCCTCCGCATCCCAAAAAATAAATATTGGTTGTTGATATTGGCAGGATACTCAGCCAATTCACAACGGAGAGTTGTTATAATTGGTTTATATTCCCTGAAGTATCTACAGTATATATATCATTAAGGACAATCATGTTTTTTTATATGCCTTTATCGAAAGATAAGAGCAGCACGCATGTCGGGTTATATAATGTCACGCCACGGCTATATATAAGCCTGCATGCCGTCTCGTTGCACCCGTGATAACCATCCTCAGGACTTTTTTTTATTTCTTATAGCCTACTTAAAGTAGCCTACTGTTTTACTCTTATGTTTAGGCCTGCCGCCTATAGCCTCGCCTGGATATAATCCACCGAGGGCTTTTTATTTATTTATTTATTTATTTTTCGTGTCTGGCCACGCGACTGTGTAGCCACACAATACATATTCCAATAAGTATAACCTTGAACCTTATATGAACAAATGAGTCAACATATGGTGTAATATATTTCTTTACTTATTAATATAACAATTGGGATTAAACGGACATCACTTGAGGAAACACGTGCTCTAAACAAAATGTAATAATAATAAATAATAAGCATAATGTGCAGTCAAGCTCACAAAGTCTCACTTAAAATAGAATGCCCCCCTGAACAAAAAGTCCTGCACACACATATTCAGCTTCAGCTTCAGAGTCCAATACCCTCATGCGGCCTCCTGCACCGCTGATGAAAAACTTAAACAACATTGTGTACAGAATGCTGCACCGCATTCCAATAGTCATCCAGATTACGTATACCATCGTGATATTCGCGCTTCAGACGCACAATGCGCTCCTCCAAATCCCTCCACTTCTTTTTGGGCCGTGGCCGAGCTTCTCCCCTCTCAGCAGCTGCCGTGGTGCTTTCCACCAACCGTTGATGATCCTTGAGATGGCGCAGGAATATCCACAGGGATGGGTGCCTCCTCTGCACTGTAGAATTCCATCTCTGATGAAAACCTTAGAAAAAATGAAAATCAATCAATCAATCAATCAATCAATCAATCTTTATTTCAGATCCAGCTGGGAGATCCATATCACAATTAAACAATACAATGGGGAAATAAAACATAAAAAGAAATATATATAAATGCACGCGTGTGAAGTGAGGGGCGCTCACTGTATTTAATATAATAATAGTAATAATAGTCAAACATTATATTAATATGAATATTAACAACAACAAATTAACATCGTAGCTTACCTTCCACATAATTGTTGGTCCGATTGTCTGTAGTTCGTCTATAGACGTTCCACAGTCTTGGTGGAAATTGACAGCCGTCATGAATGTAATTCTGGCCTAGATAGCGGATGAACCGGGTCAGTCTGGGAAAGCGCCTTTTTAGACGCACTGTAGCTCTATCAGTTGAGAAGCTGGAAGTTCTGCAGGACTAACAGAGGAGGCAGGTAGCCAATGGCCATGCATTTTTGCAGGCAGTTTCGCAGCCTGTCGTCCCTTTGGTATGGACCAGAAAGGCCCAATTATTTTATGCGCCTCCACAGACTCTGGCAGAAATGAAAATAACAGCCGTAAGACTGACTGTTGGGAAGTTAAGTCTGAATTGCCAGCAGAAGTGAACTTTCAAAATCGGTGATGATGCGCTCTGGTTCCCACGCGTGCCCAGTTACACGCCGCACTTTGAGCTTCACCCTGTGCAGAACCTGCCTGTACTGACCAACTGTTTTGCCAGTCAACAAGCACATGACCAGTGGCACCACACGACCCAGGTATTTGCCGTGAATGGTCACAAACTACATGTAGGGCCTCGGGGTGCTCTTGAACGTGCCGTCCATGTAGATGTCACGGCACCTACCGAGCTTGGCAAAATTGTCATTGGTGCCAAACATTATTATTCCCCAGTCGTTGTCCTGGCGACAAAGAAAATTGGCCCCACGCCAAGTTCTTGCCCACTCACCCTCTACCCGAACATCATCTACTGCATGTGGTATGGGTGGCATGCGTTTGGCACGTCGCCGATTTAGAGATGAGCGCACGGTCTTAAATTCAGGCACATGGTCATCATTTGGGGCATCTCGAACCATCTGATCATAGACCCTTTTTATTGGCCTTGACGGGTCCGCGTCCACCGCCTCCAGCATGCTGTTTTTCAGGGCACTGGTCTCAATGAGATCCCTATCGACGGGATGGTTGTGTGGAGCCACGTGTAAAATGGTGATATCTGCACCCTCCTCATCGATATCAAACACGGCCGTTTGAATAAAGGCCCCACAGGCCTTTTGCCAACATCGCCAGTACATTTTGTTTGCGGTGACCCCGTTTCTTTGGTACCGATATCCCGGACTAAAACTTTCCCTCCTCGGTTCCCTGGCTGTACGGAGGTCATCCTTACAGGTGTTGGACTCTAGACGAAAGATCCGTGTGCGTTTACGTGCGCTATTTAAAAGCTTTGGACTAAACTCAAGCTTTCAGCCGTGCGTAATTGCGCAGTTTCACCAATGACAGACAGACTTGAATTAGTGCCAATTACGCACGGATTAAACAAATTCAAATCAGCCTTTCTTTGGTCATACACTATTTTATATTCATTCGTATATCCCTGTGGACATAAAAGGTAGAGTTCAGCGCGGCGTTTGGGGTGATGGATACTGTAGGGGGAATTCTGTTGCCTATAATAGTTGGGATGATGCATGGATGGGTGTCAATAGGAGTATTCATAGTCATCATGTACTTTGTAGTATTGTTATTATTGTTATTTGGGACGGGAAAGGTGTGCGCATGTTGAGGTCCGAGCCCAGTGGAGATGGCGCTGGGGAACAGGGTGGAACGATGCTGGGAAGGGCCGGGGCCAGGGGCAGGGGGACGTCAATAGTAGACGGACACATTTCCAGTCAGCGCTGTGTGGTGGCTTACACCGCGAGCCAGGTTAAATGCAAGCATTTTGCTTCCCAGTCTAATCGGGTGGAGACCATCGTTGCGGAATAGAAGTGCGCGGCCCCAGAACAAATTAAAATTATCTATGAAATGTAGATCATGGGCCCGGCATATCCTTGTTAGCCAGGTGTTGAGGCTGGCAATTCTGGTGAAGCGCTCATCATTGCCTATGACAATTGGGATTGGACCGGAGATAAAGAAAGTGAGGCCACTACTGTTTAATATGTCAAAGAGGCATAGACAATCTTTTTTTGTTTGTTCGGAGTGACGGCGAGCTGTGTCGTTCGTCCCAATATGGACTATCACGCTTGTAATGGATGGTGGGAGTGAATTAAAGACAGCTGGGAGTTTCTCTAAGAGGATTGGGACGGTCGCTCCAGGAAAGCAGTGGATTAATGAATGGGGAACAGAAATACCTTTCACAATGGAGTCACCTACGACCAGCAGTGTGGGGGGGGTGTGGCGGATGGAGCATTATTATTCATTACAGGACGGTGCTGGGCAGCAGGAGGGGAGGGGGGGGACTGATTCACTTGGGTTTCGGGGCGATGGACACTGGGAGGGGGCAGCTGTGGAGGGGGACGTGGAGCCAGTATGACTTCCATCAGCGGGGGGGGCTTTGGGTCTAGTGTGGCAGGAGCGGCAGGACGCCTGACCATCGGCCTATTTGGCTCGCGAGGGGAACGACGATGTACGGCCATCTTGAGGAGGTGACGGCGTCCGTTTATGGGGTGCACCACGATGGGGGTCGTGCGGTTGGATAGTGGGGGAAAGTCACTCATATTAAGTGCTGAAAATGAGTTGGTTGTGATAAGTGGAGGGGACTTGACTGTGGGGGGACGGGGAGGGGGGCCTCGGGAGACCTTCGTCCAGCGTGGAGTGGAGCAGGCCTGGAGTGGAATGGAGCAGGGAACGGGGAGTGTTGCGTCCAGGTCTGACCTGAGCGGTGGGCGGGTATCCTTGGGCCTGGCACCGCCGCCGGTCCAATGGTCTGGGAGAGCCGGGAGGGTTGCGTCCAGCGGCTCCAGCCTTTCCCTGGCGGCAGCAGTAGCAGGAGTAGGCTCTTCTGGAAGGAGGGTGTCGATAAAAGTTTCATCGGTTCTAATCTGGTGAAGCCTGGACACTCTGGATTGTAGCTGGGATACCTCTTGGGACAGCCGAAGGCAGCGTTCGCAGTCGGGCGATGAGGTAGGTGATACCATGATGATGATGATGATGATGACGATGATGATGGCTGAGGGTTAGAAAGCAGCTATGGCCAGTAACATAGAAAATGATAACAGACTAATTGTTTGGGGATAGTGTAGCAAGAAGGACATCAGCTTGGAAGGGCACTTACACGCGGGGGCCACAAATGTGGCCCGTTGTGGAGAGTAGACTCGTAGTATTTGCACCCAGGATCGATGTTTCGGTGATCCTCCCTTGGCAGATGCTAGCTGTCAAACTAGCCACTGGGCTAGCACCGGCAACCAGCTGTTTAGGCTAGCATCCGACTAGCGTCAGTGTCTTAGTTTTTGATTTTAGTCGATTAAAATGTATTTTGGTGGGCCTTGATGCCGTCGTAATGGCTGATTTTACACTTTCTGAAAATAGATGATCTACAAGGTCACAACGCGTCTTGCTGCGACGCGTTGTGAGCTTGTAGATCCGCTATTTTCAGCATGCAACCAAATGTAAAATGACTTATACTGGATCTCTTGTCCACTAGTCCCTTCTTAACATTTTAGTCCAGTTTTTATTTGTTGACAAAATTGTCAGTATATTTAGTCTTATAGTTTTAGTCAACATAGCTTCGTTTTCATTCAGTTTCTATTTAGTTTTCATCAGTGGAAAAAGATAGTTGACGAACATTTTTCGTCATAGTTTTAGTCTAGGAAAACAACACTGCCTGCATCTCGTCTCTGCCTCCTGCCATCCTCTCTGACTGAGTCACCTCGCCTCTCCTCTTCTCCACCAGAGCTTCCATCTGCCCTCAGGCATGTTGGCTTAAAAAGAGCCACTTCATCCATCTTCACACGATTGGTCCTTCCATTATTATTGTATTTTATTTTATTTTTATACCACCCTTTTTTTCACCCAGTGTCAATTATGAAATGTAATCCTGAGTGCTGTACACACTTCCTCTGCTAACCTGTGCGGGGGGGTTGGGGTCAAGCGGACTGACCTCATGCTTCCCTCATGCATGAGGAGTCCAAGCTGATTCTTTTCACCTGACAGGGGGGAGATTCCCTGGATGGACGTAGCGCGTGGAAGGAACACGTTATTCCGACCAGTTCCTTTCCCCTCCATCAGGCGCTCTGGCTGGCCAGGGGGAGGCAGTTTAGAGACCAGGATTACTGCATGTTTATTTTGAGAGGGTTGCAAGGAAGGCCTTCAAATAATAGATATTGGGTCCATTGAAATAATTAATTGAATTTAAGGTTTAAGGATGATGTATCTCTCAGTGAAATAAATTATTAAGTATATATAATACAATCTGATCCATTTGAAGCAGGTCGTCTCTCCACGATTAAAATCCTCATAACACATCCTCATAAATGCATGTATACAGTATGGAGGCAGAGCTTCTGTCATAACACATCCTCATAAATGCATGTAGTATGGAGGCAGAGCGTCTGTCCACCAATAAATTTATCTGTCAAAACAACAGATCTAGGGGGTGGTGGAGGGTAACTGAATGCATTAAATCATAATCGACTTTTTTTTGTTGCCAGCCGGAGTCCGCATACCAAAAGTACTAGTCTGCCTACAAGCTGTCAAAGCTCACATTAATCCATTTAGGCCTGATTTTATATATAATTTTCATCCCACGATTTTGCAACCCATTTCTTTCACCCAGTGTCTCATTGTCTAATGTAATCCTGGGCGCTACACTTCCTCTGCCAACCGGGGGGGGCAGCGGACTGACCTCATGCTTCTCAAAAATGTCTTCTAAATCCTGACAGTTTTCTGAAATGTTCTATATGTTTCTATATCAGTGGTGCTCAATATTTCATGTCAAGGACCCCAAACAATTATATGAAATTGGCCGCCAACCCCCATTTGAAAATATCTTGTTCCAGGGACCTCCCCCCAGAAGCTGGGATTTGAGTTAAAAACGTTCGCTCTAAAAGAATATATATTCCAAGATTTGGACCACATTTCCATGATTTCTTTCTAAAATAGCAGATCTACAAGCTCTGCATTTGCTTCTATTGTTAGACTCAGCTATGAGCTTGTTAGATCTGCTATTTAACTGGCTCCCGTCCAGAATGGATTAAAACTGGCTGAATTCTCAACCAGTTTGGTTTCTTAGACTCAGGAATTCAAAGCACGGTTCTTGTTCTTGTTGGGTAAGAATTCAGTGGTCTCATCACTTCACTGCACAGCGCAGCACGAAGACCAATTCACAGATAAAGGCAATATCCATTTTCTTCCCCAAACAGTTGCGGTGCAACAATTTTGTCAAATTGCTTTTGGTGACATGCTTGAGCGAACACGGCATGTGTCTCTCTCTGCATGTCCAATGGCTGTTTTTTTCTTCTTCTTGGCAGCCATCGTCCGTGTTATTCAAGACGTTGTAGAGGAAAATGAACGGAAACAGCAAAGAGCTGTATTACATCCACACATCTACAGAGGAGGAAATAGCAGATTGGAATGACATCAATGCATTGAAAGGGACAAAATCATGTTCAGTCAGATAACTAAATGCTCCAGTAGACACGTCTACTGACTGACCACAACCGTCTCCAGTGCAAAATTGTATATTGTGACGTTTTGGAGAAATCCGGTATGGCAGCATTCTGCGTTGATCACGGCTACTGTTTTGACAGTGGTGGCGCACATTGTCCGACATTACAAACCACAACACTAACCTCAACCTCAGTCTTAACCGATATGAGGTTAGTCCCCTAACCTCATATCAGACTTAACCGGCCACGTAAGTCCCCTAACCTCATGTCAATCTTAACCAGCCATGTAAGACCCCTAACCTCATATCAGTCTTAACCAGCCACGTAAGTCCCCTAACCTCATATCAGTCTTAACCAGCCACGTAAGTCCCCTAACCTCATATAAGTCTTAACCGGCCACGTAAGTCCCCTAACCTCATATCAGTCTTAACCAGCCACGTAAGTCCCCTAACCTCATATAAGTCTTAACCGGCCACGTAAGTCCCCTAACCTCATATCAGTCTTAACCAGCCACGTAAGTCCCCTAACCTCATATAAGTCTTAACCGGCCACGTAAGTCCCCTAACCTCATATCAGTCTTAACCGGCCACGTAAGTCCCGTAACCTCATGTCAGTCTTAACCAGCCATGTAAGTCCCCTAACCTCATATCAGTCTTAACCAGCCACGTAAGTCCCCTAACCTCATATAAGTCTTAACCGGCCACGTAAGTCCCCTAACCTCATATCAGTCTTAACCAGCCACGTAAGTCCCCTAACCTCATATAAGTCTTAACCGGCCACGTAAGTCCCCTAACCTCATATCAGTCTTAACCGACCACGTAAATCCCCTAACCTCATAGTCTTAAGGCCACGTAAGTCCCCTAACCTCATATCAGTCTTAACCAGCCACGTAAGTCCCCTAACCTCATAGTCTTAACCAGCCACGTAAGTCCGCTAAGCTCATAGTCTTAACTGGCCACGTAAGTCCTCTAACCTCATATCAGTCTTAACCGGCCACGTAAGTCCCCTAACATCATATCAGTCTTAACCGGCCACGTAAATCCCCTAACCTCATATCAGTCTTAACCAGCCACGTAAGTCCCCTAACATCATATCAGTCTTAACCAGCCACGTAAGTCCTCTAACCTCATATCAGTCTTAACCAGCCACGTAAGTCCCCTAACCTCATCTCAGTTTTAACCAGCCACATAGTCAGTTAACACCCAATACAGCCTATACTGAGATCTGGTATAATATGTCAGAACTCTATTGGAGCATAGAATGCTCTCTTAAGTGTGATGTTGTCCTTTTCAGTGCATTGCATGGCATTCGAAAATGTTGGAGAAAAGCATAACATATCTTTGGGCCAATTACTCCACAAACTCCACAAAATCACTACCAAACTGGTCCCAACGGAACGTGTTCGTCAGCAACATCGCCCCGGTGTGGCGTTAACAGCGAGCGGAGAGTTTTATCGAACCGGAAGGTAATCCCGTGGCACTAATTATGTCCCCGTGGACTGTCCGTCCATCCGTCTGCCTCTGCACAGATATGCCTGTTATGACATGCATAACTGCATGCCCTCCGGCCCTCTCCGCCTTTCTCCACCACTTAAATCACATCGCTCGCTCCATCCTCACTCCATCCTGTCTGCCTCCAACTCATTGGCTGCTGCAACAGCATGCTCCGCACGCACCGCGCGCACGCACGCACACGCATACGCCTGCCCGCACGCACGCATATGCCCGCCCGCACGCGCACCGCACCTGTAAAGTCCGGCTTTTATTGATTTTTGAAGGGACAGACAGTAGGCTGACAGGAAACGGGAGAGAGATGGGGGGATGACATGCAGTAAAGGCCGTGTCGGGTCCGGGAGTCGAACCCGCGGCACACTGCGACTGGATTACCAGTCCGGTGCCCAGACCGTTACGCTACGGCCTGGGCCCGTTTAACCCATTTTGACCCGAGGATGATTCTACACGTCTTTCTAATTCTTTATGTCAGTGTTACTCAAACATTTTCATGTCAAGGACCCCCAAAAATGTATGTATTTGGCCACCGACCCCATCTTAAAATATGTTGTTCCATGCAGGGACCCCACAGAAGCAAAGATTTGAGTTGAAAACGTTCGCACCGAAATAATATATATATATTCAAAGATTTGTGCCACATTTTCACGATATTTCAGAAATAGCAGATCTACAAGATCATAGCACGGCACTCGGTGCCGCGCTATGAGCTTATAGATCTGCTATTTTTCAACAGCTAAAGCATAACATAATGCTTAAAACACCAAAAGGGGTTCCTCCCGCCCTGAATGGGTTAACCTGAACCATCTGTTGAGAATGCAGAGCTCCAGAGAAAACATCACAACCACTTTCCTCCAAGACGTTCACCAGGCAACAAGCAGTCTGAATATAATACTTCCCGTGACCTGCGAAAAGTGTCTCCCAAACTTAGTTCAGTCAGATAAACTCACGAATAGATATTTATTATATAATGAGAATACATAAGTGTGCATATAATATTGGCGTTCAGCTCTGCTACATTTTTCTCCCTGCTCGGCACAATTAAACACCATCATTAACCATTAAGAGCCGGGAGATAGATACAATTATGAACCCCCCCATGGGGAACATAAATAACAGAGCCCACCGGTGGTGCTGGGGTGGTGGTGGGAGCAAACAGAACTAATAGCAGAGCGGTGGTGCTGGGGTGGTGGTGGAGCAAACAGAACTAATAGCAGAGCGGTGGTGCTGGGGTGGTGGTGGAGCAAACAGAACTAATAGCAGAGCGGTGGTGCTGGGGTGGTGGTGGAGCAAACAGAACTAATAGCAGAGCGGTGGTGCTGGGGTGGTGGTGGAGCAAACAGAACTAATAGCAGAGCGGTGGTGCTGGGGTGGTGGTTGAGCAAACAGAACTAATAGCAGAGCGGTGGTGCTGGGGTGGTGGTGGAGCACACACGCACACACACACACACACACACACACACACACACACACACACACACACACACACACACACACACACACACACACACACATTATACAGACAGTTACAGTAGAGGCTGGAGTAAGAGAACACTGGGTTTCTATATGCAGAGAGGGAGGCGTGCGTGTGTGGGTGCGTGCATGCTTGCGTGCGGTATTTGGGGAAGAGTTGGATGTCAAATTATACAAAAGGTACAACAGATTGAATGTGAGTAACTTTCACAAGGCGACTTTTTTTAAATTACAATTTCACACCTAATTTCGTACGCAGCAGGTTTTCCCTTTCATGTGAGAGAAAATCAATTTTCCGTCAGCCGGCTCATCCACTGTACGTGTGGTACAGTATAACATTTGAATGGGAGTTGTTAAGCCTCTAAGACCAGGAAAGAGCGGATCTCAAAACATAAGCTCACAGCGCCTCCATTCATTCATTGTAAACGAAGACAGACACCCCAGAACCACTGATGATACAATACACACTTTCCAGTTAAGTCATGGGGACTGTGAGGACAGCTGTGTCTCAGCTGGAGAAGAAACCCCATCAAGAGATGGAGAAGGGTCTGTGTGATGCTGAGCTGAGGAAAGCACGCTTCTGCAAGTCAGACAAGCGGCCGCCGGAGTCCAAAAGCAGGTTGAAACGGCGGAGAAAAGTGCCGAAATTCCCCTCAGTCCCGTCGAAAATGGGGGGAGTGGACGAACTCCAGGGTGAGTAAGGCTGGTAAGGTTGGGCAAGGTTTGGGTAAGGCTGGGCAAGGTCAGAGATAGGCAGGTTTGGGTTAGGGTGGGCAAGGTTAGGATTAGGCAGGTTAGAGTTTGGGTTAAGAGGCTGGGGGGAGGAAAAGGAGGATAGCCCAGGAGGCTGGGATTGCACTGCTGGGTGTTGGGGGGCCGAGGATGCCGCTGACTGCTTGGCATATCCGGTGGCGTTGGCAGGAGGCACTGATTTTTGATGTTGACGGAGCTCGGCTCGCATTGCCGCCATCTCGGCTTGCAAGGCGCGTGTCGATTCAGAGACTCCATTTTGGTAATTCCGGAGCTTGAGCTCCGCGATCTCAGCACGCCTGGAGTGCTCAACAGTCAAGCGTCGGAGTTCCCCAATCTCAGCTCCGTAGAAGTCCTCCATCTTAAAGCTCGGTTCACGGTTTCCCTTTCCTTCGAAGGAGGCGTCAACTTGGGGTACAATACCTGTCTCTCCGCGACCAGGGGAAACAGGGAAATCCTCGGCTTGCTGTTCCGTCTTTACCTCGTCTTCTGAGGGCAAGGGAACCTTAGCCCCGGCTTGGGCGTCTCCGGCTCCCAAAGGAGTAGTCATGGTTCAAAGACCTTCCGCTGCGACGAAATTAAGGTCGGATTATTCTGTGAGGGTTGGTAGAGGTTCTTCGTCACAAGTGCAGAAAGTGCTGACCACGGCCGGTGTAATGGGGAGATGGTCTGGGTCTTGGGTTTGGCAACTTAGTTAGTTAGTTAGTTAAGTCGCAAGGCTTAGTCTTTTAGATACAATTAGTGAAATAATAATCCGACAAAGGATTAATGCTGGCGTTATGCCTTATAAAGGGTGGAGTGACGTCACGACTATGCAGGCGAGACGTCACTCCTGACAAGGAGGATCCAGCAATATGAGGTGGATGTAACTCTGGACCCTGATACAGCACATCCCAAACTCATCTAGCCTGGATCCAGCCCAAAGACCCCGCCCACTCTCTGAGTGGACTGCATCTTTTGGTCTGGTGTTGCACTGTGAACCTATAATTTCTTCGGTACAAAAATGTATTTTATCCAATGAGAATCGGTGGCGGGGGTGGGTCTAACGAACAACCAATCAGCGCCGAGGCCAGTTTTAGCGTCATCACACAGCGCAACCCTAACCCTAACCCTAACACAGGAAGGAGGGAAAAACAACAACAATGGCTATTGGTTGAGGGAAATTCTAATCCCCTGACTGAAGCTTCAAGAAAGCTACAGTCTGATAATCAGGCTAAAACTCATCCTGTCTGAGGATGGAAAACAAGTGCATGATGGAAACGTACGGAAGAATCTCCCAAACAATGAAATATCTCAATGTCTTAGGAAAACAAAGTGTTTCCTCAGGAAGGTTTTACTATGAGGTTCAGGTTGGAGGGAAGACTGGCTGGACAATAGGAGTGGTCAGAGAGTCCATCGACGTTACTGGACTATAGGGTTGATGAATGTAAATGAGTATGGTCTTCTTGGTCCTGGCCCTGATGTCCTCCTCCCTGTAAGACCGGAGCTCCAGAAAGTGGGAGTGTTTGTGGATTATGAGGAGGGTCTGGTCTCCTTTTATGATCTGGACACCAGAGTTCACCTCTAATCTTTCACTGGCTGCTCCTTCACTGAGAGACTCTTTCCATTATTCTGTCCTGCAGGTTTGAACCAAAATGGAAACTCTGCACCCATGCTGAGCATGGTGAGGACGGAGAAAATGTCCCCTACAACTTAAAGAAGAAGACAACTATATGTGTTCTCTCCAGTAAAATATTGATTAATAAATTCTGCATGTCAAATTATATGCTTGTCAAATGTATGTGTTCCACAAGGCATGTCACTTTTTTCCCCCTGGGAATTCTTCAAAAATAATGGCATTCATTGGATTTCCCCCCCAAAAAGTATATCAATTACTACTTTGCACTGTCACATCTAAAGTCATTATTTTAATAATAATATACAGTAGGCTATTAAGGTTATATAGCCTACTGCATACTTACTACAATAATGGTCTCCTGCTGCCAGTGTTTCCGTGTCTCGCTGAACGAGGTTTGACCGTGAAGAAAGATCAATAGATGTATAGATCACGCCTGGAATCCCAAAAACATTCAGCTTCGCCAATTAAACCATTTAGACCCGAGGACGCTTCTACAAATATGTTTCTATGTCAGTGGTTCTCAACTTATTTCGTGTCTCAAGGACTCCCAAAGGTATATGTAATTGGCGTTGTCTCTGAAAGAATATATATTCAAAGATGTGCACATTTTCATGATTTTTCAAAAATAGCAGACCTACAAGCTTGTATAGCGCGGCACTCGGTACTGCGCTATGAGCTTGTAGATCTGCTACATATGGGAGGGAGGGCTGTTCAAAGAGGATTAGATGTTTGTTGAATGTTGTTGTTTTTTGTGGGACTTTTTTTTTAACCTCCCTGTGCGTGCGTGCGTTGTAGCTCCCTGCCGGGAACAGACCCCCATTCCGAAACACCGCCATTCAGAAACACCGCCATTCAGAAACACTGCCATTCAGAAACCCGGCCGAAAACTTGGTGCGTAACCCTGCCTGCCACGTGACAAAATAAAGCATTCTCCAGTGTAAATGTTTTAACCCATTCAGGCCCGACGTCGAAATTAAAAAAATAATAATCTTCTAAATCATGACAATTTTCGGAAAGATTTGAGGCACATTTTAACGATTTTTCAAAAATAGCAGACCTACTAGTTCATAGCGCGCCACTCGGTGGCGCGCTATGAACTTGTAGATCTGTTATTTTTCAATAGCTAAATTATAACATACATGTATGTATGTAACCACCACAAGGTCTACCCATTTAGACCTGATACCAGATTCTACAAATGTCTTCTAAATAGTTTTCAGACAAAAAACATATGTTTCTATCAGTGGTTCTCAAACTATTTCATGTCAAGAACCCCCACAATTATAGTATATTTACTAGCCCTTACCCGTTGTGAGATATTGGTATGGGTACTGCGCCCTGAGTGCATTTTCACATTTTTTATTCACTAATATATATTCATTATTAATTTATAATTTGTTAAATTGGAAAAAGGGCTTTGTTAAGACCTCCATATTATTATGGTCAATGCCTGTGTGAAGTGGGAGCGTTTGGTGCAGGCAGTGAGGAGATACGGCTGTGTTTCTGACAGACAGACAGACATTGACTGAATTATATTATGATGATGATGATGATTTGGCCACCAACCCCCATCTGATCAAATATGTTGTTCCAGAGACCCCCCCCCTTAAAACACCAAAAGGGGTTCCTGCCCCAAATGTTTTAAAGGCTGAGGACGATTCAGAAGAGGTTATACGAGTCTATGTGCATGCACCTTCGTTGAGACTGGAGCTATGCTAACTGTAGCAGGCCTCTTGGCCCCAAAACGAGATAGCTAGCAAAATAAAAGGTAGAGCCTTGCTAAGCTAACCGCTAAGCAGTGCTAAGCTGTAAGCTAGCGCTAGCCTTCTATTCTCTGAATTGGCGGTCTTTTTGAAATGTTCTGATATTAGAACTTACGTAAACCGTTTTGGAGCTTTGTTTCTGCAGAGTTTTTGCAAAAAGATTCTGTCAGAAGAATAGTCCAAGTATCAGGGAACCTCACGGTACTCAAGTTGCACTCTTGTCGGATTTTTAAGGTATAAATCGCCCTAAACACTTGACTTAGTAACAGAAGTCTGTCCTCTTAGCTCGGCAGAAGAAAAGCGAATGACGTAGACGCAAACTAGATGCTTCGAGAAGCAGGGCATCTACGTCATCGCTCTTAAACCCACAGTACATATTTTGGAGTGAAATGTGCTGTGGGAGTTCATGAATGAAGTTTCTGCCCTTTTGCTCCGCAAAGGGAAACATCCCATAGAGTGAAGTATTTCGCTCACTCTACTTACAAAACCTTGGTTTCTAAAGAAACGTCTTCGTTATACGAGTCTATGTGCATGGTTGGTACAATGACGAGAGATGTTTTCATTATGGCCGCGCTCCGGAATGCAAGGCTACGTTTTTTTTGGCGGTTAACAATGTCTATGAATGCATTCCTTCCTCATAACTCTCAATGTCAGGCTCTGGTATTTAACAGTGTATATACAAAACCATGAAGAATATAAATAATACTATCACATGGCAGTGCAGGGGGAAAACGTACTCACATGTACTTGGTCGAGTAAAAGTATATGAATCAATACTGCAACGTAGAAAAATCCAGAGTTCAAGAAGTACAAAATGATTGGCATCAAAAACATACTCTTTTTCTTGGCATCTATACGTACATCTGCCTTGTATAATCTAGGCATTCAGCAGACGCTCTTAATCCAGAGCGACTCACATTAAGCAAGAACAAAAAGCATTGACAATACATCACATACATAAAAAGTAGTTATCATGAATTTGAAACATACGTAAATTAAGAATGTAACAGTGGAATATCTATATACTGAAACAATACTATACAGTATATACTATAAAGTGCTAGGCCTACATGAAATGCTATCTAAGTCTACATACAAGTGCTTTCTAAGTTACATAGGTTGCAGCTTTGCATATGCCTGTAAGGTTGCCGGGGCTTTGACAAGTGCTACAGGCCATGATGAAAAAAATAATATATATATAGCGTCTACAGTGTAAGTCTTGCCCAGCATCGATTGTCAAGGTCTTATAACTCTGAAAATACGTTCGCCTACACATGCTGATCGTCATCCCTCCGTGGTTCGGATGTCATTTGTGATTTTGTACACCGCATCGCATCGCTCCCGACATGTTAACGTTTCTGGCGGAAGGTAAACAGCGTGAGCTAATGCTAACGCTAACGCTAATGATAGCCGATCGATCGCCACAGCGGTGGACGGTCTCCAGGCTGGGAAACAGGAAATGAACATCACCAAAAATAGCAACAAAAAAAACCAACAAAAAAAACACGACGACATGGCACAGAAAGAATTAAAGTAGCACCAGTAAAAGTTTGTCCTGCCTATAGGGGTCCCAGACCCCCATGTTGGAAACCCCTGGTCTAATGCATATCAAACTGGCGGCCCATGAAATTAAAAATTAAATTATTTTAAAAAGACACACACACACACACACACACACACACACACACACACAAGCAGTTGGAATGTGGGAGTCGAGGCTCTCCATGTTGTTTGACCCAGTTCCACAGAATATTGTGAAAATAGCATACATAGCTCACAAGGAAAGCCTCGGCTATATTTTCACAACGTTTGCCTCTTTTCTTATAATTATTATTTGACAATTTGGTTTGACTATAGGTTTTACATAGTAGGATACTAACAGTTAGTTGATTACTTTTGGTCGATGGCTTTTGATGCAGAAATGCTTTTCCCCCCCTCTCTTCAAAAATAAATGGTCCTTAAATTTCCACCTCCCTGTCATGTGGGAACGCTGACAGATGTGCTCTCCTGATTGTTTTTCCAGGCTTTTTTTGCAGGCCAATTGAAATAGTTGGCATAAAAACCAGAGCCCCCTCACCTCATAAAAACCAGAGCCCCCTCACCTCATAAAAACCAGAGCCCCCTCACCTCATAAAAACCAGAGCCCCCTCACCTCACCGCATCGACAGCACTTGGCACATACCGTGGATTGACTCACTCCTCCCTGGTATACCAACGAGTCTGGACCGTAGGAGGAGTGGTTGTTGTCGTCCGTAGGTACCAGAGCCATCTAATAGACCGATTCAGAGACGGGTCTCATGGTACACAGGTTCATCTCGATGTTTCTGGAGCATCTTTGTAACGCTAGTGTTAGTAAAATGCAGGTAAAAGAGTAACGTTTGAGGCAGACTGACATCAGTCACTTTTCCATTCACAGTAGTAGAAGAGGTGCGGGTTTAAACCGCAGGTATGTCGTCTCCGCCAACAGGAAATACGTTGCCTGCGACCATGAGACCCGCTTCTGAATCGGTCTATAGAAGAGTTGCGACATTGAGGGGGCAGAAAACCGCCCCGGTCACGTGGTTCATGTACTCGTGCGGCGAGCCCATTATAGACTCCAATGCATTCCGTAAACTGTTGTCCCCATGACTAATAGAAATCTATGTAGGAGAGCCGCCCCCATTTGCGTAACTCTGTCCTACTCGTACAACGATGCAAAGCACCCTCTGATTGGTCCATGATGTGTATACAGCTCTTTAAGGCGCCGTAGACTGCAGTCACATCCAATCAGATCTGCTTCAAATCTGATATATTTCTCAAATCTGATCTTTTGACCCCGACCGTTCACACTGCCGTTTGCAAGTGACATGAATAGATCTGATCTGCGTGTTCAGACTGGCAGCCAAATCCAGCCTGAATCAGATGTGGGCCACATATTCCAGATTGTTGAAAATAAGTCGAAACGCAAACAATTAAGTCACATTACATGGAATCTGATTTAGATCATCAGGTTGTTGCATTCAGACTGAGACAGATCTTCTCAAGTCAGATTTTAATCCGATTTGAAACCACCTCTGAATGTGACCTGTCTGCATTTCGACTGATATAAACAAATGGGATTCCAGTCTTGATTTGACACATGATCTGATTTAAACAAATGGGATTCCAGTCTTGATTTGACACATGATCTGATTTAAACAAATGCGATTCCAGTCTTGATTTGACACATGATCTGATTTAAACAAATGCGATTCCAGTCTTGATTTGACACATGATCTGATTCAGGCCACATTTGGCTGCCATAAATGAGCCTATCCCTACGTTTTAACATCGGGAGACCTCAGAGACCCACGGCGAGCGCCGCTTGAATTTCATTGGCTATCGCCCAATGGCCCACTATCGCCGGGCGACGTCGCACAAAAGATGAATTATTTGTATATTTTCGGCCGACGTTCCTCCGTCCCCTTTTGGACCATCGCCTGTTCCCCTGCTATTGCCTCTATCGCCGGTAGTTGCCAGTAGGGTCCCGTTGACAAATAATGCACAAATAATGCAATTTTCCTAAATGATTATATCTGGTTTCAGTATTTATTCATGATGTATTTTCTCTAGTATTAGGTTATTGTAGCGGTCACTTTCTATTGGTGGTGGGGAGGGGGGGGGGGGGTCATGAGACATGGCCAAAGCATTTCCGGGGGTCCCCAGCCAAAAGCGTTGAGAACCCCTGGGCTAGATGAGTCTGTCTGTCAAAGCAACTACTTTTTCATGCTGCCAAGTTCCAACACCCTAAATCACGGCCACGCGCTCTCTCCAGCATGGCAAATTATGGTGAAATTGGTGACCTGTTGAAATATGTGACCATCTTGTGGCCACACATTCAATCAGGTCACCAATTTCACCGCAATACCCGCCGTGGTGGAGATATACCGAGTGGAATGTGTCTCTCACGCACGCACACACGCACGCACGCGTGAGAGAGTGATCGAGATTTTGGGGTATTGTAACAAAAAATAGATGCCTCATTGGACGTTGCCGTTCGTTGGAGCGATGTGTGTTGAAGGAGGGGCGGAAGGATTCACACGGAGAGGAAGTATACGCCGGGAAGTATTGCTGCCACTCAAGTGATTACTGGTCAATCACAGCGCATCTTTTCCGGGACTTATATACAGACCCGGACATGCGCTCTGTGACGCACGCTCATGCTTCATGCTCATGCTTCATGCTTCAAGTTAGGGAATAAGACCTGGTACTTAAGACACGCAAAATACAGCCCATTGTGTTGGAGGTCCAGGAAGTGACCTTTGAGAGGAATGACAGACAGTGATGCAGTGGAACTCGCACCTTTCTGCCAGAAAGATGTCTGCTACCATCTCCACCACGCATGCCATGCACGTACGCACGCACACATGCACGCACCATGCATTATTTACCACAGACACATTCCCACAGGTCCCTCTGACTGCACAGTGCCTAAAAAAGTAAAACATAAATAAAAAGTTGCCTAATCTCATCTGTAGCTTCCACCTCATTCATTATACATTACCTGCACCCTATCTCTCTCTCTCTCTCTCTCTCTCTCCTATGCATGAGGTATAGTACATATTGCGCCTGTGTGTTTTGACTTGCTATCAGCGCACACATTCAAGACCGTTGCTTTTTCTATAAGTAGAAACACAGAGAGTGTGTGACACTCCCGGGCATTATTTACAGAGAGTAAGCCAGCCTATTCAAGGTTGAAACGCTGCAGAGATACAGAGGGTTTGTTTTGTCTCCCGACAGCAACGATAGTCGCTGTGGACTTCCAAACATGATGCAGTATGATGCAGGGAGAGGAGCCCCAGATGCTCCCTGATATTACATTCCTTTTATCCACTCTCTCTCACTCTCTCTCTCCCCCCTCTCCATCTAACACTCTCTCTCCTGCCCCCTCTCTCTCCCCCCTCTCTCTCTCCCTCTCTCCCTCTCTCTCTCTCACTCTCTCTCTCCCCCTCTCCATCTAACACTCTCTCTCCTCCCCCCCCCCCTCTCTCTCTCTCTCTCTCTAATTACAAATTATTTTTATAGCTGGGGAGTGGTGGAAAGAGTACTCACATTCTTTACTTTATTAAAAGTATCAATACGGCATTGTATAAATACATGCAGAGGTTTGAGCACCGCTGACGAGATACGTTTGGATTTGGAATTGGCATCAAATCTCAATGGGATAACCGACCGCGGCAATTCAGGCAAAGGCTCTGGCTTATAAGACCTCCATTCTGGCAGACTGTCTGGACTGTGGACCCAGGAGTCTGGACAGAACACCCCATGCAGACTGTGGGGACTGTGGACCCTGGAGTCTGGACAGAACATCCCACCATGAGGACATTCTGACCCACTTCAAAGAGCTCTGGTTTGGCCCCTTCAGTGCTCCAGACCAGCGCTTTTCAACCCATTTCATAATCGAGGTCCATTATTCATTCCGTATCCGAGTCACGGACCGCCGTTTGATGGCATTGGAAAACGCAAGAAGAGTTTGTGTCAGCGTAGCTGAAGCTGTATTGATGTCGGTACGAGATAAACAGGCAAGCGTTGGATCAAAATAACAATTATTATTCGGGTTTTGAATCCAGGATAGGACGTGAAAGTTAGGGATTATTGTACCGTTATGGCACAGGATTCAGCAGGTGTGCTGCACACTAATGTTCTAACACGACATGCGCACGCACGCACACACGCACAGAGCTGATAATTAATAGTGTATGAGGTATGGGTACAGCACAGCATGTTAAGGTCGAGGTATCTCTTCACTCAGCACCGCGCTGACAAAACAAGAGCTTAGCTTTAGTTAAATGCCATGCAGTTACTGTACATCAAACATATTAAACATGAAACATTAAACACTTCTGTAATGGCCTCAGTCAGTGGCACTGGCAGCTATGAATCCCTTTTTTTCTTGCCATTTTTCACGGTGTTCAGATAAGAATGAATATAATTTCACAATCATAATTACCGGTAAGACACCTGAGGGCGAGAAGTCACTTGCACGCATCCGCCTGGTTGACGGCAGACTGCTGGGCGTATACTACTGGCCATACTATATATGGAGCGTGTCTTGAGTGTACAGGGTTTGATGACGTCAGGTCAACATAATGGAATGTCAGAACAGGTCAGCTCCATATATGGAGATCTAAGGGTGACAGCCGGGGCAGTGTCGCTGAGTGTACAGGGTCTGGCCTGTTGATAACGTAAATATTGATGACATCAGGGATCTCCATAATACAGTATGGGCTTGATTGCGACAGCACGTCGCATTTACTATGACATCAGGGATCTTCATCACTGATGATGTCACGTGATGTCACGAGACCTGGGCACCATAATATATGGGGGCTTTCCCAGGTATGGGGATTTTGAGCGATACACTGACTGACAGGAAATGCACGACCTTCGGTCGCAACACGGAGTACGCCAAACCCGTAGGAAACCGCAGGGTTAAATTAGTACCCTAGCCTGCCAAACCCGGAAACCTCGATTTTCCAGGGTTGTGGCCATTTTGAAGATGCGCTCGCATCCACTTGCATTGTATATAGGCTGCATTCAAAGACCTGTATCTCAGAAACGACATTCATTGCGCCGTTTCTGGGGAAGACAAGGTTTTTCAGCGGCCTGTAGCAGGCGCTGTGATTTTTCACCACCGACCGAGACAACGACAACCGGTCAAGACACCACACACACAGCATTTGGTCATTGTAACATGCGGTTAGGATATTTGGCTCTTCAAAGTAAGTGTTACGCGCGATACAACCTCGGCAATACGCTAACGAGGGACAAATTAATGCTGGGTATAGGGTATTGGCACAAAAGTTATTGAGCTCCATTAGGAAAAGAAAAAAAGGTCATTGAATGTACTTGTTTGATGTGAAATGGCACAAGAGGCGGGACCTCCCCCCCCCCCCCCCCCCCGCCACACACACACACACAAAAAGACCACCCCAAAAATCAGCGTGCGTGCGCGCCGATGTGACCCTTTTTTACGAGGTTTGAGCACCCTCAGTGCTCTATGCACGGCCCTGGACCTGGAAATAAGAGGTTTCTTCACGATACGACAGCAGCTAGGATGATGCTTTTCACCCAACAGAGCGAGTTAAGGATACGAAAAGAAAACACAACACAAGTCAAAGAGTTATTTCTACAGTTCTTTCTGTGTTTTTGAACACCATAAGTTCCTACAGTCTCCATGGCAACATGGAGAAAGTATTAGGTAGCGCAGCCGCGCTCAAGATGACAGTGGCTCTTAAGACAGTGGTGCAGAAGGACATAAACAGGGCTGCACACAACTTTTTTGGTCTAGTACTCAGAGGAGCACCTGGAGGAGTTACTTGGTGCTCCTAAAATGCGGCGACCCGTCTCGCTGGATGGATAAAAGAGGGAAGCATGAATAACTAGCAAAACAATATTTATTGGATAAGTGGGGACTGGGGAGTCAATGGAGAGTATTGCAACTCTAGATTCATCCCATTATTAAAAAAAAATCTAGAGTTGCAAATTGCAGCTATAGGTCCATGTGTATTCCAGCTCTATATGCATATTCTAATACAAACTTCTTAATACTTCCTACGGATAATATGAGCATCAAAGCAATATTTAGATACTTTTTAATTTTTTTATTTAAATAGCCGATCTACTAGCTCACAACGTGTTGCGGAGGTGACACGTTGTGAGCTTGCAGATCAGCTATTTGTTTAACATACGACACGTCGTACGGCGAAGCATACGTCAGGCTTCCCTTTTGTTTTTAGCCGAGGCGATGTACACAGTCAACACAGAGTCAGACACACATGGCTCCTCGGTGCAAAATAAATAATGTACACTACCCGACTTTACGATAATAGTATGTCGGGACACGCTGTTGTCATGTTGATAAGCTTCATGTTGTGCAGCAGCAGTGCCAGTCCGCAATGCTTTGCACTCCTCCCACTCCACTATTGTTGTTAGTTATTAATTTTTTCAACTACGTGCTCTTTGCTTTTCTCGTGCTTATCAAAAGCTGGGTGACTGAAATTATTTATCCCTGTATAAAAGGTGCAGTTCTTATCGATGCTCACGGCATAGTTTGCACCACAACTCGCTGCGCTCAGCATTAGTTTGGAGCCAGCCGACATCATCCAACCACTTTTCCGCAAACACACGTTTTCTGTGCGGTTCAGGTGGTCGTTCCGTTTGGCGTCTCTCTGGAGGTGATGGTGCTGGAACACCAAAATAGTTACTTAATGGCGCTTGCTTCTTGGACATTTTGACGAGAGTTTGGCTGTAATACTGTAAGAATAATGCGTCAGGTAACTTTCTCCGTAGAAAGATCCAGCAGCATTCATGGTTTGGAACCTCCCTCGTTGGAGTAAGAATGCGCTGTGATTGGCCACAATTGGCCAGTGCACTCTCGCAAGACGTGCTGTGATTGGCCAGTAGCCACTTTGAGTGGCAGTCGGTGGGAAACGCTCTCGCCACAGAATTTACTAGTGTGTATTCTGGCCATAATAATCATTCTGGGCGGCCCCAGCTGTTGGTACGCAGAAGCGCTTCCCGACGCTTGATTGACAGCGCATTTTGAATTTTGACGACGCATGCGCTGTGGCGCACCACTTATGTGCAGCCCTGGACATAAACTACCTGTCAGTATTTGCCCTTATCCCCAAACTAATTTGCTTTTTTTTTTTTTTTACTATTTAAAAAAAAACCTTTTAAAATAGTTCAAATAGCCGATCTACAAGCTCACAATGTCTCGATGTAGATCGGCTAGTTGAACTATTTTAAGATGGAGCCCATAAACTCTGTTACTCAGATGGAGCCCATAAACTCTGTTACTAAAGATGGAGCCCATAAACTCTGTTACTCAGATGGAGCCCATAAACTCTGTTACTAAATATGGAGCCCATAGACTGTGTTACTCAGATGGAGCCCATAGACTCTGTTACTAAAGATGGAGCCCATAGACTCTGTTACTCAGATGGAGCCCATAAACTCTGTTACTAAAGATGGAGCCCATAGACTCTGTTACTCAGATGGAGCCCATAGACTCTGTTACTCAGATGGAGCCCATAGACTGTGTTACTCATATGGAGCCCATAAACTCTGTTACTAAAGATGGAGCCCATAGACTCTGTTACTCAGATGGAGCCCATAAACTCTGTTACTAAAGATGGAGCCCATAGACTCTGTTACTCAGATGGAGCCCATAGACTCTGTTACTCAGATGGAGCCCATAAACTCTGTTACTCAGATGGAGCCCATAAACTCTGTTACTCAGATGGAGCCCATAAACTCTGTTACTAAAGATGGAGCCCATAGACTGTGTTACTCAGATGGAGCCCATAGACTCTGTTACTCATATGGAGCCCATAAACTCTGTTACTAAAGATGGAGCCCATAGACTCTGTTACTCATATGGAGCCCATAAACTGTTACTAAAGATGGAGCCCATAGTTCAAATAGCCGATCTACAAGCTCACAATGTCTCGATGTAGATCGGCTAGTTGAACTATTTTAAGATGGAGCCCATAAACTCTGTTACTCAGATGGAGCCCATAAACTCTGTTACTAAAGATGGAGCCCATAAACTCTGTTACTCAGATGGAGCCCATAAACTCTGTTACTAAAGATGGAGCCCATAGACTGTGTTACTCAGATGGAGCCCATAGACTCTGTTACTAAAGATGGAGCCCATAGACTCTGTTACTCAGATGGAGCCCATAAACTCTGTTACTAAAGATGGAGCCCATAGACTCTGTTACTCAGATGGAGCCCATAGACTCTGTTACTCAGATGGAGCCCATAGACTGTGTTACTCATATGGAGCCCATAAACTCTGTTACTAAAGATGGAGCCCATAGACTCTGTTACTCAGATGGAGCCCATAGACTGTTACTCAGATGGAGCCCATAAACTCTGTTACTCAGATGGAGCCCATAAACTCTGTTACTCAGATGGAGCCCATAAACTCTGTTACTAAAGATGGAGCCCATAGACTGTGTTACTCAGATGGAGCCCATAGACTCTGTTACTCATATGGAGCCCATAAACTCTGTTACTAAAGATGGAGCCCATAGACTCTGTTACTCATATGGAGCCCATAAACTGTTACTAAAGATGGAGCCCATAAACTCTGTTACTAAAGATGGAGCCCATAAACTCTGTTACTCAGATGGAGCCCATAGACTCTGTTACTCAGATGGAGCCCATAAACTCTGTTACTAAAGATGGAGCCCATAGACTCTGTTACTCATATGGAGCCCATAAACTCTGTTACTAAAGATGGAGCCCATAGACTCTGTTACTAAAGATGGAGCCCATAGACTCTGTTACTCATATGGAGCCCATAGACTGTGTTACTCAGATGGAGCCCATAGACTCTGTTACTCATATGGAGCCCATAGACTGTGTTACTCAGATGGAGCCCATAGACTCTGTTACTCATATGGAGCCCATAAACTCTGTTACTAAAGATGGAGCCCATAGACTCTGTTACTCATATGGAGCCCATAAACTCTGTTACTAAAGATGGAGCCCATAAACTCTGTTACTAAAGATGGAGCCCATAGACTCTGTTACTCATATGGAGCCCATAGACTGTGTTACTCAGATGGAGCCCATAGACTCTGTTACTCATATGGAGCCCATAGACTATGTTACTAAAGATGGAGCCCATAAACTCTGTTACTAAAGATGGAGCCCATAGACTCTGTTACTCAGATGTAGCCCATAGACTCTGTTACTCAGATGGAGCCCATAGACTCTGTTACTCAGATGGAGCCCATAGACTCTGTTACTCAGATGGAGCCCATAGACTGTGTTACTCAGATGGAGCCCATAGACTGTGTTACTCAGATGGAGCCCATAGACTCTGTTACTCAGATGGAGCCCATAGACTCTGTTACTCAGATGGAGCCCATAGACTCTGTTACTCATATGGAGCCCATAGACTCTGTTACTAAAGATGGAGCCCATAGACTCTGTTACTCATATGGAGCCCATAGACTCTGTTACTAAAGATGGAGCCCATAGACTCTGTTACTAAAGATGGAGCCCATAAACTCTGTTACTCATATGGAGCCCATAAACTCTGTTACTCATATGGAGCCCATAAACTCTGTTACTAAAGATGGAGCCCATAGACTCTGTTACTAAAGATGGAGCCCATAGAATGTGTTACTCATATGGAGCCCATAGACTCTGTTACTCATATGGAGCCCATAGACTCTGTTACTAAAGATGGAGCCCATAGACTCTGTTACTCAGATGGAGCCCATAGACTCTGTTACTCAGATGGAGCCCATAGACTCTGTTACTCAGATGGAGCCCATAGACTCTGTTACTCATATGGAGCCCATAGACTGTGTTACTCAGATGGAACCCATAGACTCTGTTACTCATATGGAGCCCATAAACTCTGTTACTAAAGATGGAGCCCATAAACTCTGTTACTAAAGATGGAGCCCATAGACTCTGTTACTCATATGGAGCCCATAAACTCTGTTACTAAAGATGGAGCCCATAAACTCTGTTACTAAAGATGGAGCCCATAGACTCTGTTACTCATATGGAGCCCATAGACTGTGTTACTCAGATGGAGCCCATAGACTCTGTTACTCATATGGAGCCCATAGACTCTGTTACTAAAGATGGAGCCCATAAACTCTGTTACTAAAGATGGAGCCCATAGACTCTGTTACTCAGATGGAGCCCATAGACTCTGTTACTCAGATGGAGCCCATAGACTCTGTTACTCAGATGGAGCCCATAGACTGTGTTACTCAGATGGAGCCCATAGACTCTGTTACTCATATGGAGCCCATAGACTCTGTTACTAAAGATGGAGCCCATAGACTCTGTTACTAAAGATGGAGCCCATAAACTCTGTTACTCATATGGAGCCCATAAACTCTGTTACTAAAGATGGAGCCCATAGACTCTGTTACTAAAGATGGAGCCCATAGAATGTGTTACTCATATGGAGCCCATAGACTCTGTTACTCATATGGAGCCCATATACTCTGTTACTAAAGATGGAGCCCATATACTCTGTTACTCAGATGGAGCCCATAGACTCTGTTACTCAGATGGAGCCCATAGACTCTGTTACTCAGATGGAGCCCATAGACTCTGTTACTCAGATGGAGCCCATAGACTCTGTTACTCAGATGGAGCCCATAGACTCTGTTACTCAGATGGAGCCCATTGACTCTGTTACTCAGATGGAGCCCATAGACTCTGTTACTCAGATGGAGCCCATAGACTCTGTTACTCATATGGAGCCCATAAACTCTGTTACTAAAGATGGAGCCCATAAACTCTGTTACTCATATGGAGCCCATAGACTCTGTTACTCATATGGAGCCCATAGACTGTGTTACTCATATGGAGCCCATATACTATGTTACTAAAGATGGAGCCCATAGACTCTGTTACTAAAGATGGAGCCCATAGACTCTGTTACTCAGATGGAGCCCATAGACTGTGTTACTCAGATGGAGCCCATAGACTCTGTTACTCATATGGAGCCCATAGACTCTGTTACTAAAGATGGAGCCCATAAACTCTGTTACTCATATGGAGCCCATAGACTCTGTTACTCAGATGGAGCCCATAGACTGTGTTACTCATATGGAGCCCATAGACTATGTTACTAAAGATGGAGCCCATAGACTGTGTTACTCATATGGAGCCCATAGACTCTGTTACTCAGATGGAGCCCATAGACTGTGTTACTCATATGGAGCCCATAAACTCTGTTACTCAGATGGAGCCCATAGACTCTGTTACTCAGATGGAGCCCATAGACTGTGTTACTCAGGCCTATTTGAATTTCAATCGTGAAAGGTAACGGTACTGGACGTTACGATGTCGGTACTGGACGTTACGATGTTTCCACACGACAGAGATGACGTGAAAGCTTGCCCTTTTGGCTACGACAAACTCCCATGAATCCCCCCTGGCCTGGCCTGCTTGTCACCTCGCTGACCAGGGCACTACGATAAATAACCCACCCAACGCCAAACTTTAATTGTAAGGCAAGCTGTTTCCAAATGCCAGCGGAGATGAAATAGTGTGGGGGAGCGTTGTGAGGCGTGAGGCGTGAGCGATGGTTCCGGGTTGTTGCGCGTGTGTGTGTTCAGTAACGTGTTGTTAGAAGGTCACAGTTAAAAGAAAAAAGAGAGAGCAAGGATATCAAAAGGCTGTTCATTCAGAAGACATTTCTTTCCACTGAAATGATTTCAATTAAATGCCACGGTCGGTGACGGCCGTGCCCACAGCCCTGTCTTTCTTCTGCCTCTGGTTGGACATTACGGACCAGCGCATTACTTAACCCCAATCTGTAGAGCAGTAGTTCCCAAACTTTTTCATGTCAAGGACCCCCAAATTGACACTAAATAACCTGTGGACCCCCATTAGAAAATATATGCCAGGGACCCTTATACGATAATTTATGTTACGGCTCCAAGCAGCGATTCTCAACCCGTTTAATTTCAAAGACCACCAGTTTGAGTCTACGGTGCCTACGGACCCCCATTTAATGGCCTTTCTATCTCTGAGACCACAATTTTTATTTTAAAATGAATGTTAATTTAACTCTGAGAGTGTAACAATGGAACCAAATCGACCCGTTAGGGTCCATTTGGTTCCTAACTATATAATTTAGCTGTGGATCCCCTGGAAGTCCCTCAAGGACCCCTGGGGGTCCCCGGACCCACTTTGGGAACCACTGCTGTATAGGTGTGCATTAATTGGCACTGCCCTCACAATTCAATTCGATTGCGATTAACCAGGTAATTCTACGATGCATATTGCAATGCATCGCACTTTTCTACCACACTACTCCAGTAGCTGATGGCTGCTGGAAGAATTGATGCATGGATACAAAATAAATACATTAAAAGTGATGATTGTAAAGTGCGGATTGGGGTTCCAGTAGTTTATCTCAGGGATCCTTATGCTTCGTTCACACAGATACATAGACCCAGGCTGCCATTCATTGTCAATGGAAGTCAACGGCATGAATATACAGATATACAGTCTACCATTCATTGTCAATGGAAGCCAGCGACATGAAGATACAAAGATACAGTCCACCATTCATTGTGAATGGAAGCCAGCAACATGAAGATACAAATATACAGTCCACCATTTATTGTCAATGGAAGCACAGCGACATGAAGATACAAAGATACAGTATACCATTCATTGTCAATGGAAGCCAGCGACATGAAGATACAAAGATACAGTCTACCATTCATTGTCAATGGAAGCACAGCAACATGAAGATACAAAGATACAGTCTACCATTCATTGTCAATGGAAGCACAGCGACACGAAGATACAAAGATGCAGTAAGTATACCATTAATTGTCAATGGAAGCACAGCGACATAAAGATACAAAGATACAGTCCACCATTCATTGTCAATGGAAGCACAGCGACACGAAGATACAAATATGCAGTAAGTATACCATTCATTGTCAATGGAAGCCAGCAACATGAAGATACAAAGCCATTCACTTGATGGAAAACACCTGACATGTGGCTGCTACAAACATCTACAAAGTTACATTCCAAGTTGCTTCAACTGCAACTACAATACCAACAAGTTTGTTTCACCATTTCTCCACACAATCCCTGCTCGTCGCCGGGAGACTAATTAGGCAGTTCCCTGCAGTGCTTTTTAAGCCATTTAGACCTGAGGACGATTATACAAAATGTTCAGTTTTCAGAAAAAACTATGTTTCTATGTCAGTGGTGCTCAAACATTTTCATGTCAAGGACCCCCAGAATTATCTGTAATTGGCCGCCGGCCCCCCATCTGAAAATATGTTGTTCCAGGCACCGAGTGCCGCACTATGAGCTTGTAGATCTGCTATTTTACAATAGCTAAAGTATAACAGAAAACGTTCAGAATGTGTTAACATGCAGGCTTCCTGTTATTTCTCCCACTCATCGGACACATGCAGTGACAGTGCTATAAGTCGCTGTGTGTCTTCTCACAGTTCAAACGCAGCAGAATAACCTTTAGAATGTCAAGGATCCCCATCCATGCATTTAGACTACAGACAGACCCCCCACATGCAGATCACTTTGTGATGCCAATCTAAACTGCACATTTAACTTTAAAAGGGATGTTTCTAGGGGTGCACGATCATGAAATTACGACCGATATCCGATCTCCGATTATTTGCAGGGTCATATCTGCCGATACCGATTCTGACCAATTCCAATATTATACAGAGGACCTCAATGGAAACAAGCCTAGGCCCTATAGGGGCTTATTGGCCCAAAGGCTGTTAATAAAGTATTCAAATAATCAATAATTAGCATACTACTTTTCCAAGTGTCTGTTTTCACAACTGAATGCACAAATTAAATATACATTGTTTTTATTATTTTTTTTGCTGTTGAAAACCGATTAAATAATCTGTATTATTTCGAGACGAATACGATACCGATATGGCTTTTTTATTATGGCCGATATGGCCAATTCCGATTAATCGTGCATCCCTAGATATTTCATGTTTGAGGTCATTGCAACGTCTACTCAGGCTCAAGTTGCTTGGATCAGTATTTAGATTGACGTGTCCACTTCCTGTATAAGACCATTGTTCACTTCAAACTCCATTTGAACCACGATATAATTCATTGAAAACACCCGTCCTTGATTCTGGTGACTATATAATGCCATCCTAATAGGTGGTTTTTCCAATAAACTATTTGTGGCCAACTTTGACTGAGGGACTGCCATTAGATTTGTCATGTCACATGAAAGCAGGGAATCACAGCTTCAAATAGACATATTGGTTGTTCAGTTTGAACCACCAGTTTTGGAGATATTGCTTATAGAGTAATGTCTTGCAGAGAAACAGCGAGTTGAGAAAACAGGCTTGAAAGGTTTACTTCTTCTGTGGACTTGTTTAGGCATGCAGTCTGTAGGACACATGCTCTAAAGGACAATTATAATAATGAGGCAACAAAACAATGAGTTTGGAAGTATAAAACAAAACAGCACCACAGGGGTGTGACAGATGAGATAATCTCAGACTGTAACTTAGAGGAGATACTCTTTATAAAGGGGTATTATTAAATGTTTACATCTAAATTTCTATGACAGACTCTAACATTACACCTATAGCTACATGTTTAAGCATTTATTTCATATTAAATGTCAATTTCAGCTCAGACACTTTTTTCAGACATGCTCTAGTTAGTATGTGAAGAGTCTGCCTGTGCTATTAACTCATGTTAGGATATATATATATATATATATATATATATATATATATATATATATATATATATATAAATATATATATATATATATATTGTATTTCTACTCTGGTGAAAAGCTGGAGGTTGCATGATGGCAGGCTCTCAGTCAAATCTGTTCACATTTTCATTTATTTTCATAGAATTTATTTGAGGAAAGAAAAGGGAAATTAATGAAAAGAAGTAATTATAAAAACTCCCGCATTAGGACAATATCAGTCACCAGAATCAAGGACATGTTTTCAATGAATCTACACGGTTCAAATGGAGTTTGAAGTTACAATGACTTTTTATAGGAAGCAGAGCAATGTGTCACATCACGAGTCACGACGCATCGTTTAATTCAATCAGAGCTGTTTGGATGTATATGGGCGATATTCGCTACACATTATATTGTGCATATTTAATCTGGACAAAATTGGCATATTATTTCGGGCCAGTGATGGTTCAGGGGTAGAGTTGCCGGATGGTAACCGCAAGGTTGCCAGTTCGAACCCGGGCTCCCCCAGAGTTAGTGTCAAAGTGTCTTTGAGCAAGACACTGAACCCCTAATTGAACTAAATGCTCCTGATGTGCTGGTTGGTGCCTTGCATGGTTTCCGCTGCCATCGGTGTATGAATGTGTGTGTGAATGTGAATGGGTGAATGTAATGCACAATATATACAAGCGCCTTGGATAAAGGCGCAATATAAATGCACCATTTATCCATGGTTGGTGTCATAGTGCACGTTGCATGGGCTCTGCTTTTTCACATGCTTTCTCAGCCTTGCCAGCCGCACACAAAGACTATGGAGCACTTGTTTCCCGCGCCATCAGACTCATGAATAGACATGAAACACTATACAAGGCTCGGACAATATATAGCCATATGTCTGTGGCTAATATAATGGCATTCTGCACTTTTGCGCCTGAACTCTTGCACCTTTCAGTAGTAGTTTTAGAGATTACTAAACTAAAGATTTAAACACACAATGAATGTCACGTGCCTTTTACTTGTATTGCTGACAATGAAGTTGAACCTTGAAACTTGCTGTATATCTCCCTGCCTGCTCTCAATTGGTGGTCTTCTAATGCAATGGTTCTCAGGTGTAACAATCACGCGTATCACGAAACATGGTTGACGATACGATACATGGGCGATATTGGTTCATTATGGTTGATGATACGGTAGGATTCAATGATTTGAATGAGTTGAGGCGTTACATTTAGTTTGATTCAGGTCCGCAGATAAATACTACTGTAAATAGCAGATCTACAAGCTCACAACACCTCACAATGCTAGGCGTTGTGAGCTTGTAGATCAGCATTTTTCACGTTGTATGCATATCTAATATATTAGTTGACAATTTGGCCAATGTTTGACCAGATTTATGTTGAAGTGATGGTTTTCCTTAAAAAAACAAAGAAGTATTTAAAAGGTCTAAAATATCCTTAATGTTCTCTATCTAACTGCAAACTTTATATGAATGTTCTCTATCTATTTGCAAACTTTATTTTCCATTGACTTAATTGTGCTGTCCAGAGATAAGAGCATACATTGCTGACTACATCAATTACAAATTACAATATACATAATCAATAGAGATTACACTCAAAGGTGATGGGGACATTGGAAGAAGGCCTGCATATGGTGCTTTTTTTTTTCCTGTAATACAATACAAGGAAAGAATAATAAGTTTAGTAAGGACTAAGTTTATATAGATTACATAGGATGAAGTATCTGACAAATACAATACATACTACAGTACAGTACAGTACAGTACAGTACACGGCTCACAGTTTCCAAAACCTTCTAGCTGGGAACCCAAAAGAGACATTTGATCGCAAATCACTTTTTAAGTATAACAAGTATATTTTCGTATTTATTCATGATTTTGTTTGAAATTCTCTTTATTTTATTTTATTATTTTTATTATTAGTTTTTGGGGGTGGGGGTCCGAAAATGTTTTTCAATAGGCTATAACAATACTACCTAATATCTACTTAAAAACAATAGTACCTAATATCTACTTAACAATACTACTGTTCTGGAACCTGACCTCTTTAGTTTGGACTTCATGCACCACCTTGTGGTTGGTTAGTGTTATTTCTTTCTCTTTTTTTAATGGTATATTCCAGGTGATGGTATGGTCCAGTTTAGATTTGTCAGGGGTAATTGAAAGCAATTTAGTTCATTCCCTCATGGCATATGAGAAGCAAGCATGCAGCAGAGTGTTCTCCACAGCTCTCCAACGTTATGTGTTTTGGTGTAGATATGTCTGTAAGTAAACTCAAATGTGATAATGCAAAACTGTCAAAGAAGATGTGTGAGTTGAGTAATGTGAACTAGTCAATTTAGTTGTCTACATGTTGGTCTACAGATTATCATGTACCATGTTAGCTACAGGAGTGTGATTGCATCAGCTATGTGTAATGTTTTCATGTTTTCTTTTGAGTGTTTTTCTAAAACCCATGTCTTTGTTTGTTTATGTTTTACAGTCTTACAAATATCCATACATCAACAGTAAAGATTACTCTTCCCAAGAAATGTCTTTATTATTGGAGTTGTACGCTATCTGTCTAGCCTTTAGTTTAGTTTAGTTTATTTGATCATCCTTCAGTTTCAAATACAATATTTAAAGAAAATGAATGTAAGCCGTTGAAAACAGAACAAAAAACCGAAAAACATGAAGATGATCAAAAGGAGTAGGCAGAAGCTAAAAGCTTATAGATTCCTATCCTACTTACAGAACATGAATCGTAATACTCATTACATTAACGAGAATTTCACCCTACACCAAACCCCCCCCCCCCCCCCCCCCAGTGTCACCGTAGAGATAGCATTACATAACCGTTAGATTACACATTATAATTGTTGTTGTTTTTTTATCCCTATTCACGATACCCTCGTTGCCAATGATCATTATCATTTATGTTGTTGCTGAGTAATGTCATTTGGTTCACACATTTTTTTTTTTTTTATGTTACCATATATACAATAATATTAGTTAATTAATTATTAATAATTACAGTACTAATTACTTAAAGAAAGAAAGAAAGAAAATAAGAAAGAAAGAAGTATCAGTTGATCATACAATAACGTCAACATTATACATAATTTCCCTATAGTATGCTGTATTTGTCCAAAAGGATTCGCTTGAGCAATTTTTTAAATTTTGAAAAGTCACTACTATGTTTGACTTCCTCTGGTAGGGCATTCCAGATCTTAACCCCTCGGACAGAGATACACATACTCTTCCGAGTGGTCTTGGCACTGGGTTGTTGGAAATTTAAGTCTCCTCTTAACTCATACCCCCCTTCCCTATCCTTGAAGTATGACAGGATAGTTTTAGGAATTAGTCTATTTCTTACTTTATACATAATAAGAGCTGTTTTATGTTCAACTAAATCAATAAACTTCAATGTATTTGACCTTAAAAACAGTTCATTAGTATGATCATAATACCCTACCTTATGCACTAATCTTATGGCTCTCTTTTGTATGATGACAAGTGGCTGGAGGTTTCCTTTGTAATTATTTCCCCAGACCTCCACACAATAGGATAGATATGGTAATATTAGCGTATTATATAATGTGAGTAGTGACTTATAATTTAATAAATACCTTGCTTTGCCAAGAACACCAACACTTCTTGCTATTTTGGACCGGATATACTTTATATGGGGTTTCCAAGTGAATTTGTGGTCAATTATTACTCCTAAAAAGGTGTTCTCATAAACTCTTTCCAATTTTACATTATTAATTTTTAATTCAACTAATGTGTTAGAATGTATTTTTTTATTTCCAAAGATCATGAATTTAGTTTTTTTCAGATTGAGTGATAATTTATTAGTGTCAAACCACATTTTCAGTTTCTCTAGTTCTGCAGAGACAACCTCCAATAGTTGTTGGAGGTTCTCCCCAGCACAAAAGATGTTGGTGTCGTCGGCAAAAACAACATACTGTAGAATGTTTGAAACTCTGCAAATGTCATTAATATATAATATAAATAGTTTAGGACCTAAAATAGAGCCCTGCGGTACCCCACAGGTGATGGGTGAGCTGCTTGACTTATATTCGCCCATCTGAACATACTGTTGTCTGTTTGTGATGTAGCTTTTAATCCAATTAAACCCTACCCCTCTAATCCCATATCGTTCCAGTTTATGTAATAATATTTCATGGTTTATTGTGTCGAATGCCTTTTTTAAGTCTATAAAAATACCTAGTGCATATTTGTTATTGTCAATTGATGAAGTCAATTCTTCGGATAACTCCATCAATGCCATTGTTGTTGACCGTCCAGATCTAAATCCATATTGGCTATCCATTAATAAATTATGTTTATCTATAAAACTGTCTAACCTTATAGAGAATATTTTTTCCAGGATTTTTGAGAACTGTGACAGAAGGGAGATAGGCCGGTAATTTGTGAAGAGATGTTTATCACCAGCTTTGTGTATTGGGATCACCTTAGCTGTTTTCATTTGACTGGGGAAGAAGCCTGTCTTAAGTGATAAATTACAGATGTATGTTAAGGGGTCAGCCACAGCACTAATAACATTTTTTAGAACTAACATATCAATACCATCGACATCAGTAGAAGTTTTATTGTTTAACTTGTGAACAATGTCAAGTATTTCTTCTTTGTTGGTACTTTGTAAAAAAATTGTGGCAGGGTTCCTTTCATCTGACAGTTGATCAACACCACCCCCCGGAGGGGGTGGAGTTATTTCCGCTGCCAAGTCAGGACCCACACTCACAAAGAATTTATTGAATTCATCTACCACCTCATGCATATTATTGATTGTCCTGTCATTATCAATAAATTGGTCTGTATAATTAGAGTTAGTTCTGTTCCTGATAATAGTGTTTAATATTTTCCATGTACCTTTGATGTTATTTTTATTTTTGTCAAATAGTTTATTAAAATATTCTTTCTTACCTCTCCTAATAATATCCACTAATTTATTTTTATATATTTTATATTTAGTTTCTTTGTCAATGGTTCTATTTTTCATAAAGTCTCTATATAGTTTATTCTTTTTTTTACAGGCATTGGCCAGTCCCCTTGTCATCCATGGCTTGTCAACAGTATTTATTTTTTTTTATATTCGAGTAATGGACAGTTTTTATCATATAATAATGGGAATATTTCTAGGAACTTGTCATATGCTATATCAACCTCTTCAGCTTCCAAAATATTTTTCCAGTCTTGAGATGTTAAATCTCTCTTGAATGCATTAAGAGCTTCCTCTGTCCTCACTCTCCTGTATGACGTTGTTGTATGATCATTTTTAACAAAGTTGTAATTACAGTCATAGATCGCAAAGACCGGCAGATGGTCACTGATGTCATTTATAAGTATGCCGCTCACTATATTATTCTCCATATTGTTAGTAAATATATTGTCAATTAAGGTTGCAGAATTAGATGTGATTCTGGTTGGCTTCGTTATGATAGGATATAAACTCATGCTATACATTACAGCCTTAAATTCATCAATTAATCTATTGTTATTAGGGTTCAAAAGGTCAAGATTAAAATCCCCACAAATATAAGCGACCTTCTGCTCAATCTTTGCGAACATCCCTTCCATGAGGTTATTGAAGGTTTCGACATTGTTATCAGGAGCTCTATAAATGCAGCTGATTGTGATGTTTTTTCTTTTTTCCATGCAGATCTCTACGGTGACACATTCACATACATCATCAATAGCAGTAGTCATGTTGTCTACAATCTTATATTTAAGTCTACTGTCTACATAAAGAGCTGTCCCCCCTCTATCCCTGTTTATTCTATTAACAAAATTGAAATCGTAGCCCTCCATCTCAAAATCCACCCCCCTCTCCAGGCTAAGCCATGTTTCAGAAATTGCAATTACATTGAATGGTGTGCTGAATTGTCTCAGGTATTCCTTAATACTTGTAAAGTTAGCGTATAGACTCCTGCTATTGAAGTGTATGATTGATATGCAGTGATCTAGCCCTGCACAGACACGCAAGTGCGAGGACAGAATAGTAAGAAGACAACCACACAGCGGACAAAGACAATCGGGAGCTGTCTACAGATTAACACTCTGCATGCCTAACATTAACTTGAAGTGGCTAAACTGCAGTTAAGCAAGTAGCCAGTATGTCTCTTCCAGAGAAAATGGATGAGACTTTTGTGACCAGATCACACGTTTTTGGCTCCAATGGTTCAAAGCACTCCAGCAAGTCTTCAGTGCACTCCGGAAGGCTTCAGTGCATTCCAGAAAGGTTTCGGTGCATTCCAGCAAGAAGTCAGAGCACTCCGGCCCAGTGTCAGTACACTCCAGCCAGGCTTCAGGACGCTCCAACAGATCAACAGCCAGTGCTGCAGCCACCAAAGCCAGAGCCAAGGCACAGGCAGCACAGGCAGCACAGGCAGAGATCTCCTTTGCAGAAAAAGAGGCAAACATGATGAGAGAGAAAGCACAACTTGAAGCTGAGACAACTCGTCAGAAAGCAGGACTTGAAGCTGAGACAACTCGTCAGAAAGCAGGACTTGAAGCTGAGACAACTCGTCGGACAGCAGAGGTGGAAGCTGAAAATACACGACGTATATAGCAGAAGTAGAGGCCAACCTTCATGTGTTGCAGGTACAGAAAGCAGCAGTCGTAGCTTCAGCAGAGGCAGATGTCTATGAGGCTGCAGCTGAAGCTGAACTGGAAGGTGAGCCCAATAGAGACTTCACTGAATTGGCCACTCAAGATCCAGTGCAAAGAACCAGTGAGTATGTACAGAACCACGCAGTGGCAGAAGACATGACACAATATCAAACCCAGTCTATAACACCCGGTGCTCAGAAAGCAGTACCAGACTCTATGCACATAAGATCCACCCCAGTTTCAGACTACGTCTCTCGCTCTCATAACACATATATTCCCCCCTACCATGCCAACATAAACAATACCCCTATTGCAAGAGACATTCCCCCCTGCCGCACCAACATAAACAATGCCCCTATGGCAAGAGACACTCTCCCCTTCCATCCCAACACACACAGTGCCTCTAGCTAAGGAGTGTTCATAAAAGAAGAAGAATATGCAATGCCGGAAAGTGCTCAAAAGCACAGAGCATACCCTGCAAAGTCCCACACCTACTCTCTCTATCCGCCAGAGACTGATGACCTAGCAAAACACATGATACGTAGAGAGGTTGTTAGTTCTGGGTTACTGACATTTGATGATTGTCCTGAGAATTACTGGGCGTGGAAGTTCTCTTTCCAAAGTGTTATGAGAGATCTTAATTTATCAGACAGAGAAGAGCTAGATCTGCTCACAAAGTGGCTCGGCCCAGAGTCATCTCAGCTAGCCAAGAGACTCAGGTCAGTGCACATTAACAATCCAGCCGCAGGGGTCAAGATGATTTGGAAGAGATTAGAGGAAAGTTATGGTTGCCCAGAGGTGATAGAGAATGCCCTGTTGAAAAAACTAGATGACTTCCCTAGAATCTCAGACACGGACAACATAAAGTTAAGAGAACTTGGTGACATTCTATTGGAAATTGATGCAGCTATGGCAGGTGGCTACTTAACAGGGTTATCTTATCTTAACACACACCGTGGAATTAATCCAATCATTGAAAAGCTTTCATTCCGTTTGCAAGATAGATGGATCTCCTGTGGCTCCAAGTACAAGGAGAAGGAGAACTACAGAGTCTCCTTTCCGCCATTCAGCTTTTTCACCAAATTTATTGTTGACCAAGCAAGGATTAGGAACGATCCTAGCTTTGCGTTCTCTAGAACTAGTCACCATAGCCCTGCAAAAACAGACAAGCTAGGTATAAGTAATGTATCTGTTAAAAGGACTGAAGTGTCAGCTACAACAGCAGACTCTCAGGAACCAGACATTCAGTGTCCAATCCACAACAAGCCACATCCACTGTCCAAGTGCCGGGATTTCAGAAGTAAGCACATAGATGAGCGTAAGGCTTATCTGAAAGAAAAGTGGATTTGCTTTAAATGTTGTGCATCCACTAAGCACATTGCAAGAAACTGTGATGTCAATGTCAAATGCAAAGAATGCAACAGTGATAGACACACCTCAGCTCTGCATCCTGGTCCAGCTCCCTGGATGGAAGAGGCACCTACAACTGTGAGGGAGCAAGGCGGGGAGTCAGAGGAGACTGCCTCATCTGCTTCAGTTACATCGATGTGCACAGAGATAATTATGTGGAATAGCATCAAAACCCAGATCATGCTCCAAAATCAGTTTAGTGTCTGTTTTTCCCTCTGGCTGTCCTGACAAAGCAAAGAAAATGTATGCAGTGTTGGATGACCAAAGTAATCAGGCATTAGTGAAATCTGAATTCTTTGATCTTTTTGGCATTGGCGGTGACTCAACCCCTTACACTCTGAGAACATGCTCAGGTATTATGGAGACAACAGGGAGGAGAGTATCCAATTTCACTGTCCAGTCCATTGATGGGAAAACGCAGGTAAAACTTCCCACTCTAATTGAATGTGACATGATGCCGGATGACACATCAGAAATCCCTACACCTGACATTGCCCAATATTTCCCCCACCTGAAACAAGCAGCAAACCAGATCCCAGCACTAGACCCTAGCGCTCAAATCATCCTTCTCTTAGGCAGAGATATTTTAAGTGTACACAAGGTATGTGACCAGTTTAATGGGCCTCACAACACACCTTATGCACAACGGCTAGAGTTGGGTTGGGTTATAGTAGGAGAAGTATGCTTGGGTGGAGCTCACACACCAGCAGATGTAAGCATCTTCAAAACAAATGTGCTACATGACAGACGCACATCTTTGCTCAGTCCTTGCAAGAACAGAATTCAAGTAAAGGAGAGATTCAGTCCCGACGCACCACAGCCACACAAAACGTCCCAGTGCTGTCTAGAGACTGTCACCCCTAACACAGACAGCTTGGGAGATGGTTTGTTTGTTAGGACTCCAGATGAAGAGGAACCCGCTCTGTCCATGGAGGATAGCATGTTCCTGGATATGGACAGAGAAGTGTACATGGGTGATGGACATGCCTCTGTATCTATGGAAGCTGAAGCCGTCAGCCTGTTGCAGAGAACCGAACAGATGTTATCAGCCAGCAATCTCAAGCTACACAAGTTTGCATCCAACAGTAGCTCAGTCATGGAAGCTCATCTACAGCAGACTAACTGGTTCTCAGGCCCACCATGTCTGCACCTGGAGGATATAGGGGAAAATATAGAGACAAAATCCTTCGACCCTGGTCCAGACTGATGGCAAACCCAACATTCAGGAGGTTGTCCTTCTGAAAGACTGTCAGGTAGGCTATAGCAAAATGAGTGGCCAGTAGAGGGCTCATTAGGCCAGTAATGTCAAGAGTACATGTTTACATGGTTCATGTTAAAATAGTTAAACAAGCAAAGTGTACCTTCAACCTGTGTCCGAAATGATTGTTCTGTTGTCAGGTGAAAAGTAATGTTACTTACTCTGTTTAGTCTGCTAAAGTAATAGTGGTATACAAAGTATTATACCAGGCGGGGAGTGTTCTGGAACCTGACCTCTTTAGTTTGGACTCCATGCACCACCTTGTGGTTGGTTAGTGTTATTTCTTTCTCTTTTTTGAATGGTATATTCCAGGTGATGGTATGGTCCAGTTTAGGTTTGTCAGGGGTAATTGAAAGCAATTTAGTTCATTCCCTCATGGCATATGAGAAGCAAGCATGCAGCAGAGTGTTCTCCACAGCTCTCCAACGTTATGTGTTTTGGTGTAGATATGTCTGTAAGTAAACTCAAATGTGATAATGCAAAACTGTCTAAGAAAATGTGTGAGTTGAGTAATGTGAACCAGTCAATTTAGTTGTCTACATGTTGGTCTACAGATTATCATGTACCATGTTAGCTACAGGAGTGTGATTGCATCAGCTATGTGTAATGTTTTCATGTTTTCTTTTGAGTGTTTTTCTAAAACCCATGTCTTTGTTTGTTTATGTTTTACAGTCTTACAAATATCCATAAATCTACAGTAAAGATTACTCTTCCCAAGAAATGTCTTTATTATTGGAGTTGTACGCTATCTGTCTAGCCCTGCACAGACACGCAAGTGCGATGACAGAATAACTACCTAATATCTACTTAAAAACAAAATGGAAACAACAGGCAACACAAAAAGTAGTGATATATTAAGCATCAGATTACAGATTACTGATTACAATTTAGGCATTTATCAGACGCTCTTAATACAGAGCGATTTACATTAAGCAAGAACAAAATCAGAGCAATACATCATACATAAAAGTAGTTATATCATCAATCATACATAAGCTAGAACGAAACAGAGGAATATCTATATAATGAAACTATGCAATATGCATAGTGCTATGTCTACATAAAATGCTATCTAAGTCTACATAACATAATCTAAGTCTACATAAAATGCTATCTAAGTTACATAAATTGAGCCTTTACATACGCCTGTAAGGTCGTCAAGGCTAGGAACAAGTGCTACGGGCCAATATGGAGTCTGAAGAGGTGTGTTTTAACTTTTCAGACTACAGCGGAAGATTGGGAGTGATAGAGTCTGCAGCTCTCATTGGAATGGGAAGTTAATTCCATATAGTTTTGGAGCCAGAAGGGAGAAGAGTTTACTTTAGTGTTTAGCTCATACTTTACTTTAGATTACTTTAGCTCCTTCATACACAGCCCAGCAGCAGCGGGGAGAAAGCATCAGATTACTGGAACAGGTGCCACTACACCCCCACCCTGTTCTCCCACGCTACGCTGCCCCTATGCACCCTGAGAGAGAGAGAGAGAGAGAGAGAGAGAGGGACAACAGCAGCAGTGAAAGGCAGAGTCAGCACTCTCGGAGACAGCTATAGTGTTCTGGCAGAGTGGAGTGGAGTGCGCTTTGCATTAGTTGTGCTGAGCTGACATCCAACGCTGTCCCGCGCGTGCGCGCGCGCGTGTGTGTGTGTGTGCGCCTGCCCAGGCGGGCGAATCCGGGTCACAGCAGTTCCTTTTTTAGGATATTAGAAATGGAATCTCTCTCTCTCTCTCTCTCTCTCACCAAATATTCACAGCACCAGTGTTGTTTTCGTTGACTAAAACTAAGACGAAAAATGAGAGACAGAGCAGATCAGAGGCAGGAACGTAGGGACGTGCAGCTAGCCACTCTCGGTGCGGGAGGCAGTACAATGGGAAGTCAATAACGAAGTCAAGGAATTGAATAAAAAAAATACTTAACGGCATCTGCGCCAAATTAAATTTCTCCCACGTTTCCGTTGTCTCCTATAGCCGCTTTATGCATCTTTTGAAACATCTCACCAACACCACCAGGACGCCGCACGGCCTGAATGGAGGGTATGTACATCTGCCTACCATAGAGCGTGGAATAGATGCACAGGGACCCTACGTAATGTGAGGTCCAAACTTCAGAAAAGCTTTACGGAGGGTTCTGAAAGGGGCTAGCTGTCTCCCTGTCTCCCTCTACGCTTCCCATCTCAAACAACAACAAATTATATGCAAAACACAAGGCATTATAACAATTCAATTAGAGCCATACATTTGTATCTCTGAGTAAACAAAAAAGTCCAGTACCTGCGTCAGAAATTATTCAAACTGTAACAAACTGTAATGTGCAGACCCAAAAGAAAACACCAAACTGGTGTTGTTGTTTTTTAAATTAATTGCAATATTTTTTTCATCTGACTTAAAACTTCAATCTAAATAATATGTCATTTCAATTGAAGAATCAGTAGATTTCAAAATTTTCCCGCAACACAAAGTTCCTTTATATATAGGTCCCAAAAAGTAATCAAACCACCAAACATTGTAGCCCCTCCCAAAACCCTCTGTAAAGTTTGATTACACTACACTTTACTGTACATAGGGTCCCTTCCCATCTGACCCAGGCTAAATGTTATACAGACGTACATACCTTCGGAAACGGTCGTGCTGTGCTTTTTTGGATGGGGGTGAGATGTTTCAAAAGAAACATATCTGCTATAGGAGACAACGGAAACCTCAGCTAATTTTCATTTGGAGCAGAAGCCTTAATTGTTTGACCGTTTTGGCTGCTGTGAAATTCTCTCTTCCTTCCTTCCTTGACTTCCTTATTGACATCCCATTGTACCGCCTCCAGCACCGACGCTGGCTAGCTGCGCGTCCTAGACCCTCCATAAAGCTTTTCTGAAATTTGGATGAGTTTTATGTAGGGTCCCTGCTCATAACTATATTTTCGTATGGGAATTTTGGAACGCGGACATAAATATTCTCTCTAAGATCGTATCTGCGGCGTTTGACGGCCTTTTTTAGTTTAAGTTATTCTGAATTCATGAACTATAAGTACCTATACAAACCGCTGCGAATATCTCCTGTGGCGCGGAAGCCGTTAAGTATTTGTATTGTTTGTATATAAGTATTTGTTTGACCGATTTGGTCGCTTTATTTCTTCTTGTTTGTTTACCGTTTATTGTACCGCCTCCCGGTGTGCGGTTGGCTTGTGCGGCTACGTCCCTGCCTCTGATCTGCTCTGTCATAGCTATAGCGCCACTAGCTAGCCAGATAGGCGGTACAATGAGGTGTCAATAAACAAGGAAGGAAGAGAAGAATCAAAGCGACCGAATCGGTCAAACAAAGATTAAAAATACTTAACGGCTTCCGCGCCACAGGAGATATTCGCAGCGGCATGTATGGGTACTTATACTTCACATATTCAGAAGCCCTCACACGAAAAAATGTCGTCAAAGAGCGCAGACAGGCGTTATCCACGTTGTTTATGTTTTATGTATGTCCGTGTACCAGGTGGCAGGATACTGCTGGAACAGGACCCAATGGTCTGTGTCGTCAAAAAGTCAGAAACTTCAGTACCATTGGGTTCTGCTTGGAGGGCTATGCGCGTCCCTACGTTCCTGCCTCTGATCTGCTCTGTCGTTTGGCTTCTGCTCCAAATGAAAATTAGCTGAGGTTTCCGTTGTCTCCTATAGCAGATCTTCTTTTGAAACATCTCACCCCCATCAAAAAAGCGCAGCACGGCCGTTTCCGAAGGTATGTAGGCCTACGTCTGTACATTTACCCTGGGACAAATGGGAAGGAACCCTATGTAAAGTGTAGTGTAAACAAACTTTACAGAGGGTGCTGAGAGGGGCTACAAACATTGTAGATTGATCCAAAAATCAAGTAATCCATAAAGTCATCAAATGAAAAGACAATGCGTTTCTCAAAAAGGGTGAATAAAATATATATTCCTCACCTAAACTTCCAGCCCGGAGGCCACAGCAGCTTCCTCTTTGTCCAAAAGCTCTGAATGGATTCAGAGCCAAACCCTCAGGAAGTGTTCCTTGACCAAACTTTTCTTCTTCAGATCCCAAAGTTTTCCGGCCCCACTGCTCTGTTGTTTATCCATTTATGATTATGGTTTATTAATTATTATTGACCTTAAAAGAGTCTCTCTGACAATCCACCACCAAACACTCTGTTTGAAACCTATAAAATGGAACCCCTGGCGGCCTCACTTCCTGTACATTTATAGATGTTCCTGTTACCTCACTTCCTCGAACCATACAAGGAAGCTTAGAGAAGGAAAGGTCGTGGTCACATGACTGGGCTACACCATGACACTAACAGTCTCTATCCTTTTAATACTCTATGGGCTGCACCCATAGAGTATTACAAGGATAGAGACTGATCTGGCGCGAAGCTCCCCCCGCCGCTATTCATGTCAGTGGAAGTTGCTCAGTGGCGTTTTGAAGCACCCGGAAGGACCGTTTACTTCCGCCTTTTTCACCTTCTTCCGCATTTGGGCACCAAATGTTGGTGCCTGTTGACTGTTTGGTGACTGTTTTTTACTCTTCACATGTTTTCACGTTACTAACAGTAATATTTATTTATATCTTCTTACACTGGTATCAGACATGGTCAAATTAATCATGGGCCAAATGAGACTATTATCAGACCATTTCTAATGAAGATGACCCTTCACATTACCTACATAGTGCCACAGCTGAAATGTGCAAATGGGTAGGCCTATGTCAAACTGAAACAGTTGAATTACTGGTAAAGTAATACATGTACAGTATACTTATTATAGCCTAGGCATACCTTCAATGAATAATTATTGAAACCAAAATGTGAAGCTCAGTTTTATTTACAGAACAACAGAAAAATATATTGAAGCTGGGACGTTATAGCTGCAAAGACTTCCCCGAATCCGCTATGTCCTGTTGGGAGAGGGACATTTGGACCTTGAGTAAGCCGACGGTTTCCAGCACCAAATCTCCTTGCAGTCAGAAGTTCTGTCTGTAGGCAACCAAGCAATTTTGACTGAAAGATATAATTGGCTAACCTGACGCTGCCAGATCCAAGAAGCTTGCTACACAAATTTGTTACACAGCTTATTGGGATCTGGGATCGCGGAAGCAAATTCGATGACGGGGCTGTTCCTTTTTTTCAAGATACTTGGTAGATGATTGGATGGGACCATCTGTCTATCACCGTGTGGGCGTGCAAACACAACCAATCATATTGACGTGTCTAGATAGCTTCACATCCGGTTTCGCACATATCCCGCCCTTAGCTCACGCTGATTGGTCCGGTACGGAACGGATTTTTGTCAGCTCAACTCCCTGAGAGATCCCAGATGAAGGCTGTGTTGGGGAACATGGTTACCCAATACCGCCCTCATCTGGCAGCGTCAGGTTAATAATTGGCAATAAAAGTATGAAACAGACGTGATTATACAGTAGTTCGGTAAACTAGCTAACTTCACCCCATTACAGAGTAAGGGTCTAGTATATAATAAAAATCACACCCGTGTGAAGTGATGGGCGCCCTTATCATCGTACATCATCATTCATCATCTCATACTGGCCAATCAGAATGCCTGTTGCCACAAATTTACGTCATATTTGGCGGACATTTGACCTAATTTCTCCATTCACTGTCGATGGCAAATATGAGACATGTGGGGGACAAGATGACGTATATTTTCCCTTCATTGTCAATGGCATTTGATGTTTGTGTTGCCGACATTCTGTGGGGACAAAAGCTGTACCCCTCAAACATGTTGAGGTCCTTGGCACGACAATGGTTAAGAGAACTTACAGCATTAGACTGCCCTCTGATCTCAAAGACCTCATGCATGGATGACAGGAACAAAGTGAGGAGTACAGACAACATCAATATTCTACAACCGTTCATCTGCTTTTATAGCCTTATAACCCTGTAAAACCCGGGAAAATAATCTTTGTCATTTTAGTTAAAGGAGAATTCCATGCTAGAATGCTTTCTTATCTTTCTTACCTTTCTTTGTAGTTGTTACGTCCCCACCAAAGAGGTCCAGGTGTTTTTTTGTGCAAAAACTCCTTATTGGCTATTTTCCCTACCATAAGCCCTCAATGAATTGCATTGCATTGAATGGGAATTGAATGGGGCTATGGGGTGTTATGCTAATTATCTTATTTCCATCGAAATAAGTAGTAAAGTGTGCCGCTTGGGATATTATTTACATTATGAAGAGAGGATATATACAAAGAAATTATAATTTTGAGCGATGGAAATAAGCGAATTAGCACAACACCCCATAGCCCCATTCAATTCAATGCAATTCATTTAGGGCTTATGGTAGGGGAAATGGCCAATAAGGAGCTGCTTTTGCACAAAATAACACCTGGACCTCTTTGGTGGGGACGTAACAACTACAAAGACAGGTAAGAAAGCCTTTTAGTATGGAATTCTCCTTACAGCGTCACAATCGTGTACACCATTATTTTATACCGAGGCTGTTCAAAATATAGCAGATCTACAGGGCATTTTGAACTCAAAGCTGTGCATCCCGGGGGTCCCTGGAACAGAAGATTTTCAGATGGGTGGTCCGTGGCCAAATTAATATTTTAATTTTGGGTGGTCCGACCTTGTCATGAAATGTTTGAGTACCACTGATGTTATGTAACAATTTAACATCCATTAGCAAGCAAGAGCATAATTACACTATGTACAGTGTATATTATACTATACTGCCGTACCAGCAGTGGACAGAGTATCTATCTGTATAATTACACTACTGTATACTGTAGACTATACTCATATCCAGTACTTGATCCAAAGTATACTCGTCCTGGTCAAATATTACTCAACTACAAGTGAACGTTGCTACTCGGTTTTAAAGTACTTTAATTTATGTGATTGGTTGGTTATATTCACGTCAAATTTGGCGGACATTTAACCTAATTTCTCCTTTCATTGTCAATGGCAAATGTTGAGACATGTGGGGACAAATAGGAGGGGATAGCGCCCCTCAAAAACACTAATTCCAGATTTTTGGACAGACTACAGATATTGTGATATATGGTTGATGAAATCTCTTGCACCAGAGGAGAAAAACTCTTCACATTTGAAGCTATGAGTCCATGCTTTCATATGACATGAAAAAAACGAAAACTCACCCCTAGAGATGTCACCTGTTGCACAGACGTTGCTCCACGGTCTGCTAATCCAGCCTCTAGTTAACACATTGATTGCTAACTTTTGAAATTCTACTCAGGATTGCTTCTGCTAAGCGATTAACATTGGACTTTTTAACTTTTTAGGGGCCCACAGCGAGGGGCCTCTTATAGCACATCGCACATTGCATAAATCAAAAGGAAGCCAAACTAGTCCACTTCAATTTAAAAAAAAATATATGATTCTACCATCTTCCATTCTGGAGATATTGACCTTTTTCTAAAACCTGCTTTTCACTGCACGCTGCTCTTTTGAAAAAACAGCAGAGATATGGAAGGTTGAAGTTGACAGACATTGACAGACAGATATAAAAATGAACACAAATAATATCATATACATACTACACACTGAATGAAAGCCCTGAATGTCTACTTTTAGGAGGAAAACAAATACACATGGTCCCATGTATAGTTTGTCAGTAATTGGCTGTTGAATGCAGCTTGCGCCCACCAGAGAGGATTTCAGAAAATGCATGGACCTGAAGAACCATTATTCACAAAATAAGGCCTATAGCGACATGTACATACTATATACCGTATGAAACAGAAGACTCTCTGCTTTCATAAGAAAAATACTTCTACTGTAATAATAATACAAATCACACCCCTGTGAAGTGAGCAGTGCAATGTTGCACAACATTGCACTGCTCACTTCACATGGGTGTGATTTTTATTATTATTACAGTAGAAGTATTTTTCTTATGAAAGCAGAGAGTCTTCTGTTTCATACGGTATATAGTATGTACATGTCGCTATAGGCCTTATTTTGTGAATAATGGTTCTTCAGGTCCATGCATTTTCTGAAATCCTCAGAGTATTTTAGACAAGACAAGGAACTGACAACTAAATATTCACAAAATAAGGCCTATACATACTATATACCGTATGAAACAGAAGACTCTCTGCTTTCATAAGAAAAATACTTCTACTGTAATAATAATGAAAATCACACCCCTGTGAAGTGAGCAGTGCAATGTTGCACTGCTCACTTCACAACATTGCACTGCTCACTTCACATGGGTGTGATTTTTATTATTATTACAGTATTAGTTTTTTTCTTATGAAAGCAGAGAGTCTTCTGTTTCATACGGTATATAGTATGTACATGTCGCTATATGCCTTATTTTGTGAATAATAGTTCTATAGGTCCATGCTTTCTCTAATCAGACCAGTGTGTGTCCAGTGGAAACCTCGTATGAATCTGATCTCAGGTCAGAATGGGCTAAAGTTCTCTCTGAAAAAGAGAATTTTATAAATGAAATGGATTCAATAGTCTAGTATTGACAAACAGTATATGGGATATGTGTATTTTATTTGTTTTCCTCCTAAAATTAGACATTTAGGGCTTTCATTCAGTGTGTAGTATGTATATGATAATTTATTTATGTTTATATCTGCCTGTCATGATAACGTCATGATGATGATGATTCTATGCACATATGTGATCATTGTCTCAGTAAACAAAATCAACAGATCGTTTGATAGCATAACAGTGACTTGAGAGGTTGACATGTCTGGACATGAACCACAGGAGCGACTCAACTCGCAGTGGGGGGGGGGGTTCCACGACATGTCTGGACATGAACCACAGGAGCGATAAGCGTAGCCCGGCTGGCTGTGATTTCGACAAAATGACAGACAACACGATGGCTTCCGCAGCTTAGGATTGTATTAGTTATCCATTACAAACGGGTCGATTACGTCCCAGACGCCTTATCACTGCAATTGGCTGGCGAAGGCGCTATGGCGATTATGGTGATCAACTGCCGAGAATCTTTTTTCCGAGAATGAGAGTAGCATTGCAAACTGCAAAACGATCGATCGCAACTCGCAGTGTGGGGGGGGTTCCACGGTGTGATATCTGCTAGCCTAGTATACTGCTTCTTTGTCCAAACATGGCTGACGCGACGGCGAAAAAAAGACAGTTGGTCAGATGTATACTGCTTCTCCTATGGCGGTCCTTCGAGAATACGTCATTCGTTTCGCGTATACCTGTGCGTGAAATGGCGATCGACCGTTGGAGATTATTCTTGGTTTATATACGGGTTTATATTTCCGAGAATGAGGCGGCAGACCGGTGAGTTGTCGTTGGAAAGAATTAGAGAGGGCTGTGTCGAGTGGATCTGTGTGAATGAGTGGGGGGGGGGGGAAGAAACTGTAATGCGATGGAGAGATGCCTCGGGAGAAACCATGTAGAAACAGGAGGGGAAGGGTAATCGAGTGTATTCACAAATTTCACACACACTAGAAAATGGGTAGCTCCATTTTAGATCCCCTGATCTGCGTTGGTCTATGCCGTGTGCAGGACGGCGATGCCGCCTCCCCAGTACGTCGTAATGGATACGGCATGCCTGGAATGTGGTTAGACCAGGCCTCTTTTCAGGAGGTGGGGGGCTTTAAACTCCCGGATCTCACAGCGGATCTTTCTGGAGATGATCAGTGTTACATTATGTGTTGTCCGGGCGTCAGAGAAGTTGATGTACAGTATACAGTAAAAACACCAATAAAACGCTTTAGAGCGTGATGCGCAGACGGCGCTCGAGATTAATAAAACGCTTTAGAGCGTTTTGCGCAATCGATGAGTTAAAAAGGGCTTCCTTTCCCACACACGCACGCCTGAGGTGAGCCTGGCGTGTTGAAACCTGCTGATAAGCGTGCTTCTTTTTTTATATTTTTTTCTTGATGTTGCGTTAAACGCATTGGCAGTAACACAACGTAGTACCAGCGCAGCTGATCAGCTGATTGTAACACAATGCACCAACATGGCAGCTGGAGGCAGAGGTGTCAAAAAGCACAAGTCCCACTGCGTTCTATGACTGAAAACGCTGTAATGTGCACGCCATGTGGCGTTGATAGACTGCCAGGTAGACCACGCAAGAGCCATAGAGTAAGACAGAGTTACGAGAACTCTGTTCACTTCATGGGGCTTCAGTCCAATGGCAGCATATAGACTTCTATTGAGAATGGGGACAACCAACTGGGACAAGTCCTGGACCGGAAGTAGGCAGAAATTCCCAGATTTAATGATCTTAAATCCCTTTATTTTAGATTGTTTTGTAGTAACAGTACAACATAAACATTACAGAGACTTTAGTTGTCACTGTACATTGTTGCACACATGCCTAAAATAGCTCTTATTTGTGCCACCCTCGTTGAAAAAAAAAAAATCCAACTCCAGCTTCAGGCTGCATGAACAGCTCTCGAGCGCTCGGTTTCTGCCCTTCTATATCGCACCTCTTCTATTAGATGGCTCTGGATGCCATCTGCATGCCAGGCACAAATGTACAAGAACCAGCATTTATCTACATTCACCATTGCCATCACTAGTCGCTACATACAATATATACTCGTAGGATGAGTGGGGCGAGGGAGCGCTTGCTCATTCTAGGAACTACAAAAATGGCCTATACTGGCTCTGCGCAGCACACTGGATTTTCAAATGACAACGCACCGAGTGCACTGAATAAACGAATGACAAGAGATCACACCAGTGTGTTCAGGGCGCATTTCCGTTCTCGTCTAAAGGGACCTGCGCAAACGATCTATCCCTATCACTATCGGTTCACTATCGGTTCACTATCAGTTCAGCAGTAACTGTCAGCAGTTCACTTTCAGTTCACAATCAGTTCCACAACTAACAGTGGAGAGGAGTTGAGCTGGAACTAACAGTGGAGAGGAGTTGAGCTGGAACTGTAGACAGTGTAGTAGAATAAAAGTAAGTCACCGGTAGGAAGGAAACTCCAGAGCACTTTTACACCAACCTGAGCTTTGTTGCATTATACATGTTCAACAGATCGAGAGACATTGAGAGAGAGAGAAGTTGTACAGTAGCCTACATGATATTCTCTCTCTCTCTCTCTCTCTCTCTCTCTCTCTCTCTCTCTCTCTCTCTCTCTCTCTCTCTCTCTCTCTCTCTCTCTCTCCTCCACTCAGAGAAGGTGCCTATTTAAACAGGGCCAGTGAATTATTCACCCACGCTGCACCGTGTCTGTCTGTCTGTCTGTCTGTCCTGCTCAACTAACCCCGTTTAACTAACAGCTTGTACCTCAGGTTCTGCTCCTCTCTCTCTCTCTCTCTCTCTCTCTCTCTCTCTCTCTCTCTCTCTCTCTCTCTCTCTCACTATGGTGGTGGAAGAAGGTCGGGAAATAAAAGTAGTGATACCACAATGGAGAAAGACTCTCAGGGCTCCATTTCCGTCACCCCTTATCCCCTTAATAACCTTATCCCTAAAGTTCTTTGCCTTTTTTTTTTACTATTTTGAAAAACATTTTAGAATAGTTCAACTAGCCAATCTACATTGACACATTGTGAGCTTGTAGACTATGTAGACTATTAAAAAATGTTGCACCTACTGACGGCTGCGATTCGAAACTGGCCCCCGTAAAATCCGAATCCCCCATTCCTGCTATATAGATAGATAGATAGATCTTTATTTGTCATTGCAACGTGTACAACGAAATTAAAAGTGCCAACCAATCAGTGCATCATATCACAAAACAACATACTGTACAAGATAAAACAAAAACACATTACTTCTTGTTATTGCACAACCCCAGCAGCCCTAATGCACAAGCATGTCATTTTCAGCTGTTATCGCACAACAAACCCTTATTGTACTTAAGATAATAAATAGTAATAGAAGGTAATAGATAATAGAAACTAAAAAGTGTCGCAGCAACAGATCATTTTTTAGCAGCATTGAGTGCAACTACCGCTGTGGGATAGAAACTGTTACTGAATCTGTTGGTCTTGGACTTGATCACTCTGTACCGTCTGCCTGATGGCAGCAGTTCAAACAGTGAGTGAGCGGGGTGGGAAGTGTCTTTTATAATGTTCAGAGTTTTTTTTTGACAGCGGTCTCTGTGTAGTTCTTCCAGTGTGGGGAGAGGGCAGCCAACGATCTTCTGTGCCGTATTTATGACCCCCTGGAGCTAGAAGTGTCTATTTGTACATCTCTAAATGTTTTGATGAATTGAACAAGGTGGACCCTCTTTGTAAACAAGTGTAATGCTTTATTGGGTCGTCCACTCACAGTTAACAGTCTTTGTATTGAGTTGTGCTTGAAATGTACTGTAATTCTGCAAACTGTTAATACATTAAATCAATCAAAAGTAGAGCAGCTCACGTTGCTCGTACCTTGGCCACCTTTTAATATCCTGCGTATTAATTAAATAGGGTTCAATTGGTTCATGTTCCGTAATAATCTAAATCTACAAAGTGACCAGTAACTAAATATGTCAAATAATCACAGTGGGGTGAGGAGTTCAATATGAGTTTTAGTATACTGTAGGAGTAAAAGGGCTGTATTTTGCGTGTCTTAAGTACCAGGTCTTATTCCCTAACTTGAGTAAACTAAAGACCTGGAGGCGTGGTCAATGCTCTTTGGCCACTCAGAATAGCCAAATGGCATTGATCACGCCTCCAGGTCTTTAGGTTACTCAAGTTAGGGAATAAGACCTGGTACTTAAGACACGCAAAATACAGCCCTTTTAGAGTCATAACAATTTGTCAGCAGATGTCACTGTTGAGGGATTTTGCAGTCCAAAAGGCTTCAGAACACACACACAGAAAACCCCAACACACAGAAAACCCACTGAATGTGGATTCAGGTTGTGTGGGATGTAATGGGAGGTCATAAAACCTAAAAGAAAAACGACGAATAAAAATAAATGAAAATTAATGTCATGAAATCGTTAAACTTCCGGTTCATTTCCGGTGCATCGTTGGAGAAGAGCACCCTCTAGCGTAATAATCACTGATAACATGCCATTAACGTCCAGGGGCGGACATCGGAAACGGTAGACTTCCTGGCAAGTTAGCACGCTGATATGGAAGCCAAATGTTCTTATAAAGAAACATACTAATCTTGTTTGAAACCAAACCTGTGTTTCTGAACTGTCCACAGCTCTCCTCTGAGTGACAACCAATTAGGCTATAAGTAGAACAATGGGAGAGTACATGAGTAAATGTACTTAGTTACTTTCCACCACGCCATCCATCGTAAAAGGCAGTCATTAACAAGGCATCAGATGATTGATTGAATGATTGATTGATTGATTGATTGATTTATTTACAGTTTGCAGAATTACAGTACATTTCAAGTACAACTCAATACAACAACTGATAACTGTGAGTGGATGACAACATAAAGCATTACACTTGTTTACAATAGGGCCCACCATGTTCAATTAATCAAAACATTTAGAGACATACACAAATATACACTTCTATAATTATAGTTTACTTATAGTCAAAACAGGAAGCACACCATAGTATAGTGTGAGTGACCGAATACAGCATAATTCCTGGCTGGAAATAACGCTTATTCTTATTGTCAAATACGCTTTTATTGTGGAAATAATGGTTATTTTATTACTAATAGGGGTGTAACAATTTAGTAACTGCATCGAAAAATCGATTTTAATTTCAAGAATAAAAATTAAAACATTGACTATGTATCGTATCGTTTTGCAATGGAAATAATCTGTATCGAATCATTTTGCTATGCAAGTAATGGATTGTATCAATAATACATTTTTGCGCGTGGCATTTAGCAATTTTTTGAAGGAGAGAGAGAGAGAGAGAGAGAGAGAGAGAGAGCAGAACATGGGTCACAGACAGTCACACAGACACAGAATGTGTGTATATGAATGAAATTTTTATTTTCGAATGAATTAATGATTTTTTTATTTTCGTGTCATGCCACTTTGGCCCATCCCATATGGGATTATATGACACATTTCACAGAATACATTGAATACAACTGACACTTCCTGTTCATACATATTTGTAAACTATTAGAACAAACAAAGAAAATAAATAAAATAAAAAATAAAATAAAACGAAAACAATCATAACAAGGCCATTTTACATGTAAATGGCCTTCCTCCTCATTGACCAGGCCTTCTCAAGGAATGAGGCAAATTAAAAAGTGTACTTTTGAAACAGGCACTTCAGTCTCTCGAAGTCCTCCAGCCATACAAATTCATGGTTTGGGTCTATCTTATTAAAAAGTCTCTCCCTAATGCAGTTGTAGAATGGACAGTAAAAAACTAAATGCATTTCATTTTCGATTTGCTTTAGATCACAGAGATTACATAGTCTATCCTCCTCCACCGTGCCTACATATCTACCTGTCTCAATATGCAGACCAAGTATACCAGCTCTAATTTGGGCACACAAGGATCGTTTTTTCTTTGACATACTGTACATAGTTTTCTGTCTCGTAGACCTGTTTTATCTCACAGTATGTGCGGAGCTTTGGTTTACACCATATATCCAGCGCCCATCTATCCTTTACACCCTGAAAAATAATTGATTTTATTACCTTAACCTCTACTTGTTGTTTACTATAATAGTGGTCCTCATACCCATCTCTCATAAGAATATCGTACATGTCCGTAGCCCATGCGCCCCTGATCGAAATATCCCACACAAGAATCTTTCTTACAATTCTGTTAGAGTTCAACCCCAGTATTCTGTTCCACAGACGTACCATGTGCACACTCCACCGTACCTCATTGGGTTCCCACCCCGTATCCCCCAAGATAGCCAAGGTTGGTGTGAATTTGTGTACCCCCAGGAAGTATCGCATTGCTCTATTATGCACGGTCTCACTTTTAGGGTATTGTTTAAATCCCCACACTCCTGCTACATAATCCAACACTGGACATACACAAGGTATAGTTTGGAGTAGGTAGAGAAACCAATATCCCTCAAGTTCTTGGTTTTAGCTATGACCCCCCCTAGTGCTCTATTTGCTGATTCCGTCAATACAGTTGTTCCTTTTGTGAAATGCATATGCTCATCTAAATAAAAGCCCAGGTATTTATAGCATTGTGTATAATTTAACTTTGAGGCTCCAAAATGGAATTGAAAGTCACTAGTGTGCATGGCTGGAGTTTTAAAATGCATGATTTCAGTTTTGTTTTCATTTATCAAAAGTCTCCATTTTTTACACCAGTTGCTTGCACGTGTCAGCATTCTTTGTAGGTCAGATTCTGTCTCTGCTATTAAAATAATATCATCTGCATACAATAGAATGCTGACCTGTTCGCTTCCACATTTGACACCACAGTTAAGTGGTTTGATTTGATTGGCCAAATCATTAATAAATACAGCGTCTCCCTGCTTCACCCCTGACGGAGTGGGAAACCAGTTGGTACAAGCATAATTTACCTTTACACAAGCTTGTGGTGCGCTGTATAATGACATAACTGCCTGATAAAACTTTCCATCCACCCCAGTTTTAATCAGTCTATAGGCAAGCAGATCTCTATTAACAAAATCAAAAGCTTTCTGGAAATCAATAAAACATGCGTATGTTGATTTGTTTACCTTCAATCTATTTCTTACTATAGTACATACTGTGTAAATGTGGTCTATACAGGCCCTGGCTTTACGGAAGCCATTCTGCTCCTCTACTAGAAGGTGTTCTTTCTCTAGGAATTCCATCAGTCTCTCATTAAGTAAAGATGAGTACAGTTTATAAACTGTGCTCATCAAACTAATGCCCCTATAGTTAAGGGGAATTCTAGGGTCATTTTTTTGTGACTTTGGTATGGGACTTATAATGGACTTAAACCATACTGATGGTATTTTACTTTGTTGAAAACAGTTGCTCAACAAATTATACAGAATTTGGCCAAGCTTGGGTGATTTTAAAATTTCATTTGGTAAATCTTCTATCCCTGTGGCTTTTCCTGATTTTGAACACTTCTGCCATAGAAATCTCCTTATTAAGGTCCCCGTTACCTCGGAATGTTACCTCCAACATTTATTTTTCCCAGTTGTTTTTTAATTGACACATTTCCAGAAAATATCCATCATCAAAGCCAGTTGCATTATTTTCAAATAAAGTGGCAAAATCTTTTTCCCATTTAGACAACACCAGTGAAGTCTCTCTTATCAGATTTCCCCCTTCTCCCCATACTTCCATTGGTATTTGCTTTTTACGTTTTGGTCCTAGCTTATTAATTTCGCTCCAAAAATGCTGGGGACTTGATGATTGGATTTCTTCTAGATGCAATAGTTGACCTCTTTGATATCTCCGTTTAAAAAGGCGGTATCTCTTGTCGAATGCGTACTGACATTGTCTGAAATTATCTAACAGTTGCTGCCTGTCCCCTCTAGCTCCTTTATATTTTAGAAATAATCGTTCTGAACTATACATGGAGTACCACAAATCCTGCAGCTCTTTATTCCAGTATGGTTTGCTATGTTTACTTTGCTTTGTTTTTGGGGTAGGCCTATATGGCTTGTCCTGCCCTCCCATTTCATCATGAATTAGTTCACATAGCTCACCATACCAGCTATCTAACATTTCTTGTGTAGTGAAACAAACCTGTTGTCTGTCTACTAGGTCTGCCAATGCTTTACACCTCATGTCAGAACAAAGAAAATCAGTTGGCAGTTTTCTACTTAACCCTCTTTTATACTGTTTTCCTTGTTGATCACTTTCCCTAGACAGATCTGTCTTAATTCCATACCCTACTGTAAAACCCATTATTAACAGGGAATGGTCAGGCACTTTACTACGTTCTCCAATGAGGTCCATGCAACCAATGGATTCTACCATTGTGTTAGCTGTAATTACTTTAAACAGTGTACATGTTTTCAAACACTCATAAGGAGTTGCTATATAATCTACAACAGCTTTTCCTTTTATAGATACTGAGGTATAATTGTCATTTAGTGGGCATATTCTGCCATTTATAATACACATTTTGGAGTCTTTGAGAAATTCTATCAATGATTCTCCGTGTTTATTTGCGCCCTCATCTAAGCGAACTCTCAATGGCGAATGGCACATCATCAATTTCCCTCACATAATCATCTAAATTACCAATTCTACCATTTACATCCCCACAAACATAAGTAGCATCCACATCAGCGTATAAATACATGTAAGTCAGTAAATGTCCAAAAAAAGCGGATGCATCTCTACCCCAGGGGGAGGTCTCAGGTGGGAGGTAGCATGAAAAAACAACAAAACAATACTGCGAGCTTAAACTACTAAACTGTAAACCAAGAATTCCATCTACCTCCTTGCTAATCACTTCAACTTTATATAAACGTAATAGGTCGCACTTAACACAAATACGAACCCCCCCGGAACCCTTTGGCGCTTTAACATGCTTTTCTCTGTTATTCCCATACCAGACATACCCGTCCAAAACAATAGAGGCCTCTCCTGTTAGATGCGTTTCATTTAATGAGATAATGTCTGGTTGTAGGTGGTTTAAAATCACAGTTCTTAACTCACAGTTCTTGTCCGTCCATCCGTTTATATTCCAGTGGATTAAAGAGAGATTTTTGGAATCACTCTGTGTCGTAGACACGGCTCATGTTTCCTCCACATTTCCTTCTGACGCCACGGCCCTGTCTGTGGCTCCGATGCGTACTGCATGTCCACGTTCACGTTCAGCGTCTCGTCTCACCACTCGGCCGTTCCCAGTAATGAAAAAGTTCTTCCCCGTTGGCATCTCCGCTAGCAGGGTTCTGAAGTTGAGATCGATCAGACGTTCAGCGTGTGATTTGGCTGATCTAATGTAGATCTTGCCATACGTCGTGTTATCCTTAACCTCCCCTTTTTTTTCCTCAGTACAGCCACTTTATCCTGAGTTGTGTTCAGTTCCACTTTAATCAGGCCCGGGCCCCGTCCTCTCGGTGTCAGCCGCTCTACGGCCACAATCGCTGGTAGCGGGTCGAGCTTCAGCCCGTCAAGCAGCAGCATGTTCACTCTCAACATGAGATCCTCTCCCTCTTCAAACCGCAGGCCAGATATAACGATGGACACATCGGGGTCGAATTCAACGCGTTTAACTTGCTTGTTGAACTTGGCTTCCACTTGCTCGATTCTCGCCGTTACGTGCCCAATTTCCATATCGACGTTGGCTAGGATTTCACACTGCTTGCTCTGGAGTTCTGCTCTCATCTCAGCTTGGTTCTGTTGTACCAGTTCAATCATAGAGTCACGCAGGCTGTTTATTTTACCGTCAAGCTGTTTCTCCAGAGAGGAACCCATTTGTTCCATCTTTTCTTTAAATGTCTTCTCCAAAGAGCAGCGCGTCTGGTCCATTTTCTCATTTAATTTCTTCAGCTCCTCTATTACCGACATCTCGTTTGGAGCCGCGTTCTTACTGCTCCGGAGTTGAGATTTCTTTTCACCTCCTTCACTCATTTCTCTTGGCGTTGATAGTACTTTTGATAGTACTTAAAGGTCAATCTGATTTGTTTTTCTCAGTTTATCTTCGTTTTAGTTTCTCAATTGTTTGGAGCACACGCAGACGTGCGTGTGTCTCTCCAACCGGAAGCCCATACAAGGGCAAAAGGCAGGTAAATCTATGTAAACATATAATACAAGAACTCACGCAACAGGGAACTACGAACCAACCTGTATAAATGTGAGACAGGGCCTTCGCAGTGGCTGCCCCTTCTCTTTGGAACTCACTCCCAACTCACAGTTGCCCCCACACTCAAAACCCACCTTTTCAAACTGGCTTTGCCTAAATAACCCCCCCCCCCCACACACACACACACACACACACACACACACACACACACACACACACACAAACAAACACACACACCCTTCTTGTTTGTCCCTCTTTTGATTTAGATTTCTAGTTTTTAACCTTTTAAATGGTTTTTGAATAAAATATGTCTGTACTTCTTTCTGTAAAGCGACTTTGGGTACCCAGAAAAGCACTATATAAATCGTATATATTATTATAAATGGATCCAGAGGGGGAGATAGCTCCCTCCCTGTTTATCTGTTAGAGCGAACAAGGCTGGGCGGATTTGCATCTGATAATAATGTGTGATATGGAAGACATTATTAACACATTAATATTAATATGGAAGCTTAATGGGTTTTCAGCACCGTGTGTGTCACTCGTTATGCTCTCCGTCGTGCAAGTCATTATCGGATCCTCTCCCAAAAGCTCTCCAAGGGGGGTACATCAAAGCCTTTGTCTTCCTCCCTGACGTGCACAGAGAGACCCGTCCATGGCTTACAGGAAGAACAGAAACAAAGTACACACCACCGCAGGTTCACTTTTATGAAAGTCACAGGACAATATGGATGCTTCATTAAAATAAAACACCTCATAATCACTCTACTTGTAGGTCTTTATACCGGCTCCCTGTGTGTCAAATAAGTGCTTTAAAAATGTTGCTGTTGGTTTATACTGTAGGCCTAACCCATTCAGACCTGATTCTGAAACCTAAAAGTTTTCTGAAAAACCTATGTTTCAATATGACAGTGGTCCTGGACCTTTTTCATGTCAAGGACATGAAACTATGGGGCAGTTGTTTCACCCGTCTGTAAAACAACTGCCCCATACTCCAGACCATGAATGCAGCATTTACTACGGTGAAAGAAATGCAAATGTCACTCCTTTCCATGACATGTCTCCTGAACTTGAACGCAGCTTTTTTTGCGTTGAACAAATTTGTTTAGAAATCCATGTCGTTAACTCAGTTTTTTTTAAATTGAGGCCGATGTTTGAACCATGATCCCCCGCTTTATATCGACTATACAGGATTAGCATCCCAGGCAGTGCACACGTTTGTGTGCGTTCCTGACTCAACGACTATGGTTTGTGTGCGTTCATGACTCAACGAAGCGTGTGCATGTGCAATTGTGCGTGTGTGTGTGTGTGTGTGTGTGTGTGTGTGTGTGTGTGTGCGTGCCCCCCCCCCGCCCCCCCTATCTTCTCCCGGCTTTGCTGAGTTCGGTCCACATTGAGGAAATAAGTGTTTTTCATTACACTTTTATATGTATATGCTGGGTTTAAGTTATATTGTGATTACTTGCATTACTTTTACCGAAATAAACAAAAACAAAATCGCTCTCTTAAAACCATGTTTCCACTCATGCTGTATTCCTATTATATACGAAGCTATCCTGCATTCCCCAGCTGCAGCGAGCCGTTTCGACCGAAAATCAACCGATAATTCCCAGTAGGTTACTTATTACGCAGATCTTATCCAGCCGATCGGCTCGCCTGGAGCCTACTGGCTGCGATTAGCTTTGATGACACGTTAACCGATCTTATCGGTCTAGTCAGGTCTACTGAGCCTACTGAAAACGAACACATGTTCGCCAACCTTAATCCTGTCAGGGTTTTTTTTCAGTCTGCAGAGCATGCCCATACTCGTCGAAAACAATCGTACTGAAGTGATCACTGCGGTCTTGTCGATTGATATCAGTCGAAACGGGTGCTGCAGCATACTGTGTAACTGGAGCAGAAATCAATGCATACTTCCCATTGCCCACTATAATATTTCTATAAAGCTTAGTATTAATTAAGCACACTGACTCACTCACTCACTCACTCACTCACTCACTCACAGTAAAACACATGAACACAACAGTAGAGGTAGAGCTTTCCTTTGTGTGATTTACATTCTGAGTCGATACTAGATACAAAGTATTGGCATCAAAATGTACTTAAAGTACAGTACAGTACAGTACAGTACAGTACAGTACAGTACAGTACAGTACAGTACAGTACAGTACAGTACAGTACAGTACAGTACAGTACAGTACAGTACTCAAGTAAATGCACTTAGTCACTTTACACCAGTGGTTCCCAAAGTGGGGTCCGGAGACCCCCAGGGGTCCTTGAGTGAGTTCCAGGGGGTCCCCAGCTAAATGATAGTTTGGAAGCAAATGGACCCTTATGGGTCTGTATAACTCAGAGAGTGTACAAAAATTCACATTGATTTTACAACATTAATTGGGTGTCCAAGAGATAGAAATAGACTAATGCATGTCAAACTGGGGGTCCATGAAATTAAACAGGCTATGATCACTGCTAGAGCCGTAAAAGTCTTCTCTTAAGGGGGGTCCCTGGCATATCTTTTCAAATGGGGGTCCGCGGGCAAAAACAATGTCAATTTGGGGGTCGTTGACATGCAAATTTACACCACTGCCAAAACTGTTACTTTGCAGGATTCAAATGAAAAAATACAGCAAAAGCAAAAGTAGCAGATCTACAAGCAAGCTATAGATCTACAATCTACAAACTCAATCTACACGCTCTCAATCTAAAACTCAATCTACAAGGTATACCAAGGTCGTATACCAACCAATCAACACATTGATTCGTTATTTTTGTTGCTCTGTTTATATGTTTTCTTTCTCAATTTTTTAGTTTGGTGAAAAGAAAGACACAAATGTACCACCATAGTAAAACCCCTTGCCTTAGATGACAGAGCCAAGTTCTCAACACAGACTAATGAAGCGTTGCATTGTGCTGAATGTGTTGTTTGGCAGTACTGATCTCTAGAGACGTTCTACTCATTTGACAGATGCAACGCGCCATATGTGACGTCCATTCCATTCCATTCCTCTCACATCTCTCACACTGTACTTGCACAGCCCTGAGTTTTTAGTTTGCCAACTTGGACTGTTGTTGTGATAGTTTCTATTTCTGTATCTTAAACCTGACCTGAGGACGATTCTACAAATGTCTTGTCATCCTGACAGTTTTCTGAAAAACCCTCATGTTTCTATGTCAGTGGTGCTGAAACATTTTCATGTCAAGGACCCCCAAAAATATGTTGTTCCAGGGACCCCCCCAGAAGCAAAGATTTTAGTTAAAAACATTCGCTCTGAAAGAATGTTTAAAAAAAATAGCAGACCTACAAGCTCGTAGCGGGGCACTCATTTTTCAATTGCTAAATGATAACAATGCTTAAAACACCAAAAGCGGTTCCCGTTCTGAATCGGTTAACTCAGGAGTGCTTCTCTAGCTGAACAGTACAGTAGCCTACTTTCCCCTCCCTCTATACATTACTGCAGAGCAATGGCTCCACTGCACTGCCTAAAACAGGGGTCTTCAATGTTTATTTGTTTCAGCCCATGGACCCCTTAGCTGAAACCAGGACCCCCCCCACCACTACCAAATTTGACTGATGGACTGCCATTGGACTTTTTTTTAATTTTCGTTTTTTCCATGTCATATGAAACTGAAAGCAGGGAATTAATGTAGCTTCAGTTTGACCCACCGGTTTTGGAGATGTGGCTTATATAGAGTAATGTCTTGCAGAGAAACAGTGAGTTGAGAAAACAGGCTTGAAAGGTTCACTTCTGTGTTCAGCTCTGACATTTATTTCGGACATGCTCTAGAGCTGTAGTATGTGAAGAGTCTGCCTGTGATATTAACTCATTTTGGAAAAAAAGGGGGAAAAAAGGTTTTTTTCCTCTGCGGAAAGCTGGATTTTGCACGATGGCAGGCTCTCAGTCAAATCTGGTCACATATTGTATACGATTAAATTGCATTCCAAGCGGGTCATTCCAAGCAGGTCATTGCACTAGGGCCACAGAAGCTAAAGTTTCATAGAATGGAAAAACAGCAAATCCAATTAAAAAAACAAGACATCACAATAATACAGACTCCAGACAATACAAACACACTAATGGATTCAAACATCCTTGAAAAGCAATCTAACAACAAGGTCGTGATATCGCGCACACACACTCTCTCTCTCTCTCTCTCTCTCTCTCTCTCTCTCTCTCTCTCTCTCTCTCTCTCTCTCTCTCTCTCTCTCTCTCGCTCGCTCAACAAGTGACGTCACTCATCACTTGTCCATTTAGAACTGAGGACGCGTCTGTGTCACCTTATAGCTTTTAACCCTTTAACCATTATTTATACGTCTTTGTCACCTTATAGCTTTTATACGTCTGTGTCACCTTATAGCTTTTATACGTCTGTGTCACCTTATAGCTTTTAACCCTTTAACCATTATTTATACGTCTTTGTCACCTTATAGCTTTTATACGTCTGTGTCACCTTATAGCTTTTAATCCTTTCACCATTATTTATACATCTGTGTCACCTTATAGCTTTTAATCCTTCCACCATTATTCATACGTCTGTATCACCTTATAGCTTTTAATCATTTCACCATTATTTACACGTCTGTGTCACCTTATAGCTTTAACCCTTTAACCATTATTTATACGTCTGTGTCACCTTATAGCTTTTAACCCTTTAAACATTATTACATCTTTGAATATATATATTATTTCAGAGCATTTGTTTTTAAATTAAATCTCTGCTTCTGGGGGGGGGGGGGGGGGGGGGGGGGGGGGGTCCCTGGAACAACATATTTTCAGATGCAGGTGCAGGGGTTAATATCACAAGTCCAGAAAAATGTTGGGGTCATGAATGTTTGAGCACCGTGCTTACAACGAGACATTTTCTTTTAGAATGTGCTATGGAGGCAGTAAACATCATCATATTTTTCCTATCTTTGTTTAGAAGTGCAATTAATGGCTGCATACATGGCAGGCACAAGGAATGCCTGTATCGCTGTTCTGTTCCGCACCTATAGATGGGGCTATAGGACAAAAACGGCTGTCGGAGTGAAAGGAAATCACACACAAAGGAAGGGAACGTAATTTAGAAGTGGCCTTCGTTACGTTGCAGCTGTGAGCAGAGTTATCACAGGCAGGGGAGGCTTATCCAATGGGCCTGTTGGGCCCAGGGGCCCCTGAGCTAGGGGGGGCCCTGAGCTAGGGGGGCCCCTGAGCTTGAGCGTCCACGTGACCGTGAAGAGACTCAAGCTCAGGAGGCCCCCAAAAAGGGGTAACACATACGGTCCTTGTCACTGTCATTAACAATGGGCTTATTCATTTGTGTCAATAAAATAACCCCAAAAGTCCTAAACCATCATGATACGGTACATTACTGCAAGCCTTTAAACCCTATTTGCATTTATTTGGCTTAGTTTTTGGTTGTTTAATATTTTTAAGCAATCCCTTGCTGTAAATCTGAATATCGCATGTCATAATTGTTATGCATACACATGTGCAGACAGTATGCTCCACGTCGGGAAGAAGCTTAAATTAAGCAGAAAAGCGTCCTGAATCATAGCCACGTTGACAACGTTTGTAATAAACCAACCCGTTTGTAAATCCGTCAAGATTTGAGCGATCATGACTGTTTTTGTTTGAGCTGCCATTGAACATACTGTAATGTATGTAGCCCCCACGTCAGATTCCTCCTTGAGCCATCTAGCCTTAATATCTATGGACACATGTCCTCCCTGAGGGTGAGGGAACGTTTGAGTGGCAGAAACCAATTGCTGTCGGTCACTCAGAGTGTGAAATGACAAAAAAAGGACACGGCATTAGAAAGAGAGAGACTGACTAATAGGACCGAATGGAGCCCGGCCACACTGAAGGTTTTTTGGATAATAGCCTAGTAAAATATACTGCCATTTATAAAGCGCCTTTCTCCATTTTGGCTGACCTTTTCTGAAAGCACTTGACAAGGTATTTCACATCACGCACACATGTGTCATAATTTTAGCCTTTTTAGCCTTAATGTCTGAGCTCTGACTATTTGAAGTATTCATTCAATCAATAGTCAGGACATCTAAAAATGCAAAACTAGCAATGAACCTTAAACGCTGTAACGTACCTTAATCCATTCTGGACGGGAAGCCCTTTTGGTGTTTTAAAGCATTATGTTATACTTTAGCTATTGAAAAATAGCCGATCTACAAGCTCATACCGCGGCACCGAGTGCCGCGCTACGAGCTTGTACGTCTGCTATTTTTCTTTTATCGTGAAAATGTGGTGCAAATCTTTGAGTACCGTATATATTCTTTCAGAGCGAACAATTATTTGAACTTAAAGATGGAGTGCCGTGATTTTTTTCCACACTTAAACATGATCATCAGGTGTATTTAGGTGTATATGAGGTATAATTTTTTCAAAAAAGTGTACAGTATTTGTTAAAATTATGCTTTTATGTGGACACATCCACCAGTTCATTAGGTATGCGTGAGTTTAACCATAGCACCACCCACCTAATCCAGTCCCTCCGCCTCCTCCTTTAAGACCACCCACTTGTCCTAGTCCCTCCCCCTCCTTATAAAAGGACAGCCCATGGCTCTGCCCTTTTGTTTACTTAATGGCAAATTGGTGTCTGTAAAAACTCATGTTTTTGTGAATGTTAGCTTCCCAAATTTCTGAGATATCGTATAGGCACCAATGTGCACTTATACTGCCACCATCCATGTATAGGCATAATAATACCACGCATCCATACCATATCAGATCTGTTTTTTCTGATTTTTTATAATCATTTATTTATTTCCTCCAATTATATTGACCCTATTGTCGCAATCAGCTCAGCTCATCATCCAATTCGATCATAGTTTAACAGCAGAAACAATTAGTTTGATAGATAATTTAGCCTACAATATATTGTAGGCTATTGATTTCCTCCAGCTAAGCACCCTGGCATTAAAACTGTCCTTTATCTGACTGCATTGAGTTTCAGCAAAAGTCGCCAGATTTAAAGAAACAAGCGGCCAGGTCCACAAAAATAGGTCACAGAAATTGCTGTGAATATTTATGAAAACGTTTCAAAAACACCAATCCTTTTAACAACATATTAATCTGAGGGTCCTTCACATGAACCATTGGTCAAGTCAACCACATCTCCCCTGAAAGTTACTTATATGAAAACAAGCCCAAGTCGCTTGTAATAGCCAGACATGGCAACATGACTTCCAGCGCGACACAACATACTTCTAATTCTTGACTTTACAGCCTCGTATAAGTATTAGGACCTACATACATATTGACTACAACAGCCAACAAGAATGCACACTGTGACACTACACTCTGTATCAAAGCCTGACCACTGTGATTATAAAAGAAACAACCTACTCCTTGAGAAGAGCATGAGCAACTATACAGCAGAGCAGGTAGGCTATAAGACTGGTTTGTTGTGGTTTTCCTTGATTAATCCTGAGGACCCGACGTGAACATTTACTTGCTTCCAATCTAACGAAAAACAGTCTGCTCTGCTGTGAACTGGTAATGTGTGAAATGACTGTTAGACACAGAGCAGCAAAAGCAAACTGGTGTTCAGTTCACACGTGTGTATGTGGCAGGCAGCTCCGCCCACAGAGGTTGTCGTATTTAAAAAATATGTATAGAGGGGGAGGTGCGTGTGTGCGTGCAATATTTTTACGTCACACTATCCGTGTTTACTTCATTGGCCCGTTTGACCGTCAAGGGTTCAGCCTCCAGGAAGAAACCCTAAATACAAAGTTATTACACCATTGGACATAAAAACGACTCCAGGGTGTCTAATGAAGTACTGTCACCCCATAGACACATGAAAAGCTGGAAAAATACAAAAATTGTGGCACTCCATCTTTAAATATTAGCTTCTGGGTGGGAGGTCCCTGGAACAACATATCTTCAGATGGGGGGGTCTGCAGCCAAATACAGACAATGCTGTGCAACGACATAGAGTCTGTGGGGGCCACGGGGCTGCAGCCCCCATGAAGAATCCTAGGGCCCCTTTAGGCCCCCATGAAGATTTCCGTGGACATTTTATATTTACATTACAGATTTCCTGGGAATTATTGACCCTCTGTGACTCTGTCACAGTCAGAGCATACTATTTACCCATATTTACACATCCTCTCCGCCTGGCTGTTCAGAGGTGTTAAAAGGGTTGGGTGCGGCCACCAAGTACTCAAATGCTAATCGGGTTTATTTTGTTTTCACCTAGCCAGGGAGGTATAAATATGCCTACAGTACAGTGCCCCACTGCCCTGCTTACTTTTCATTCACAATGAAACCGCCAACAGCTAAGAAGGGTCGCTTCGTCCAGAGAAAGCTACAGTTCGCTAAAACAGGGGTCTTCAATGTTTATTTGTTTCAGCCCATGGACCCCTTAGCTGAAACCAGGACCCCCCCCCCCCCACTACCAAATTTGACAAAATTTGACTGATGGACTGCCATTGGACTTTTTTTGAATTTTCGTTTTTTTCATGTCATATGAAACTGAAAACAGGGAATCATACTGTAGCTTCAGTTTGACCCACCGGTTTTGGAGATGTGGCTTATATAGAGTAATGTCTTGCAGAGAAACAGTGAGTTGAGAAAACAGGCTTGAAAGGTTCACTTCTGTGTTCAGCTCTGACATTTATTTCGGACATGCTCTAGAGCTGTAGTATGTGAAGAGTCTGCCTGTTAACTCATTTTGGGAAAAAAGGGGGGAAAAAGGTTTTTTCCTCTGCGGAAAGCTGGATTTTGCACGATGGCAGGCTCTCAGTCAAATCTGGTCACATATTGTATACGATTAAATTGCATTCCAAGCGGGTCATTCCAAGCAGGTCATTGCACTAGGGCCACAGAAGCTAAAGTTTCATAGAATGGAAAAACAGCAAATCCAATTAAAAAAACAAGACATCACAATAATACAGACTCCAGACAATACAAACACACTAATGGATTCAAACATCCTTGAAAAGCATTCTAACAACAAGGTTGTGATATCACGCGTGCGCGCACACACACACACACACACACACACACACACACACACACACACACACACACACTCTCTCTCTCTCTCTCTCTCTCTCTCTCTCTCTCAACAAGTGACGTCACTCATCACTTGTCCATTTAGAACTGAGGACGCGTCTGTGTCACCTTATAGCTTTTAATCCTTTAACCATTATTTATGCGGCCACCAAGTACTCAAATGCTAATCGGGTTTCTTTTGTTTTCACCTAGCCAGGGAGGTATAAATATGCCTACAGTACAGTGCCCCACTGCCCTGCTTACTTTTCATTCACAATGAAACCGCCACCAGCTAAGAAGGGTCGCTTCGTCCAGAGAAAGCTACAGTTCGCCAGTGATGCCAGCCTGTCGCCGCTTAAACCTAACGCTGAAGCAGCTACTCCGAGTCCAACGGTTCTTTTAAGAGACAATAATTCCTGCAGCAGTAACCAGCAGAGAGAGATAGGCTGTTCGCCGCCAGCCTGTCGCTGCTTAAACCCACCGCCGAAGCAGCTACTCCGAGTCCAACGGTTCTTTTAAGAGCCAATAATTCCTGCAGCAGTAACCAGCAGAGAGAGATAGGCTGTTCGCCGCCAGCCTGTCGCCGCTTAAACCCACCGCCGAAGCAGCTACTCCGAGTCCAACGGTTCTTTTAAGAGCCAATAAACAAACAACGGAAGACTGAGAACCTTTTTTTTTTTTAAATCAGCCTCAGGTCTAAATAGGTTAAGAAAAACAGCTAAAATGAACAAAAAATAAGTGGTACAGAAAAACGTTGTCATTGAAAGTTTCTGGAGAAAATGTACGGTGACATCGTTTCCCCTGGCAATACGGCTGCACTGGAACACGTGCTGGAAGTCACATTTAAAACCCCTTTTGGTGTTAGCATTATGTTATGCTTTAGCTATTGAAAAATAGCAGATCTACATCTAGATCTGCTGTTTTCAGGAGGGATGACAGACATGCTGTCTTCAGGAGGGATGACAGACATGCTGTCTTCAGGAGGGCTGACAGACATGCTGTCTTCAGGAGGGATGACAGACATGCTGTCTTCAGGAGGACTGACAGACATGCTGTCTTCAGGAGGACTGACAGACATGCTGTCTTCAGGAGGACTGACAGACATGCTGTCTTCAGGAGGGATGACAGACATGCTGTCTTCAGGAGGGATGACAGACATGCTGTCTTCAGGAGGGATGACAGACATTGTCATGGAACATATTCCCTGTTTTTGCTTACTGCCACTAGGTGGCATAGTTGCTACAGCTTCTTTAAGTTAGTTCCTCCCTGTCTCCAGGGGGTGCTGTTTATTTGAATGTGCTGCAGTCCTTATACAGTGGGATCCTCAATCTCAAAATGACATCCATGGGTACCTATGGGTATCTATGTTAGACACACCCACAGACACACCCCCAGATTCTCAGCCACACCCACAGGTTTATTGTGGAGTGTGGAGTAGCTATTCAACCACCAGGTGGCGTCGGCCCATGATGAGCAGAGCTATTAAGTCTTAATAGCTTCTAGCAATATGCAGTGGTGGAAAAAGTATCACATTTTGTACTGTATCAATACTGCAATATTGAAATACATTGAAATACATACTGTTACAAGTAACATTTATTTTAGTAAGCGGTTAGGGTCCATTTGGTTCCATTTCTACACTCTAAAGTTAAATTATCATTGATGTTACAATATAAATATTGGGGGTCCCAGAGATATAAATGCCATTAAATGGGGGTCCATACTCCATAGACTAATGCATGTCAAACTGGGGGTCCTTGAAATTGAGTGGACCCCCTGTTCTGTGGACCCCCTGTTCTGAGAGGACCCCCTGTTCTGTGGACCCCCTGTTCTGAGAGGACCCCCTGTTCTGTGGACCCCCTGTTCTGAGAGGACCCCCTGTTCTGTGGACCCCCTGTTCTGAGAGGACCCCCTGTTCTGTGGACCCCCTGTTCTGAGAGGACCCCCTGTTATGAGAGGACCCCCTGTTCTGTGGACCCCCTGTTCTGAGAGGACCCCCTGTTCTGTGGACCCCCTGTTCTGAGAGGACCCCCTGTTCTGAGAGGACCCCCTGTTCTGTGGACCCCCTGTTCTGAGGACCCCTGTTCTGAGAGGACCCCCTGTTCTGTGGACCCCCTGTTCTGTGGACCCCCTGTTCTGAGAGGACCCCCTGTTCTGAGAGGACCCCCTGTTCTGTGGACCCACTGTTCTGTGGACCCCCTGTTCTGAGAGGACCCCCTGTTCTGTGGAACCCCTGTTCTGAGAGGACCCCCTGTTCTGTGGACCCCCTGTTCTGAGAGGACCCCCTGTTCTGTGGACCCCCTGTTTTGAGGACCCCCTGTTCTGAGAGGACCCCCTGTTCTGTGGACCCCCTGTTCTGAGGACCCACTGTTCTGTGGACCCCCTGTTCTGAGAGGACCCCCTGTTCTGTGGACCCCCTGTTCTGAGAGGACCCCCTGTTCTGAGGACCCTCTTTTTTTCCATATGCCATCTGAATTAGTTAAAAGCAGGCTCTGTACCCAAACATAAGAGTAGTCAGTTAGCGTTTTCTTTTGTTTACCAGTCAGATAGTCAGTATTGGGAGGGGGTCTAGTATACAGTAGGGTGCAGTGTTAGGGCATTTTGTTGCTTTCTTTGCTTTATGTGCGTGTTTCTTGCAAATAAAGTAGTCAATCCATCAATGAGTTATACAATGGAATCCTCATTTATCTCTGAGCCTACAGGAGTCTGGTTTGAACTTCCAGTCAAGTGTCCTGGCTATGAGACAAATGCAAGCAAGCACATTGGGTGGAAGGGGGCCGGTTGAAAAGTAATATAACGTAATATGTAACTATATTACTCTTGATTCCAAGTAATAAGTAATGTCATAGTATTACTATTTCTAATGAGTAATAAGTAAAGTAAACATATTACTCTCCTAAGTAATATTGCCTAACACTGGGCCTAATGGAGATGGAGCTGTTCCATTCCATTCTTTTGTGTTGGTTCCCTGGTTTGTTTGCTGTAGCAGACAAACTTTGTGTGTTTTTTAAATCAAATACACACACAAAGCATGCAGAGCCAATAAGTTCCATTACATTAAATTATAAGTGGTATATGTGTTTAGCTAGTTCTACTGTAAATATATATACTGGATTTCACAAGATCAAGCGCTTCCCCTCCGCCTGTCCCCCCCAGGTATAAAGACAATAGCAAGCCCCACTAAAATGGATGTATTTGTAGGGAGTAAATTAGAACCCGGCAACTACCGCCCTATTTCTATTCTAAGCTCCATCTCGAAAGTGATGGAAAAAATAGTCTATGAACAGGTTGAAAAGTATCTTGCCTCTAATAAATTGCTGTACGAGTTCCAATCTGGTTTCAGAACATCCCACTCCACTGACACATGCCTCCTCTATTTGAGCGATCACATCAAACACGAGGTGGATGCTGGAAAATACTGCAGCATGGTCATGCTGGACCTCCAAAAGGCTTTTGACACCGTGAACCACTCCATACTGGTTAACAAGCTTAAAGCTATTGGTTTTGATAGCACATCAGTGAGCTGGATGCAATCCTACCTGGAGGGGAGAGAACAGGTGGAGGTGAACGGAACACTGTCCCCTCCCCTCCCAGTGAGCTGTGGCGTCCCACAAGGAAGCATACTAGGGCCTTTACTGTTCCTAATTTATGTTAACGACATGACTTCAGCTTGTGACTGCAACTTGTTCCTGTTCGCAGATGACTCAGCACTGCTGGTCTCGGACAGGAACAAACTGCAGGTTGAAAAGACCCTCAGCTCTGAACTCGGTAGAATCTGCACCTGGCTCGCTGATAACAAACTATCCTTACACCTGGGAAAAACTGAATCCATCCTCTTCGGATCAAATAGTAAACTCAGCAAGGCAGATGGCTTCTTGGTTAGAGTGGGTGACAATATTATCACACGAAAAGATCAAATTACCTACCTAGGTTCCATCCTGGAGGCCAATCTTTCCGGTGATAAAATGGCCACCAACGTAACCAAAAAAGTCAATCAAAGAACAAGATTCCTTTACAGGATCTCCTCACTGGTCAGCAAAAACACCTGGAAGACCTTAACAGGAGCCCTCGTACAAGGTTTCTTTGACTATGCATCCACCTCTTGGTACCACAGCACCTCAAAGGCCCTTAAAACAAGGCTCCAGACCTCCCAAAACAAACTGGTCAGGCTCCTACTCGGCCTCACCCCCCGAACCCACCTCACCCCTGCCCACTTTGACAGGCTGGGATGGCTTAGGGTCGTCGACAGAGTACAGCATCTTGCAATGGGTCTGGTCCACAAGATTCGATACACCACCAAGATACCCATGTACCTGTCTAAATACTTCCTTAATGTAAACGAAGTCCACACCCACAACACCAGAGGGAGTGCAACAAACCATGTACAACCCAGATTCGGCACAAACAAGGGACTAAATTATTTTCGCTCCTATGCCACCAAAATGTGGAACGCCCTACCAACAGTCATTAAGACATGTGAATCCCTTGACTCCTTCAAAACCGCTCTCAAAGGGCACCTACAATTCGAAACTGGCCTCTGTAAAATCTGAATCCCCCCCACCCCATTTTCCCTCACTGTATATTGTATCTTTTCCCTTTTTTGCTTCCCATATGATGAATTCCTGTTCTGTTCTTTAGCTACATAGAAATGTCTATTTGTATGTCTCTAAATGTTTGTATGTCTTTAAATGTTTTCATGAATTGAACAATGTGGACCCTGTTGTAAACAAGTGTAATGCTTAATTGGGTCGTCCACTCACAGTTGACAGTCTTTGTATTGAGTTTGTGCTTAAAATGTACTGTAAATTCTAACTGTTAATAAATATTTCAATCAATCAATCAAAAACACAGGTCTTAACTACCAATCTTGAGAAGGAACAGGTTTTTCGCATAACATTTCTTTCTAAAATGGGACATTCATTTAGTATGTATATTTATGTGATTGTGACAGACACTTTTTGGCAGTTTGAATTTGTGACCACTTGCTGAGGACAGGCTAAATACAGGCATTTTTGGGTACAGAGCCTGCTTTTAACTAATTCAGATGGCATATGAAAAAAATATAATGAAATTAATGTCATGTCTAAGACTCAGGTCAATAGGGATACATACTGTACACAGGGTTAACATACAGGCATTTTAGCCAGTGTACCCTTAATCTAGATGTATAACATGAACAGCTCACTGAGGGGCTTGAAAGCACTACAATGATACCGTTTGTTGACACATCCAGCCTTTTCATAAATTTAAACATTAAATTTAAACATTAGATAGGAATGGAACACCACTGTAGTACAGGAAGTGACCCTGGTTCTCCCATTTTCTACATGTTGGCAACACAGCAACATGTTTGTGTTATCTGAAGTTCCATCCAAAGCCATCTGCTGGTTTATAGCCCTTTGAGTGGCAACATGTGTAAGTGGATGTATTGTCTACCATTGTGACATTATAATTTGGGACATATTGTGACATATGTTCTACCTGCTTGTATACTTTCTTGCCATGCATAGCAGGGATGTTAGTTTTGGCTTTGAGCCTACTTTGAGCCTATGTAAATGCTATTTACATCACTTGTCCTTGCTGATTCTTTACAGTTGTATCAAATACCTACATTATACTGCCTTCAGTGCCTTGTTATTCTTACTTGTAACAAGTGGTTTGTATTTTGTGTATATGTTCTCTCTGTATTTCTTTGTTTCAGTTTTACACTTTCCTATATTAAACCCAGTCCATGTACAACACTTATGCCTGTTCTTTGGAGGATACTTATGGGAGAGAGTTTAGCTGGCTGTGGAGCCCAATAGGACACAGAGTCACGTTGGGTAAAACAGCACAGACATGCTGTCTTCAGGAGGGCTGAGAGACATGCTGTCTTCAGGAGGGCTGAGAGACATGCTGTCTTCAGGAGGACTGACAGACATGCTGCCTTCAGGACTGACAGACATCCTGTCTTCAGGAGGGAGGGCTGACACGCTGTCTTCAGGAGGGATAGGGACACGGACAGCGTGTCTGTCACACGCTGTCCGTGTGTTCGTCTTATTATTCTAGCACCACAACGTATGTCAGTGGTTCCCAAACCTTTTCATGTCAAGGACCCCACAAATTGACACTAATTAGCCCTGCGGACCCCCATTTGAAGAGATATGCCATGGGACCCTGTGCATAACAGAAGATGTTTGAGGCTGGCAGGGCACTGCGTCAGAAACCCAGAACTAGAGGCTGGCAGAGCACTGCGTCAGGCACCCAGAATTAGTGGCTGGCAGGGCACTGCGTCAGGCACCCAGAACTAGAGGCTGGCAGAGCACTGCGTCAGGCACCCAGAATTAGTGGCTGGCAGGGCACTGCGTCAGGCACCCAGAACTAGAGGCTGGCACTGCGTCAGGCACCCAGAACTAGAGGCTGGCAGAGCACTGCGTCAGGCACCCAGAACTAGAGGCTGACAGAGCACTGCGTCAGGCACCCAGAATTAGAGACTGGCAGGGCACTGCGTCAGGCACCCAGAACTAGAGGCTGACAGAGCACTGCGTCAGGCACCCAGAATTAGAGGCTGGCAGAGTTTTCCCCTATGGGAGCCGACGCAGGGTAAAGCCAAGAGGGGAAAGAAGCGTGCGACCTATGTAGACGCGCTGCGGCGCGACAGCTTGGCTGACAACACTGCAGAGCTCAAGAACCTGATGTTGGATACGAAATTGCGGAGGGCAGCGATCCAGGAATCCCGAGTTGGTTTTGGCTAGACTTCATTATTTCAGCAACTAACTTATCTGGACCTTGTAAAAAATATTTAGTTGTACAATTTGTGGTAAAAAACACAAAATTACACAAAGGCATGTCAAATTATGTTTGTGGAACCTTGACTCCACCTTGACTCAAACTTTCTCTTTTTCCTTGATCTCTTTGCCCCCCAAGAACACGATGGGAACTATGCACATGAAATATTTATTTTTTTACTTGTAAAACTGTGATGTGACAATAAAGCTCACGCATAAAACTCACTACAGCAGATTGCCCTCACGTAAACCCATCCATGTCATTTTACACTTCAATAGCCCACCCCTCATGTGGTGATATATGTGCTAAGGCGCTAAGATGAAAGATTGCTTCACTCCGATGTGAGATTTACCCAAACCTTGTGGAGCTGCTTGGTTACCATGCAACTCCACTCACTGGACAGTCCATTTCGATCAGACTCAGATGAGCAGACATATTGTTGCTAACAGGGGGGGGGGGGTCTGTGTTGTGACTGCCATTCAGGGCTTTTGTTCAGTAGTGGAACAAAGAAAGTTCTCACTTTTTTTTTCTTTTTTTGGGATAATCCTCCCTACTATAGACATAGAGTATGCTGACCATATAAGGAGTTCCTCCCTGACCCCATGCAGTGAACCGCAGGGGTCAAAAAACCCTATAGTTTAGGCTTTGGTAGGTGGGTGAGAAAGCCTTCCTCCAATCAGGACCGAGCAAGGCGTGCCTTGGTGCGTGTGCTGTTGCCCTGTTATCTTAGCAACATCTCTCACACATGCATGAACACACAGTCACACACACACACACACACACACATGCAGCGCACGCAAACACGCACGCACGCACGCACGCATCTTTCTGTTTGTCGCTGCAATGTGAATGAAACCGCCTTCGCCTCGCTTCTGCTTACAACTATAGAGCGTCCCAGTCCCGCCCCCTTTCATGACGACGCCAGGCCCAGTCCCGCCCCCTTTCATGACGACGCCAAGACCCAGTACCGCCCCCTTTTTTGACGACACCAGGCCCAGTCCCGCCCCCTTTCATGACGACGCCAGGCCCAGTCCCGCCCCCTTTCATGACGACGCCAGACCCAGTCGCGCCCCCTTTCATGACGACGCCAGGCCCAGGAAGTAATTCCCTGTAGATATTTCCCATAGACATTTCAAAACTTCAAATTTATTTAAAGACCTTGTAAGCGTTGTACAAACCCAACTCGAGTTGTGACAAATCATGACAACAAACACAATATTTTAGACCAAACAAATATTTACAAAGAAGTAAAACAACAAAAAAAAGTGTTGCCTGCCTGCCTTGCCTGTTAACCTGCCATTTTCTTCTTCTTTCTAATTATTTGTTCGGCCCGAAAAATGGTGTTTGTCACATCGTGTTTGTTGATTTGTCACAACTCGAGCTGGCTTTGTACGAGGAAAAGTCTTTAAATAAATACTTTTTTAAATGTCAATGAGGAAAATGAACGGGAAATCATTTCCTGGGCCCTGGTAGGGGGCGGGACTCTATAGGGAAACTCGAGCCGAGGCCACTACAAACTCGGTAACGAATATATGGAGTACACGGTACCAATCAGCTTTGGGCCTGTCAAGCCTGTTAACGAGCATATAGCAGCCCACACAATGCCGTGTTTAAACAGTCAAGACATGAGGCGATAAATCGAAGACATAAATTTACTCAACCATGCTGTCATGCTGGTTGTTTTAATGATAGGCTGAGAACTTTTTATCATCTTCATTGAAGTTCAGATGTTGATGCAGCCACAAACTCACGGCCAGTCACTCACAACAACTGGCCAATTAAAAACTACCAAAGATACCATGCAGTTGTTCTCAGAATGGATTGATTGTCGTATTTGAAAACGTTCAATAGCGGGCTCGATAAAAGCCCGGTTCAATAAGCAGGATCGATAAGATATCAACAATCTCCATCCCTATAGTTGCAACGGATTGGAACAGCAGGCGAGATGAATTGAAACGCGGGATGTCTCCGTCTCCCCAGGGAGATGCAGGCAGGCGGCGCAGCGACAGATTATTACGCTCCTAGAACATGACTGGCTGTGCTGTGATTAAAGAGAATAATAATCACCAGGAGCACAGACACGCCATGCAGCGCGTCAAGCATCCGGATGTATTCGTGCGGGGAAAACTCTCAGGTAGGTAGTTTTTGACCTTGTAAGTATTTACGTAAGTTTTCAAACACTTGTAGTTGAGTAAAAGTGGAATATTCTCCTCTGAGATCATGATGTAGCGGGGGTAGAGGTATAAAACAACTACTGAAATACTAGATTAATTTATTTTGTTGAAATTAATTAGAAAACACATTTGAAACTGGCACTGCATGCCGTTTTTCAGCTTTTAACAAAAAACTTTTTTGTTTGACCCTATAGGAGCCAACCCAGAGCAAAGCCAGGAGGGAAAGAAGCGTACCACCTAATGTAGACGTGCTGCGGCGCGACATCTTGGCTGACAACACTGAAGAGCTCAAGAACCTGATGTTGGATAGGAAATTGTGGAGGGCAGAGATCCAGGAATCCCGAGTTGGTGTTGGCTAGACCTCACTCTCGCGGGTGCAGTACTTAGTTTAGACAGTACTTTTATAGTAATTTGGTTAGACCAGTCATTCGTCCTACAACTACAATCTATCTCAAACCCTAACCTCCCACGGGGCAGCACACCTAAACCTAACCTTAACCCATGTCTAACCAATGACTAGTCTAAACTAAGTATGCACCCCATTCTCGCAGCAACTAACTAACTTTTGTTTTAATCAAACACAAATAGCCTACTGTATCCTTTCCCCTGCCTTTTAGTACATTAAGTTGACTAAATGCACATGTAGTTACTTCAGTGCAACTTTATTTTATACCGTCCCCATTGTATGCACAAAAAGGCAAAACTCTTGACTCTTTACTGAACACTAATGATGTAAACCAAACAAACAAGACAACCAATAGGAAACATTCAATACAGAGACAGGAAACATGCGAGGGAGGACGGAAGGAATCGTTGAGCGGTGAACCCTTTGATTGGCTCCTAAAAGGAATGACTAATAAGCTCTTTGAACGCTCATGAAAAAGACCAGCTCTGCATGCAGTCGCTCGCGTGCGTGAGTTCATTATAGCTATATATCCTGTCCGTTTCACTGCGTGCACGCACAAACATGTACACGTGTACACATGTACACATGTGCACGCGCGCACGCACGTGATAACACACTTTGAATACCGATTTTCTGTCTGCATATATAGCATGGTGGAAAGTACCCTTGCTATTTACCCTATGCACTGTACTAAATTAACATCCAATTAATATACAGTGAGTATAGTTTTGAGTTCTCTTTTTTTTTACAGACACACATTTTAAGTACTTAAAGTATTTTACTCAATGGATTTACTTTTAAATATTATTAGTCAATTACGAAAAAGTACTTTTTCCTCAAATTGTAGACAAAAAGTACACTTCTCGGGACGCTATGGGTGCTGGCGGCGTGTTTCCTCCTCCGCGTCTTCAGTGCCCATACCCGAGGCAGGGTTGGCGAAAGGGCCTTTTTGTGTGGAGTAGTTTGCATGTTCTCCCCGTGTCCCCTAGGGTAGTTACCCTCACAAAAAACATGCAGTAATCCTGGTCTCTAAACTGCCTCCCCCTGGCCAGCCTGGTGCCTGATAGAGGGGAAAGGAACTGGTTGGAATAATGTGTTCCTTCCACGCGCTACGTCCAGCCAGGGAAACTCCCCCTGTCAGGTGTAAAGGAGCAACTTGGACACTCAGGCATGAAGGAAGCATGAGTTCAAGTCCGTTGCTCTCCCCATGTCCCCCATATATGGGGACTAGGTTGGCGGAGGGTGTGTAGAGCCCAGGATCACATTAGATGATTGACACAGGGGTGAAAAATGGGTTACAAAATCGTGGGATAAAAATTATTACAAAAAAAAGTACACTTCTTCTTTTGCACAGTGATACATGGACGATATTGGTTCATTATGGCGATACGATACGATTCAATGATTTGAAATCGATACAGTAACTATTTAAAATACATTATTTTAAACTAAGTAATTAAACCCCTCTTATTCTTTTTTCTTCAAAAATATGCTAAATTGATTATTTGAATATAGCAAAACAATTCGATACAGATTATTTGCATTGCAAAACGATGCAATACATAGTCAGTGTTGCCGTTTTCATTTCGATATACCGTAATTTCCGGACTATAAGCCGCGGCTTTTTACCCATGATTTGAACCCTGCGGCTTATACAACGGTGCGGCTAATCTATGGATTTTTACAGCAAACGCAGAGCCATCTCAGGCTCTGAGCTAACGTAGCTGCGGCTTATAGTCCAGTGCGGCTTATAGTCCGGTGCGGCTTGTATATGGGATTTTCCCTACATTTGGCTGGTGCGGCTTATATTCAGGTGTGGCTTATAGTCCGGAAATTACGGTACTTCAATTCTTGAAATAAAAATTCCATTATAACACCCGGATATTTAACCCATTTTGGTGTTTTAAGCATTATGTTATACTTTAGCTATTGAAAAATAGCAGATCTACAAGCTCATAGTGCGGCACCGAGTGCCGCGCTACGAGCTTGCAGGTCTGCTATTTTTGAAAAATCGTGAAAATGTGCCTCAAATCTTTGAATATATATTATTTCAGAGTTTCAGTTTTAAACTCAAATCTCTGCTTCAGGGGGGGTCCCTGGGAGAGACAGCGAAATCCATTCACGACGACGACGTACGTCGCAACGTATATTTTTCCGTCGCGACGTATATTCGAGTACGTCCTGGCGTAAATATCAATTCGTCCCGGCAGAACGGACTCGTCGCGGCTATATCTACCCGTTTGCGACGTAATAGGTTGACTATTATTTTCCGTCGCGCCAGAACGGGACTCGTCGCAGCTATATCTACCCGTTGTGGCGTGAGCTGGACTCGTCACGGCAGAACGTGACTCGTCGCGGCTATATCTACCCGTTTGCGACGTGCGCCTCGCCGGTCCGGTCTCCAGGCGAGCCTGAGTGGTTCTCTGGGGTTCCAGCAGGCCTTTTTCCGCGCGCATCGTGCCCGGGGAACGGCCCACGCGCCCGGGCCTGGCATCACCGCGTGCACCTTGCCGGTCCGGTTCCGTGGAGCCCTTCGCCGTCCTCAGGCGACCCTGCGTTCCAGAGCTGTCACCTCTTTTGCCCAACCGAAAATAGAAGATCTACCAGCTCCCCCGCGTCTGTGGACCCCTGGGGATCACGGTAGTCCACGGGGGTCCGTCTGTGTGTGTGTGTCTGTGTGTGTGTGTGTGTGTGTGTGTGTGTGTGTGTGTGAGCGTCTGAGCGCTTGTGCTCCTATCCGTGTGCCTCCCCCCCCCCCACCCCATGTGGACCCTTGGAGGGGGGGGGGTCCCCCCTTTGCACTTGCTGCGTATAGGGGGGGGGGGGGGGGCTGATAGATAACCTACAAGGACATATGAATTTAATTTATATACACGGCTATATTCAAAGCTCACCGCGCTCGTATAGCGCATTGACTGTCTGTCTGTCTGTCTGTCTGTCGGCCGGCATCTGATCTACAAGCTCAGAGCGCGGTTCTGCGCAGCCCCGTGCGCCTTGTGGATCAGAGCGCACGGGGGTTAATGATAATACCCCCGGGCGGTACGGGTCCCCGTGGACCCTTGGGGATCAAGGGGGGCCACGGGTGTCCACGTTTGCGGAGACGCTGCCTTCATATTAGCCTACTTTAATAACAAGCAGCTGATCTACAATTGACAATTTGACATGTCATTGCGTCGTATTCTGTCTGTCTTTCACGCACGCACGCAGACATGTCACAGACCACCACATAACCATATTTGTATGGCCATATCGTTTATAGGCCTTATAGCTGAATAGCGCCGGCCGTCGGGGGTTCATTTGGTTCCAACCGTCCCATTATGGTCAACACTTATGATATGCTATTGCATTCTTCCAACTAAAGATTTAAATATTAATCTGGCAGCTCCGAAAATAGCAGAAGATGTAATGCAGTAAATGACATGGCACGGACTGGCTCAGAAAATCTCCCTGCATCATTATATCAAAATCAGGCCTATACTGAATGTAGGCAATTGAATTCCATTACTTTTGTTTAAATCAACTGAACTAGACCAATAAAATAGTAGGCTAGTATTTATGTTTTTCGTTAATAATAATACATGCTGATTATTATTGAACGGTAAGTACGCTGGTATGTACGCTATGGTACACTATAAGCTTGTATATCTGTTTATTTTAAGCATGCCGCCGCATTCTGTCAGAATCTCGTGTGTGTGTGTGTGTGTGTGTGTGTGTGTGTGTGTGTGTGTGTGTGTGTGTGTGTGTGTGTGTGTGTCGCACGCGTGCGTGCGTGCGAACTTCATGACAGTGGTGCAGCATTACATTGTATTTTGATTTGAAATAAATAATGATGAATAGATGTCTATACTGTTGCTTGTGTGTGTGTTATGATATAGGGTTAGCTGGAACACACGCCCTGTATGATCTGTGGTGCGCATCTACAAGCTCCAAGTGTTGCGTCCACATGCAGCGCGTTGTGAGCTTGCAGATAGTCGGTGCCCCACTATAGAGAGATGGTAGGGTAGTGCCCAAGCCTATTCCTATATGATCTGTGGCTATATTAAAGGCCTTTTATATGTGATCTCACATAATGTGCGAGTCAGAGCTAACGTTACTCAATGATCATTTGCCGACTGATTGATATCACAGCACAGCTATAACATATATAGGCGGCGGGTGCGTAAGGCTAGGGAAGGCTTAGCCTTCCCAAAAATTATGCTGGGTATTTTTTTTATATATATATAATATATGTGCGCAGCATTATAGAAGGCTATTGTGTGTGTGTGTGTGTGTGTGTGTGTGTGTGTGTGTGTGTGTGTGTGTGTGTGTGTGTGTGTGTGTGTGTGTGTGTGTGTGTGTATGTGTTGTCGCTGCCCCCTGGTGATCGCTGATCGGATAGGCTATATACACTATACAGCAACTGGCCTAATCAGCATATGATTGACTACTATTGGTATGTCTGTAAACCTCGTCCTTCCAGTCGCTTTGTAGCAAAGAGTAGCGTGCGCTGGTTTGTTCTGGGAAACAGCTAAACGCAAAATGTATTTTTCAAGGCAAAGATAAAGTAGCCTAATTCAGAAGAAGAAGCTGTGAGTCGGCTGTCAGCACTCAGCAGCACCACCAGTGCCGCACGGTTCACGGTTCACAGTCCACACCACTGCAGCAACACTGACACGTTCAGCGGAATGACTGCTGTCTCTGTGCCGTCTGTGAAGAGCCATGACCCGCTACTCCTGGAGGGGTAATCTACACTGACTGACTCGAGACTTGAGAAAAAGACGTCCAAAAGTCGCTGTCTGTGTATAGGCTAATTCATTGGTAAAAGTATGCTAAATAACTCATTTTTAGACCATCTGGGAAATAAATAAATCCGCGGCGGCGAGAGCCCCCCCCCCCCCAACGCAATTCTATAGCAGCCTACCCAAAGGTAAAACGCACCCGCCGCCTAATATAGCACACATGTGTGCACATGTGTGCTATATATGTTATAGCTCTAGAGACGCAGAGACAGAGACATATTTATTTAAAATAATCCTGTCTCGCACGGCCTATATAGAGCCAATGAACGGAGCACATTCCCCCCCCCCCCCCCCCTCTCTCTCTCTCTCTCTCTCTCTCTCTCTCTGTCTCTCTCAGCACACGCTGTGCTGTGATATCAATCAGTCGGCAAATGATCATTGAGTAACGTTAGCTCTGACTCGCACATTATGTGAGATCACATATAAAAGGCCTTTAATATAGCCACAGATCATATAGGAATAGGCTTGGGCACTACCCTACCATCTCTCTATAGTGGGGCACCGACTATCTGCAAGCTCACAACGCGCTGCATGTGGACGCAACACTTGGAGCTTGTAGATGCGCACCACAGATCATACAGGGCGTGTGTTCCAGCTAACCCTATATCATAACACACACACAAGCAACAGTATAGACATCTATTCATCATTATTTATTTCAAATCAAAATACAATGTAATGCTGCACCACTGTCATGAAGTTCGCACGCACGCACGCGTGCGACACACACACACACACACACACACACACACACACACACACACACGAGATTCTGACAGAATGCGGCGGCATGCTTAAAATAAACAGATATACAAGCTTATAGTGTACCATAGCGTACATACCAGCGTACTTACCGTTCAATAATAATCAGCATGTATTATTATTAACGAAAAACATAAATACTAGCCTACTATTTTATTGGTCTAGTTCAGTTGATTTAAACAAAAGTAATGGAATTCAATTGCCTACATTCAGTATAGGCCTGATTTTGATATAATGATGCAGGGAGATTTTCTGAGCCAGTCCGTGCCATGTCATTTACTGCATTACATCTTCTGCTATTTTCGGAGCTGCCAGATTAATATTTAAATCTTTAGTTGGAAGAATGCAATAGCATATCATAAGTGTTGACCATAATGGGACGGTTGGAACCAAATGAGCGGTGAGCTTTGAATATAGCCGTGTATATAAATTAAATTCATATGTCCTTGTAGGTTATCTATCAGCCCCCCCCCCCCCCCCCCCTATACGCAGCAAGTGCAAAGGGGGGGGGGGGGAGGCACACGGATAGGAGCACAAGCGCTCAGACGCTCACACACACACACACACACACACACACACACACACACACACACACACACACAGACGGACCCCCGTGGACTACCGTGATCCCCAGGGGTCCACAGACGCGGGGGAGCTGGTAGATCTTCTATTTTCGGTTGGGCAAAAGAGGTGACAGCTCTGGAACGCAGGGTCGCCTGAGGACGGCGAAGGGCTCCACGGAACCGGACCGGCAAGGTGCACGCGGTGATGCCAGGCCCGGGCGCGTGGGCCGTTCCCCGGGCACGATGCGCGCGGAAAAAGGCCTGCTGGAACCAGGGGGGCAGTCAGCCAGATATTTCGTGAAGCCTCATTTGAAATCGGTAGTTCATATAATGGCCTGTTGTGGCGCTGGACTGGACCCAAAAAGCCCCATAGCTCCATAGAGGCCCATGTATTTTGGCCCAACTTCACCTAGACTGTATTACCTTAATAAACATGGTCATGAATACTTTCTTCTTCCAGTCACTAGTTTAAAGTCTCATTTCTAATGTCATAATATTCTTTTTGGAAAATTATGGTCCCATTAATAAAAAAAATGACCATAAAGTCGCGTATGTTCTGAGGGGCGTGGCTACCGTTACAGTCTATGATCGGGATTCCCCACCCACTCGAGTCAAAATAAAAACCAACGGAGAAGAAGGGGGGAAGTCCCGCCTCGTTGTCTGGGCAGCCAATGACCAGCTGGTATACAAAACGGAGCCAGCCAATGGCCAGCTGGTACCAAAGATGGCGACTTACATCAGGAATTAGCATATTATTACAGGCTTCATTTTACGTTGATGTTAGACCCGGGGAACGCTTTGTCCATATTTTTTACAGTCTATGGCTGGAACCCCAGAGAACCACTCAGGCTCGCCTGGAGACCGGACCGGCGAGGCGCACGTCGCAAACGGGTAGATATAGCCGCGACGAGTCACGTTCTGCCGCGACGAGTCCAGCTCACGCCACAACGGGTAGATATAGCTGCGACGAGTCCCGTTCTGGCGCGACGGAAAATAATAGTCAACCTATTACGTCGCAAACGGGTAGATATAGCCGCGACGAGTCCGTTCTGCCGGGATGAATTGATATTTACGCCAGGACGTACTCGAATATACGTCGCGACGGAAAAATATACGTTGCGACGTACGTCGTCCGTCGTGAATGGATTTCGCTCCACCTGGTCCCTGGAACAACATATTTTCAGATGGGGGTTGGCGGCCGATTACATATAATTGTTGGGATCCTTGACATGAAATATTGAGAACCACTGATACAGAAACTAGTTAGAATCACCTCTCAATTTTTTCAAACCCAATTCCTTGTGGAAAATTCTGGGGAGCCAATCAAAGTTGAGGAGTTAAGGAGGCTTGGGTGAAAAATATGAAAGTCTAAAATTAACTTCAGGGGTGCTGAATCCATTCCAACCATTATTTTTTAGTAAAAATGTCTCCCTGGCCATATAATATTGGTATATTGGTTATTAAGCTGTAATGTACAGCACACAGTGTATAATCAATGGTAGGGGATTGGGTTGTTGTTGAATTGATTCTATTCTGAAAATAAAAGAAGAAAATATTGCTAAACACTTGATAAGAGTGTACACCCACCTACTGTGCACATGCTCAGTGGGATACACTGTCTGCATGTGGGGACTTAAGGAGCCCGGCTTGGGTCTAAAGATTACTTGTGAGGTGTCTAACTATGGGGTTTCAGGGGTGCTGAATCTATTCCAACCATTATTTTTGAGTAAAAAATGTCATTTTCCATAAGAACATATTTTATTACATACTGCAAGAAAAATGTAAATCAGAAATGTGCAGTATTGATGAAACCTGGTGTCAACCGGGTGTTACTCAGCCAACTCCTCATCTTCCTCACTCCTTATCTCGTCTTCCTGGTTGATGTTCTTGCATCCTCCATTACACTTGCCACAAGCAGATATACACTTGACCCCCTGCTTTTTACAGCAGCACCTGCATGTACTACAGTCTCCCTCACAGTTGCAGCTGATGAATTTCAGTATATAGTCTGGGGCAATGGGGTCTGTGGTAGGGACTGGTGCATAGCCTTCTCCTCCCAGTTTCCACCCGTAGTCAAGGACATCCAGTGATGGACTTTGTAGCAGTAGCCAGTCTATGGTTTGGAGATATGCCCGGAGAGAATGTTGTGCTGCAGCTGCAGTAGTCGGGGGCAGTTTCTCTGGTATGAACTTCCCAGCAGCAGCATGCTTGCTGAAGGTCTCAAATCTCAAGTCCCCCAAGTCCTTTGGTGGTTTCCCGTGGTACATGATTTTGAAGATTTCACAGCCGGCTGTGATGATGGCATCTTTCTGGGCTTGGATGTCAAGAAAAACGTCCATGGCTGTCTCGGCTTGGTCCGTCTTGCAGAGTTTACGCAGTATAGTTGGTTTGCCAAAACCAAAAATTGCAGACACAGTATCACAGCCTGAGAAGCTGTGTAAGAAGAGCAGATACTTCCTGTATTTCTCTGGGAGGGCCTCTTGGATCTTTTCAACATCGTAAGATAAATATTTTGCTGCTGTGATGAAGACGGAGTGGTCTGCTTTATGGTGAATGAGCATAACCAGGATGTCCGTATCCTCAGCTCTCACCTCAACAGCAGACTCTCTTGCTTCATCTAGAGCTGCCTGGACAATAGAAGTGTCTGCATCATCGGAGCATTGCTGTACACGGATTCCATTACTACTGAATGTCTCAGCAAGTAGCATGATGAGCTGGGCCTTGTTACTCTTGTTGTCAAGGAATATTTTTCTCTAGGAATTATGTTTCGGATGTCTGGACGAATCTGGATGTCACAGCATGCATGTTTTGTATGTCTGATGTGATCATGGTCCTTGGTCGAGTTGACATATCCGTCAAAGACCACAGTGATCCGGAAGTGCTGGCTCCCCATGGCCTTCACAAACCGGAGGTAGTTCTCAGCGATGTCCTTCCAGGTTAGGTTAGCCTCCCACTTGACATTGTGCAGAAGCCAACCACCATCAATCACAAGGCTTGGGCATGGGGGTTTCTCGACAGGTTCCACAAATGCCTTCAGGAACTTTGCTAGGGCAGCCTTGTCTGGCTTTCGCATCTTCTGATTTTTGTCAAAAAGAGACATCGGTGTTGGCGTCAACTCAAATAGCAGAGCTTCTTTGGTCTTGACTTCACGCTCACAGATGATGGTGAGGCGGTTGAAGAGCCTGAGTGAGTCAACAACCAGCTTCTCCCCACTGACTTTTGGTCCAGATCTGAGGGTTGCTAATGACTTGACCTTGTACTTGGTTTGCATTGTATCAAGAACAGTTTTCCCATCCATCTTGGCCTGCATGGTTCTGCCAACCTCCTCTGCCTGATCCGCGTTTACTGGGTCTCCAGGAGAGCTACTAAACAGAATCCTCTTCCATGTTGTTTTCCAGGATGCAACACTCCTGCTCCTTCCCCACATGCAGACAGTGTATCCCACTGAGCATGTGGGGAAGGAGCTGTACATTCCGCTAATCACTGAGGTTTTTCAGGTGTGGTTTCACAAATGTCAACAAGGTCATCACGACCTCGTTGACATTTGTTGTTTGATGTTTGAAAATAGCATGTTTCACTCAAAAACACTTGGTAAAACACAGGAAAACAGGGATTATTTTCTCCGTTTATTATTTAACATTGAAGTGAATGGAGCAGTAAATCTTTGGATCGCATTGTCTCCTGGTTTTTTTGTGAATTCAAATTTATTTATTTATCTTTTTTATTTTATTTGTTTAAAGGAGAATTCCATGCTAGAATGCTTTCTTATCTTTCTTACCTTTCTTTGTAGTTGTTACGTCCCCACCAAAGACGTCCAGGTGTTTTTTTGTGCAAAAACTCCTTATTGGCTATTTTCCCTTAGCCTGGGTAAACCCACTCCCCCTGCTGGACAACATTTCATTCTGCCAGGAGGGGTGAGTCTGGCTAAATGGCAATACAAAGTCCTTAAGATTGTATCAGCTTTGGTACGAGCCAATCCGCGACCGAGCTCAGGGCTCTGTGATTGACAGCACACGTTGGCCAATCAGGAACGATTTGAGCAGTTGATGACGTGTGAACTCCTCGACTCATTCACAACAACAAACATGGGAATGAGGAAGTAGGAACGGAAACGCGTTTAGATGACGCCTCTTGTTTTGATATACGCTGATTGGCTGAAGGGGTTGTCCGTCAACGCTACTCTCCCGCCCCACGGCTAAACAGCCACACAGGCGATTATGCCAGACTCACCCCTCCTGGCAGAATGAAATGTTGTCCAGCAGGGGGAGTGGGTTTACCCAGGCTAATTTTCCCTACCATAAGCCCTCAATGAATTGCATTGCATTGAATGGGAATTGAATGGGGCTATGGGGTGTTATGCTAGTTCACTTATTTCCATCTAAATAAGTAGTAAAGTGTGCCGCTTGGGATATTATTTACATTATGAAGAGAGGATATATACAAAGAAATTATAATTTTGAGCGATGGAAAGCGAATTAGCACAACACCCCATAGCCCCATTCAATTCCCATTAAATTCAATGCAATTCATTTAGGGCTTATGGTAGGGGAAATGGCCAATAAGGAGCTTTTGCACAAAATAACACCTGGACCTCTTTGGTGGGGACCTAACAACTACAAAGAAGGGTAAGAAAGCCTTTTAGTATGGAATTCTCCTTTAAAGTGACGTCAAAAGACGTCATTGGTGCTGTGGGCTTACTAAAAACAGTTGTCAAAAGACATCATTGGCAGGGAATTGTTTTAACAATAAGCCCTCGGGGCTCCTCAAGCAGACAGTGTATCCCACTGAGCATGTGCACAGTAGGTGTACACTCTTATCAAGTGTTTAGCAATATTTTCTTCTTTTATTTTCAGAATAGAATCAATTCAACAACACCCCAATCCCCTACCATTGATTATACACTGTGTGCTGTACATTACAGCTTAATAACCAATATACCAATATTATATGGCCAGGGAGACATTTTTACTGAAATAAATAATGGTTGGAATGGATTCAGCACCCCTGAAAACCCCTAGTTAGGCACCTCACAAGTTAATTTTTGACTTTCATATTTTTCACCCAAGCCTCCTTAACTCCTCAACTTTTATTGGCTCCCCAGAATTTTCCACGAGGAATTGGGTTTGAAAAAATTGAGAGGTGATTCTAGACACCTATAAGAACACATTGGTGAAGAAAGCTATTGGCGGTAAAGTTTTTCACAGATGGTCCAACTATATTGCTAAAATTCCCTAACTAAACATGAGGTTTTTCAGAAACGTCAGGCCTAAATGGATTAATTATTTTACGTTTTCCAACATGAATGATGTATTATTATCACCTAAAAAGCCAGTGGAGAAGGTATTAAAGTTCGAAGAGGGTATTATTGCTTCACATTCACACACAATGTGAATAATTATGTAAAGACCTATACTCCCCAGAACCTGCATGAAGATAATATATTATAATATATTATATATATTTATCTTAGGATTTATAGGTCAGTGACTCTCAACCTTTATCTCAGTGGTATTCAACCCTTTACATGTCTAGCACCATTTATTAGCCTCTCAGGTTCAGGTTCAGGTTTATTTGTCATGTGTATACAGAGTATGAATACAATGAAAATGATTTTGCTCAGAGCACTCTCAGTCTTACATACATGCAAGTGAATTGACAAAACAGTGCAATACAGTTCAAGGTCAGCTGTTCAGCAGCCTGACTGCCTGGGGGTATAAATTGTTACTGAGACGGGGGGTGCGAGATTTGATGCTCTGGTAGTGTTTTTTGGAAGGGAGTGGTGTAGATGTTGTGGAGACTGGGTAATTCTGTGCTGCCGATGATTTTAGCTGCTGTTTTAACGGTCCTCTGCAACCTGTTGCAGACCCAAAATGTAGAATATTATATTATACATGCACTTGCTTGCCCCACTTGCCAGACTTTGTCGTTATAACTTATCTTTTCAAGACATGTTGCATAATATACATATATATATACTGTATATCACTCCATATTACAACCAAGAACTGGTGGGTGTGTTACGGAAGTTGACATCCTACACTCTTTGCGCAGTGAAATCCGTACAAACCAAAACACATCAAACACTCGCTTACAATATGCGGACATTTTCACTACACCACACACTTCCGATCGGACTCCCGGAAGTTACATACTACGCATGCACGCACGCACGCACACACACACGCACACAAATTTATGTTTTTGTGTTTTTTTCTGTGTGTTAACCTCCCCCCCATAAATTAACACTTGATCATACTACAGCGCCACTAAAAGCATCAAACGTAACAGCTTTCGCACCACATTTCAAGCTTGTAGATCTGCTGCTTTTGAATTTCAAAAGCAGCAATGTTTTAATGTTATAGAAATAATTGTAGTGGCGGAGAAAAAAAAGAATAGAAGGATACTGGAAACCGTTTGAGTCCTGACCCGGTTAACCAACACCGTGGACTCTGACTCTACGACAGAGAGTGCTTTTATCGGACGGAAAGGATCGAGGACGACCTTTTACCGCCGCTGGCGAGTTGCGTGCCTTCCTCTGAGAGAGAGAGAGAGAGAGAGAGAGAGAGAGAGAGAGAGAGAGAGAGAGAGAGAGAGAGAGACAGAGACAGAGAAGAGAGAGAGAGAGAGAGAGAGAGAGAGAGAGAGAGACAGATAAGAGAGAGAGAGACAGAGAGAGAGACAGAGGGAGAGAGAGACAGAGAGAGAGAGACAGAGAGAGAGAGAGAGAGAGAGAGAGAGAGAGAAGAGAGACAGAGAGAGAGAGAGAAACTTCTGAAAGATTCATACCAACCCTCTAGTTCAACAGACGTCGTCATGGCAACTCAGCATCTCGTGAGCGCTGCGCAAGTCGAAGACAGACAGACAGACAGACAGACAGCTCTCCAACGTCCTTTGATGTCCATGTCTCTGTCGCGCGTAAACCTCGTATATGTCCAAAAAAACCTGTTATTTTTCACGATTCTAAATCAAAAGCAGCAGCAGTATGAGATCTGCAAGCTGGAAGGCTACAATTTTGAGTTAGCCTAGGTTTACTTTACTCGAGTATTAACAATGTTCAATACTTTTACTACATCTCGGATCCACATATTGTACTTTTACTATTTGGTGGAATACCAAAACAGTGCATATATGTGTGCGTGTGTGTGTGTGCGTGCGTGCGTGCGTGCGTGCGTGAACAGCAGTGGAAGCGGCTTATGAAAGCCTTGCAGAGGTATGAGGTAACAACATGCTAAGTGTTGCGCTGTGCGGTTCACAACACCGACGATGACCTCCACGTCTCCATGCAGGCATGAAAGGGTACCGAAGAGAAGGACAAGGTATAAACGCTGCATTTAGAGCACTTTTCTTCAAAGAGCGTCAAAGCTGTCCTGAATCAGGGCGAAAATGTTCAAAGTGTTTTGACGCACGCACGTGCAAACGCACACAATGCATTTTCAGAACATTTTTCTTTTAATTATCAATCAATCAATTAATAATTGAGACTAATGTAGGCTACTGAAAATGTTTCAGGTGGAATGTCATTATAGGTGAACAGTTGTGAGAGGGGGGGGGGGGGGGGCGGGGCTGGCCTCTCCAGTGCGTAGCTTTCCAAAATAGCGTCATGTGCAGCCTTACAAGTACCCCGTCCCCAGTCAAGTCTATGGACTTTAATGTGTGTTTAGGCCAGTAAATGACGCCCTCTCTGTGCCCCTCACTTCACACAAGTGTGATTTGTATTTGTCACATCACAAGGCAGAGAGAACAGCCTGTTCACAATAAGGCAGAGAGAAAAGCCTGGTCACAACCTAAGACAGAGAGAAAAGCCTGGTCACAACCTAAGACAGAGAGAAAAGCCTGGTCACAACCTATGACAAAGAGAAAGCCTGGACACAACCTAAGACAGAGAGAAAAGCCTGGTCACAACCTATGACAGAGAGAAAGCCTGGACACAACCTATGACAGAGAGAAAGCCTGGACACAACCTATAACAGAGAGAAAGCCTGGACACAACCTAAGACAGAGAGAAAAGCCTGCAGGTCACAACCTAAGGCAGAGATTGCATAGCATAGCATAGGAAATGTCGGGCCGGGAACATCCGTCAGATGTATTTCCCCCGGCTATTTGTGCCAATAACGCAGATGACACGATGTTCAAGCACAGCACCGGTCGATATAGCTTCCAACTTTGTGAGCGTCAATGAATGTCCGCATGATCGCTCTGGACATGCTAAAACGATCAAACGTGCCGTGCACACGAACAGTCCCTTACAACGCTGCTTGTCGTCCTTGTTATGTACAGCATGTGGAATGTCTTCTACACGCTGGAAGACCTTGAAAAGCTTTAGAAAATATACTTGTCTGACAGCCTCTCAAATCTAACTGTACACTAGTGGGAAAATACTTTGAAGAAATGTTGAAATCTGACATCCTGCCACATCTAAAGACAACGTGTCACAGCGTAATCACAGACTATCAGAGTTTGCACGGAGCAGATGATGTGAAATCGTTTTTGGCTTTGAATCCATTTTAAGCCGGGCGGGGAGTGTAGTGATTAAGGCCTATTCATACTCATAAAAACAGAGAGACGTGCAGTGCCCGGACTGGAGAGTCTGGAAGCTGTGGTTAGTATTAAAAAAGACTCATTCCATGCCACGCCTTATATGACACCTATCCCATATGTTCTAGATTGCCATGGACATTTTTTTTTTAAATTGCTCTAATCACATTGACGTTCACAATATATTTAAAATGTCTTTCTTTTTTTAATAATGGGCTTTGGCGGCAACGAGGGCCAAACCTGGTGGCACTGAATGAGTAAAACAGAGAGACACGCAGGCCCTGACTGGACAGTCAGGCAATTCTGGCAAATAAAATGCCAGAAGTGCTGGGCAGTCATGGGGCCGGGGCTGAACCAAAACAATAATAAATAGTAGAATAATAAATAGTAGCGTCTACTTTGGGCTGGTGAAGACCACACCATACTTTGGGCTGGTGAAGACAACACCATACTTCGGGCTGGTGAAGACCACACATCCAGGGCTGATTCTCTGTGCCATGCAGTCCGTGCTTGGAGACGTGTTTGGGTGAGCGGTGAGTCACTTACCGCTCAGTAGGTTACAACAGCAGTGACAACCACACAGAAATGTGTACGTGGGGAGGGATTCATTCATTGGCATAGCGGCTAAATTGGGGAAAAGAGGAGTAAATTAAGTCATCTTGGGAGCAGAAGGGAGTAAAAAATATAAAAAAGGTCCGATCAGAAGCTTTTATCAGTGTAAGGCTGCGCTCCAAATTAACTATAGGCTACAGACAGACACACATACAGGGGGAAAAGTGTGTGTTTCAGAACATTTCTCCTCAGAAGCAATCAGTGAAACATTACTTGTTGATTAGTGATGATTTATCCTCATCCTAGACTGCACATACACGTGCACGTGCACACACACACACACACACACACCTGGGCCCAGATGTCTGCTACAACACAGCAATCCTGACTTTCACTGACGGGATTAAGAGATTATAGGACAGAGGTCTGTCTGTCTGCCTGTCTGTCTGTCTGCCTGTCTGTCTGTCTCAATGGATGATTATGATCGTGAAACCATCTGGGAATGGCATTCTTTATTCATAGGCAGTCAGCTGGTGCGTGTGTGTGTGTGTGTGTGTGTGTGTGCGTGCAATAAATGTTTGAAGAATAAAATAATATGAAAAGGAGAGGTTGATTACATCACACAGTGAAGTCAAGAGTATCCAATTAGAGTCAAAAGGGCTTTAGTTAAATTAACACCCAGACAGTATTTGTATTTTAAAGAGTAAAGCATCCATTATCATCATGTACAGATGTGTGCTCTTATTAACATCTGGAGTCCTTGTGCACAAACAGTGACATCATCATTTACAGATGTGTGCTCTTATTAACAGCTGGAGTCCTTGTGCACAAACAGTGACATCATAATTTACAGATGTGTGCTTTTAACATCTGGAATGACATTTCATCAACTGAACAGTCCGTGGACCTGAGGAAACATTAGGTTATGCTGACATCTGCTGGTGGTCAACTGCAATTACAGTTGTGTGTCAACTTTTAGCTCGGTCTATTGATTGGAATTTATTGTATCACAGTATAGTCTACAACAACCTGGATTCTCCTCATTAACATATTCTCTACAACAACCTGCTATCAACAAGATTATCCTCGTTAGCAGAGCAGACTACAAGCACACAGACAGGTGAGTACAGTACTACAGTATTGACAAGGTGGATTTATAATTTAGCATTTTATGTACGTAGACGTAGCATTCTACAATGTATAACCCATAGCCTTGATGACTATTTATATGTATTTGACATTACCTTGTATTGTTATTTCTTACTGTAAATTGATCGCTCTGGATTAAGAGTGTCTGATAAATGCCTAAATTGTAAGGTGTTCACTACACAACACTAAACAAAACAATGGCTGAAATTACACAGTTGTTCTCTTTGTCTGAATGACGCGTTTCAGTGAGATAGGGGGAAATATTGCACTTTAATGTACTTATGTTTACGTCCACTACAGTTATTTTAGTTTAGTTTATACTGGTTACATTGTAGATTTAGATTTACAAAACATGCATTAACCAATTGAGACATATTTAAAACTTGGGCGGTCGGCTTTTCATACATTTTCGGGCTGTTATACATCATAGAGTTACAGTCAGACATTAAGACTAAGAAATAAATCCTGGGAACTTGTTTCCATTATTAGATTAGATTCAATTTATTGTCACTACACAGAGTATACAGATACTTAGGCAATGAAATGAAGGGTGTACAAAGAGTGCACTGAGCCGCTGCACGTAAGTGCGCCGCCACTAGTTCTTCCTTGCAGAAAAAAAAAGAAAAATGCGACCGCCCTCTTCGAGTAGCAAGTTAGTATATTGCCCTATGTGTTCAATTAATCAACATAGAATACAAAAAAAATCACACTCGTGTGAAGTGAGGGGCGCTCTTATCATCATGCATCCTCATTCATCCTCATACATCACATTCCATGCTCAGCCAATCAAATAAACACAAATGTCATTCCGGCCAATCAATTTTGGCGTCTTCCACGCGCCCTTGCACTTTTTATCCTTATGTAGTTTGCTCAGCCAATCAAATCATCGCAAATCAAAGTAAAGCGGAGGTTATAGTGTTTGGACCTAGTGGTCCTGGTATCTTTCCCACTGACCTACAGTAGGTTCCCTGCAGCCATATGTGAAACCTGCCGTTAAACTTGATAAACAGGTAAATGCGGTAGTCAGCTCAAGTTTTTATCACCTAAGGCTGCTGGCTAAAATCAAGTATGTGCTACAGTATCCTTTAGCGATTTTGAGAGGGTTATCCATACCTTTTTTTCCCATGTGGTTGGACTACTGTAATGCACTTTATGTTGGTTTAAATTAAGCCTCCCTTGCTCGACTCCAGCTAGTCCAGAACTCTGCCGCACGTCTACTCACAGGTAGGCCATGAGCCAAAATTCCCAAATTGCGCGTTATGCATCCAAAGGGTGGGCAATTTTATTTTCGATTTTCTGACTAGCTGTACATCTCTACTTTATAGTTTGGCATGATAACCATTGCAAACTCGTAGCTTAGTGGTGGTTATCATGCGTTGAATATGTGGACCCCTATATTGTCACCATCAAAATGTCCTAACAAATATATGGATAACTTTTGAACCTTAACTTGTGTCAAGACTAATGAAACCACTTTTCTGCATGATTAAAACATGGGAAATTGTTTGGAATGGTTATTGTACTTGTTCAAAACTTCTATATATGCTTAAATGGCATTTTAATGCAATATTTCCATCCCAAATATGATGATTTTGAAAAAAGCTAGTAAATATACCCATTTTAAAAGTGTATGCTGAGACCCAACATGTTTCTAATGGCAATTAATAGAAAGCTGCCCATCGTTCTAAGCTTCGATTTGAGTGGTAACATGTGGTTGTACCTCCTGACATACTGTCACCACCACCACGCACAAACACAGTGCCTCCCCCCCCCCCCCCCCCCCCCCCCCCCCCACACACACACAGTGCCTCCCACAATGAATACAATTGGAAAGTCTAGGAAGCGGAGCATCTCTCCAACAACATCATCATTCCCCATTTACAACTCTGGTCAGAGAGTGGGTCCTCCAGCCATAGTCAGCCTAGATGCGGACGCAGGGAAACAAATCCAGGATGCCAGGGTGAAAAACTTGATCTGGCTGCTCACCAGGATGTCAAACCCAGACGACCAAACTATCAGCAGTTGGACTGGATTTAACATCCTCATCCGCACTGACATACAAGTCGTCCAGGACACTGTGGGCTACCTACCAACAATCAATGCCCCAGCTACTGATATATCGACTGTCAATGAAATCCTCACCCAAACTCTGAACATCATGGAGACCTTGGAACTGAACGAGATTGTCTGTGTCTTTGACCAAGCTCTCTACGCCAATGCCACAGAAATCACTTGGAAACATGAGAAGTTCAGTAACATCATATTGAGGATGGGAGCGTTCCATACCATCTGCAACTTCCTATCGACCATTGGGAAGAGGTTTCAGGATGCTGGCCTCCTTGACCTGTGTGTGGAGTCTGGTGTCATTGCAGAAGGCTCCATCACAGCTGTGATGGAAGGGCGCAGGTACAACCGTGCTGTCAGGCTTCACAAAATTGTCTATGAGGCCATGATGAGGCTAGCATGGAAGGGGTTTCTGTCATGGATCCAGGTTAACCACAGAGTAGAGGTTCACCATCTGGAAGAAACCCTGAAGATCATATCATTCACAACCTTCACAGCGCTCATAGATGACACATCTTGTGCTCACATCCTACAGCTGTTTCAAGAGTATCTTGATTCCCTCAGAAACGGCAACCCTCTGGCAGCTTTAAGCAGCCAATCCCCCTCTCTTGATGCGCAAATCAAATCCAGCATGATCTCTACCATGTCAAGGTATGACATCCACAAAGCTGCCAGAGGGTTGCCGTTTCTGAGGGAATCAAGATACTCTTGAAACAGCTGTAGGATGTGAGCACAAGATGTGTCATCTATGAGCGCTGTGAAGGTTGTCTGTGACACCAGATCATGGAAACCTGATATGATCTTCAGGGTTTCTTCCAGATGGTGAACCTCTGCTCTGTGGTTGACCTGGATCCATGACAGAAACCCCTTCCATGCTAGCCTCATCATGGCCTCATAGACAATTTTGTGAAGCCTGACAGCACGGTTGTACCTGCGCCCTTCCATCACAGCTGTGATGGAGCCTTCTGCAATGACACCAGACTCCACACACAGGTCACGGAGGCCAGCGTCCTGAAACCTCTTCCCAATGGTCGATAGGAAGTTGCAGATGGTATGGAACGCTCCCATCCTCAATATGATGTTACTGAACTTCTCATGTTTCCAAGTGATTTCTGTGGCCTTGGCGTAGAGAGCTTGGTCAAAGACACAGACAATCTCGTTCAGTTCCAAGGTCTCCATGATGTTCAGAGTTTGGGTGAGGATTTCATTGACAGTCGACATATCAGTAGCTGGGGCATTGATTGTTGGTAGGTAGCCCACAGTGTCCTGGACGACTTGTATGTCAGTGCGGATGAGGATGTTAAATCCAGTCCAACTGCTGATAGTTTGGTCGTCTGGGTTTGACATCCTGGTGAGCAGCCAGATCAAGTTTTTCACCCTGTCATCCTGGATTTGTTTCCCTGCGTCCGCATCTAGGCTGACTATGGCTGGAGGACCCACTCTCTGACCAGAGTTGTAAATGGGGAATGATGATGTTGTTGGAGAGATGCTCCGCTTCCTAGACTTTCCAATTGTATTCATTGTGGGAGGCACTGTGTGTGTGTGCGTGGGGGGGGGGGGGGGGGGGGGGGGGGCACTGTGTGTGTGCTTGGGGGGGGTGGGTGCTGGGCTGCCTGGGTGCCCTCCACCCACCCACGAGAAAAGAAAGAAACACCAAGCCTTGCCGCGCCCATTTGATACCATAGCTCAATTTTGGGACGTTGGCTCATGTCATCACTTATATTTACTAGCTTTTTTCAAAATCATCATATTTGGGATGGAAATATTGCATTAAAATGCCATTTAAGCATATATAGAAGTTTTGAACAAGTACAATAACCATTCCAAACAATTTCCCATGTTTTAATCATGCAGAAAAGTGGTTTCATTAGTCTTGACACAAGTTAAGGTTCAAAAGTTATCCATATATTTGTTAGGACATTTTGATGGTGACAATATAGGGGTCCACATATTCAACGCATGATAACCACCACTAAGCTACGAGTTTGCAATGGTTATCATGCCAAACTATAAAGTAGAGATGTACAGCTAGTCAGAAAATCGAAAATAAAATTGCCCACCCTTTGGATGCATAACGCGCAATTTGGGAATTTTGGCTCATGGCCTAAGGTAGGGGAGAGCCGCCAAGGTTGTAACGCTTCACGGTTGTAACATGGACGTTATCTCTTGATTGGTCAACGCCACCATGACGCCATCGCGTCAGTATGTGTACAGCAACGTACTCTACGTGCCCAGGAAGTTTGAAGTGTTTACCTTCATCCAACGGGGAGTTATTGGCGAAAAACTGACTTTTTTCAAAAGGTGTATAATTTTACACCTGGAGTATATGTGTGCTACAATTTTTTTCTTTGGTGTTGGTGAATAAAAATCCACATGGATGTATTCATGCTTATGTTCTTCATTAGTTTGCATCGTGTTTAGACGGAATTCACGTTCATTCTGGTCTGTAAGCAACGGCAAAGAAAACTTGCAAAAGTGGGCCATTTGTAACATGTTACAAATGGTCCGCTTTCCATTCAATACCATTATATGTAATATTTACATATTTGACATATTGGCCAATATTATATGTTCTAAAATTGTATTGTATTGTGTAGTGTATTCTAAAATTAGTTTAGGGTTGTATAACATTGTACAACTCAATCAATCAAACGTTTGTTTAATCAATGTATTTCCCCATTGAACTGACAAAAAAAAAAAGCCCAAACCTGGTACACCCGATACTATTAAATATTTCCCTTATGTTTGATACATTTTCTTATCACATCCATGGTATGAAAACAATGCCAAGGAGTTGCTTCAATGAAATATAATTGCTTTAAGCTGAAAACGATATGTTTAATGGTGTTTTTTAGCGTTGTTACATTTATCATGCATGCCGTTACAATTAATCCGATATGCGCAGCAAATGTAACACTGGAACAGTGTCCACGTTCGGTTTAATAACTCCCAACCTGTTTTATCAAAAAAAAATAACTTGAAGTGGTTTATGGTAGCTGACATGTGTAGGTCCGTTGCCTGAAAATATTACATGTGTAGATAAAAAAAAAAATGAAACATGCAAAATGTTACATCCTTGGCGGCTCTGCCCTACTCACATTAATATGGGGGTCCTTGACATGAAAAAACAACATTAGGAAGCAAGCCTAAAATTACCAGCTACTTTAGAAATAATCCCGACAAACTACCAATATTTATAAATGTCATTACCGAAAAACAGGCCCCAATGTCACTTATAATGAGCAGACATGGCAACACTGTCAACAGGAAAACCCCTTGATATGGGGCTCCGCAAAAACAAACAATCATAAGGAAAAAGCAATCCGAAATCAATGTCCACAAATTAATTGATCAAAGTGTCCTTCACATGCTGGCATCGTGATGACCTATGTGTGTGTTTAGTGAAGTCTACATGCTTAATCCATGTGTGTGCGTCACAATAGCATGCACATTGGGTGTGTGTGTGTGTGTGTGTGTGTGTGTGTGTGGGGTGGGGATCCTAATTTGCCTGCCATTAGGCTTCTCACAACAACATTAGACCACTGCTATGAGATTATGAGAAGAGTCGTAATTTGTATGGTTGTACGAGCGGCAATACAACAAAATAAATACTTTCGGCCTAAGTCACCTAGAATCCTACACACTAAACCCAAGCGTTTAGGTTCTAAACACTTATTTGTAACACTTTTTAAACGTGTCACAGTGTTTAGATTATAAACCGAAGAACATGTTTAATCGCCAGTAACACTGTTTAAACACATAAACGTGTAGTCAGTCATATAGGTGTTTAGAATTCGAACACTAGGTGTTCTCGTGAAGTGTTTGAGTGAACTCGTGTTCTACTGTATTTTATGACCATTAATACACATTTGGCATTTTATTATTGCACACTGGTGTTTAGGTTTTAAACGCGTCCAGGGATTGACAGTGTATGATTTTAGGCAGGGCGTGAAAAACTCATTTTTCTGTCTTTAGTATCTGCCTAACAAAAAGTGGTCAAAAAAGAAAGTATGATAATACTACATTTAATAAATAGTAAATACTAATATTTGTTCTGTCATTTTATATTATATATGTATTTATTTTCAATAAATCAAAAGTTGTATAGTCATGATGGCTTGATTCTAGGCTTAATGTAATTGATATCAATAATTTTGAGCATCTATATAGGAATAATGGGAGCCACATTGCATATTACTGTCATAGCAAGAATCGCTGATCTACAAGCTCAAAATGCGTCGCAATGCAACGCATTTTGAGCTTGTAGATCAGCTATTTTTGCTAAATTTGAATTGAACTCCTGAATATTTTTTGCTATCCTGAAAAGGATAGCAAAAAATGATGTTTACTTTAACTTTATGTTAACTTTATGAATTAAATACAAATACTTTGGACATAAAAAAGACAACTTTTTAATACTAGTAGTAATTAGCTGAAATCAATAATATAACAATGGTCTGATATTAACCTGCGGGCCGCATTAAGTGATGGTGAGGGCATGTGGATCGCATGTGGCCCCCGGGCCACCAGTTGCCCATGTATGCCCTAAATAGTATATAGCAGTATAATTGACAATCATTTCATGTTTTCACTTTTATTCTCAGTGTGTAGAAATGGCATCCGCCAGCAGTCTCCATTCTGAAGAGCAGTTCCTGTGTTCTATCTGTCTGAATGTGTTCACTGATCCAATCACCACTCCATGTGGACACAACTACTGCAACGCCTGCATCACACATTACTGGAGCAGCAGTGATGTGTGTAAGTGTCCACTATGTAACCTAACCTTCAATACGAGACCAGAATGATCAGTTAATAAGGTTCTCGCAGAGATGGCTGATCAGTTCAGGAAGTCAAAGGAGCTCAAGAAAACGTCCAACACAAACCAAGAACCTGCTAAAACCAGATGAAGTGTCCTGTGACCTCTGCACTGAGACCAAGATGAAAGCTCTGAAGACCTGCCTGGTGTGTCAGATATCCTACTGTGAGACTCACCTGGAGCCTCACCTGAGACTCACAGCATTAAAACGACACATACTAATCGACCCTGTGAAGAACCTGGAAGACGTCATGTGTAAGAAACATGACAGACCTCTGGAGATGTTCTGTAAGACCGACCTCATGTATGTTTGTCAGTTATGCACTCAGTTAGACCACAGGTTCCATCAGATTGTATCTATGGAAGAGGAATACGATCAGAAGATGGCTGAGCAGGCTGAACTGGGATCGACAGTGCCAGAGGCTGTTCAGAAGATGATGATGGAGAAGAAAAGACTGAATATTCGGGAGGTCAAGGACACTGTGCAGCTCAGTAAGAAAGATGCAGACAGAGAGATAGCAGACCTTCACTGCTCTGATCAGCTGTATTCAGAGAAGCCAGGCTGAGCTCATTGGTGTGATTGAAGAGAAGCAGAAAACAACAGAGAAACAGGCTGAAGGCTTCATCAATGAGCTGCAACAGGAAATCACTCAGTTGGAGAAGAGAAGCTCTGAGCCGATTTGTCAAGCCCTTCATGGGCGGAGGGGTCAATTTGTCCATCAGTCTTCATCAGTGGGGGCTGTGAGGACAGCTGTGGATCAGCTGGAGAAGACACTCTGTGAAGAGATGAAGACGCTGACGGGTGATGCTGAGCTGAAGATGATCCATCAATATGCAGTGGATGTGACCCTGGACCCTGCTACAGCACATCCTGACCTCATCCTGTCAAGGGATGGAAAACAAGTGAGTGATGGAGACGTAAAGAAGAGGTCTTCCTCTTCTTTACGTCTCCATCACTCACTTGACGTGAAGCAGAGGTCTTCCTCGTCTTTACGTCTCCATCACTCACTTGTTTTCCAGAAGAAGCTCCCAGACAACCCAGAGAGATTCTCTACATGTCCCATTGTCTTAGGAAAACAATGCGTCTCCTCAGGAAGGTTTTACTATGAGGTTCAGGTTGGAGGGAAGACTGAGTGGGTTGTAGGAGTGGCCAGAGAGTCCATCAACAGGAAGGGGTCAATCACACTGAGCCCCAACAAAGGTTACTGGACTATAATGTTGAGTAAGGGAAATCGGTACAAGGCTAAAGCTAGCCCTTCTGTCCACCTCTGTGTAAGAAAGGAGCTCCAGAAAGTGGGAGTGTTGGTGGATTATGAGGAGGGTCTGGTGTCATTTTATGATGTGGAGTCCAGAGTCCACCTCTACTCTTTCACTGGCTGCTCCTTCACTGAGAAACTCTACCCATACTTCAGTCCATGTGTTAATGATGGTGGTAAAAACTCTGCTCCTCTGATTATCTCTCCTGTCAATCACTCAGATTCAGTGAATACTATATTATATTTTGAGTGTCTTCAACTTTAAAGGTATATTCAGTGATTTCACTCTTCGTCAAATCAGGATAGAGTGTCAAAAACGAAAACTAAGGTTTTTTGACCCCCAGGGGTTAACTGGGGACAGGGAGGAACTCCTTATATGGTCAGCACACTCTATAGTAGAGAGGATTATCACAACAAAACAAAAAAATAAGTGATATTTGAATTAAGTGAAATCACTGAATATAGTGTATATATATAATATATAATGTAATTACTATATAACACATTAATAGTATACTGTACATTAACTTTAATTGAAGTACAGCCAACTACTGATTATGGTAAATGGAGTTCTCTATGCAAGAAATATATTTAGATTAAAACATATGATGTGTCTGTGAGGCTGTTGAAATGTCTACATGTATGCCTCGGTACAAGAACATGATTGTATGTTTTATTTTAATTCAACACTTTTAGCACTGAGCAAAAATAATGGTTCTCAGTTATAAAAACAATAGTTTATTTTCAGCGTCTTCAATTTTACTGTAATTACTATAACTGCTAATTGAAGACAATAATTCAATGATTTCTATGTTAATGAGTCAATATTTTTTCATGTAGCTGATTATACATTATATAAGAATGAAAATGTGATCCTTCAAAATAAATCAGCAGTACAGATATCTGTGTGTGAACTCCTTGAATTTGACTCTCTTTGAAGTGCAAACAACATATTAATACAACTTTAAATAATTACATTTATTGGTTATATTTTATGTCATAGTACATAATCAAGTATTCAAAAGTACAAATTACGTTAGCATTTTATATTTAATGTTGATGCATTGTTTAATTGAAATTTACAATGTAAAATAAGTATTAGATCTACAACCTCCCAACACATCACACTGTGGTATATTGTGAGCTTGGAGATCAGCTATTTGCTGATCTATTTGGAATAGGGCTTAACTATTATTACATTATTATATTTGCATACTATATTTTTGTACATTTTGGACCCATACTGTACATGTTTGAAATGAAAACATTTGTTTTAACATAATTTATAAAGGTTGTCATGGTTGAAAATGTGTGTTGTGAAACGTTTGCCGGTCAATAATTATATCAACATGAACTTTTATTGTTTTATTGGAAAAAGTTACACATTATAGCTTTATACATATGGCATGAATTTAATTATGATTATTATTCTGCACTTATCAACCTGCATACAGCACGGCAGAGTCCAGGGATAGAAGGGGTTAACTTTTTACACTATACGTTCCGTTGTCTTGAATCTAAACGCTAGCCTGACACTCTATGTCAGGCAGAAAACTAATATTTACTTAAGTCATGTTTATCTGTCTTTATTTATATCTGCGTAACTCTACTCTACTCAAATATTTAAAGATGGGGTGCAGTGATTTTCTTTCCACCCTAAAACATGATCATCAGGTATTATTATTATTATATCAGGAGGAAGAATAGTTTTTTTTTCAAAAAAAAGAGTACAGTATTTGTTAAAATGCCGTTTTTATGTGGACACGCCCACATGCAGATCATTAAGTATGCTTGGTTTGCCTGGTGGGTGGTGATGGGTGTTGATCAACCTGAACTGAAGCCGCACCCACAGCTGTGGGAGGGGATGATAGTGTGATGTCACTATATCACTGTTTTTTTTTTCATTGGCACGTTTGACTGTCAATGTTTCAGCCTCCAGAAAGACATCATTACACATAAAAACCTGTGGGTCTAATTAAGTACTGTCACCTGATAAACACATGAAAAGCTAGAAAGAATACAAAAATATCTGCACAAAGTTTGGTTTGGCTTGATTCTAAGTGCCCCTCTGGGCACAGGTCTCCACCAGGGCAGGTCAGGTTGTGGCCTCCTGGTGGCGCTATAATAGGCCAATGTGAAAAGGGTGACATTTCTTCTCACGCCTTGCATGGTAATTAGATGATAATTGGAGGCATTTCTTTAAAAAAATGCAAAAATCCACCTGTTGGTGGCATAATAACAGGCCAATGTGAAAAGCGTGAGATATGTTCCTCAGCCTAGTATATGAAAGTCTCACATAAGTGAGACTTTTCACTAAAGTTTTCACGTAAATTGCACGCTCCGTTCATGATTTGAGGCTTTTTGTTTAAAACAGGCCAATCCTGCAAAATTTGAAAGCCAATGTTAGCCAATTAGGCTTAAATATCGGACAGATCCGTCTTGAACACATGCCTATAAAGATAGTGTGTAACGATTTGCAGGATTTCTGGACCGAATCTGTACCAGTAATATCCAAAAATGTGTTTTACAAAGGTCGGCCTCCTGGTGGTGCTATAACTGTTGTACCAACAATTTGGAATCGACTGTGTTAACGGTGCCGGAGATTAGCTGGTAACGGACAGACGGACGGACGCGCACACACGCACACACGCACACACGCACACACACACACACACACACACACACACACACACACACACACATACACAGACGGAGTGCAAAACATACTCTCTCCCCATGCCTTCGGCCTGGTGGAGACAATACATATTTTTGTAAATCTATATTGGAATAATTCGTTGTTTGACGTCATGGAGTTGAAACGGTGCTGATTAGCCTGAAACATATGATTAAATGGGCGTGGCTAGAGATTCAGGGGGTGGAGCCAGGCTGTGTTTAAACGCTGTGCTGTGTGATAATCAAAGTTAGAACCGTCTCACAGACTCACACACACTGACAGAAGAGAGCAGATTCTCATTAACATATTCTCTACAACAACGTGGATTCTCCATTCTCTACAATAACCTACTACTTACAGAATTCTCCTCATTAACATATTCTCTACAACAACCTGCTATCAACAAGATTATCCTTGTTAGCAGAGAAGACTAAAAGCACACAGACAGGTGAGTACAGTATATTGACAAGTTGGATTGATAATTTAGCATTTTACGTAGACGTGGCATTCTACAATGTATCCCCAGAGCCTTGATGACTATTTATATGTAGTTGACATTACCTTGTATTGTTATTGCTTACTGTAAATTGATCGCTCTGGATTAAGAGCGCCTGATAAATGCCTAAATTGTAAATTGTAAGGTGTTCACTACACAACACTAAACAAAACAATGGCTGAAATGACACAGTTGTTCTCTTTGTCTGAATTTCAGTGACAAATTCTACCTGTAAGTCAGTGATATATTTACTCTGGTTTGTTTAATACTTTATACTTCCACTGTTTCCACCACATCTCAAAGGGAAATATTGCACTTTAATGTACTTATGTTTACGTCCACTACAATAATTGTAATACATTAGTTTATACTGGTTACATTGTATATTTAGATTACAACACATGCATTAAAGGGACACTTCACACTTTTTGAAAAATAATAATAATATGTTAATGATGTTTAGAAGCTTCAGAACACTTTCATGGGGGTCTTTATGTGTGTAATATGTGGTTTTAGACATTTTAGATTTCAGCAGTGAGCCCTGCAGTGTCTCTGATGTCATCAACACTGGGCTCACTTCCTTCCTGGACTACAATTCCCATAATACTTTGGTGCACTGCTCCTACTTGTATCCACACTTTTCCTGGGCTGTGTGTGCTCCAGTTCATGTTGATTTCATTGGATATCATTGGTCATCTGACCAGTTTCATTGGCTTTCATTGGATCAAATCGACAGGAACTGGAGCACACACAGCCCAGGAAAAGTGTGGATATGGCACACATAAAGACCCCAGGAAAGTGTTCTAAATCTTCTAAACGTCATTAACATATCTTTTTGCAAGTCTCCCTTTAACCAATTGAACCATATTTAAAACTTGGGCTGTCAACTTTTCAAAAATAACTGTTATACATTATAGAGTTACAGTAAGACATTAATACTGAGAAATAAATCCTGTTTATTAATAATAATAATAATAAACTTTATTTGTATAGCACTTTTCATACATAAATGCAGCTCAAAGTGCTTCACAGGGCAGGACTCAAAAATAAAATACAATAGAACACAAGTAGTTAAAATGATAGAACAATGGCAGAGAACAAAATTGAATATAAGAACATAAAATAAATAAAAACAAATAAAAACACTACATGCAGCAAATCAGTCAGGGCAGGGTAGGAACGTGCATAGTAAAACTCAACTAAAAGCAATGGTGAAGAGGTGAGTCTTGAGTTGAGATTTTAAAATGTCTACAGATTTGTCCTATGTGTTCAATTAATCAACATATAATACAACAAATCACACTCATGTGAAGTGAGGGGCGCTCTTATCATCATGCATCATACATCACATTCCGTGCTCAGCCAATCAAATCATCACAAAGGTCAATCCGGCCAATCACTTTTGGCGTCTTCCACTTTTCTGCCCTCACTTTTATCCTCAATATGTACTTTGCTCAGCCAATCAAATCATCGCTATGGGGTGATCAGCCACTCAGTGAGGGGCGCTCTTATCATGCTATGATTAGGTGTCAAAAACAAACGGTGTCAAACGGTGTCAAACGGTGTCAAAACAAACATTCAATTATCTTTATTGTTAATGGCATTTAATGTTTGTGTTAGGGACAAAACAAATATAAATTTATCTTCATTGTCTTCATTGTGGTATCCTTTTTTACATTGGCTGAAAATAAATAATCCCCATAACTTTTGGTTGGGTGGGCAGGACGCACGTTTGGGACTTTTCAGCCCCCGACCCCAAAATAATGCTGCCATTGACTCACAACCCCAAACCTGACCCCAGAGGTGATTTTATGCACATAAACGTACACGTTTGGTGCACATTTGTAATGTATTAAGCTAGGGCTAGGGCTATGCAGGGGTTTTGCAACAATGGTTAAACATAATTATTTGTAATCATTTTTACATTGCATTTCACTCACTTGAATTCTATTCAGGTGTTTAAAATATATTTGATGACCCAAAATAATTCTGTTGCCCCACCGTCAGTGTCCCCCGACCCCATGTGGGGTCCCGACCCCAACTTTGGGAAGCCCTGCTCGCGGAGCCCAGCTTGCATCAAACTAGTTGTGAAGCTGCATTCCTTACAATCCTGTGGTGCTCTCCGTTAATCTGTCATCATGTACGTTTCTGTCTCGACTCCCGAGTGTATTTTCCCATCGTTGCACTGGCGTTCCTCACATACTGCAACACTTACGCTACGCCTGGTGGAAGACTTCCTCATCAAGACAGAACAACATAATATGTTGTTCTGTCTTGATGAGGAAGTCTTCCACCAGCTTAGGTGTGGTTTGGTTTCCAGTAAGGTGAACATATTATGTTCACCTTACTGGAAACCACACCTAAGCTACCGTCCGTGACAAACAAAAAAATAGTTTAGCTTGATCTCAGGAGTGTGACTGCCGTGACGCTGAGAATGCCATTGCTTTGGGGCCCAGAGGCTTTTTGCAAACCCTGGCCATCGGTAAAATAAAATTATATATACATACAGAGACGCAATGACAGTTGAGTTGATCAACGTTTGAAGGAGCCCGGTGGTGGCTGCTGGTAGCCAAGGTTATAATAGTTAACTAAAACTAACTAAAAAACGAAAACTAGAATTAAAAAAACATTTTAGTTAACTGAAACTAAATAAAAACTAAAAATAAATTAAAAACGATAACTAAACTGAAACTGTATTGTGTGTTCACAAAACTAACTAAAACTAACTGAAATTATAGAAAAAATACCCTTAGTTATAGTTTTTATCAATATTTATATGCATTTCGGAAATTCATAATATAAACCTTTTAAATTCATTCGATTAATTTCCTCATTTCTCCAACACGTTTTACGGCTGTTTTCAGCACCGTACGGCAGCATGTAGCCACACTTTACATTGCTTGTTTACATTCTGCACTGCCTGAAACTGACTGCATGTTACTTGGAAAATCAAACCCGTCTTAAGTGAGTGGTACTGTACTGTACTGTACTGTACTGTACTGTACTGTACTGTACTGTACTGTACTGTACTGTACTGTACTGTACTGTACTGTACTGTACTGTACTGTACTGTACTGTACTGTACTGTAAGCCCTCCTCCCTGGCCTGTGTGTGTCTGTGTGTTAGGCTGTGCAACAGTGACACTTGGTGGTGAACAAACACTATTTTCGTGCTCGGACACTGCCAGGAAAAGTTGGAAGAAAGACAGTCCAATATGGGAGAGAGACACAAGGAAGTGCCTTGTGGAAAAGGATGATGGTAAAATATGCGGAGCACTTCGGAAGGGTATAGGCCTATTATATAAGGATCAGGCATTTGTGGAATGAGCAACACAGCTAAATGTGTGGGTAGCACACATTTGCCAAAACATTTGCCAAAATGGCAAGTGGTTGGTATTTATTCACCCTTGCCACAACAGCTTGGTTTGGTATGGAACAGTATCTCTCTCACGGGCAAGACAGAACTTGTCATCATTAAAGGCAATCTCAATGCAGTGAGATTCTGAAGCCAGTGGCGATCCCATATCTTCAGAATCTTGGACCTAACGCCATCCTCCAGGATGCCAACGCTCACCCCGTAGAGCCAGGATCACAGAGTACCTCCAAAATGTAGGAGTGGAAATGCTGTGAGTCTAGACCTCAACCCAATTGAACACTTGTGGGATCAGCTTGGGCTACGAGTGCATGTGCTGTACATGCAACCAACAGAACCAAGTGTTGTTTTTTCCTTATTACTGTGGAAGAGTGCAATCATCCAATCCACTAAGCAACTCAAAGCAAGGCTTGGTATACCAACCATTTGCAATTTTGGCACATTTTTTGGGGGCGCTACCCACACGTTTAGCTGTGTTGCTCATTCCACGAATGCCCAATTCTATACAGACTATACCTCGTTGTACAGGTGACAACGATCAATGATTAGAATTATATAAAACACAATACCAAATGGTATCATCAAAGTTACGTTTCTGAACTTTTAGAGTTTATATTTTTAAATGGTATATCTTTTAGGTTTTATTACACAATACTTATTGATCTTTTTGAATCCTATACCTGACAAATAAACCAAAGTACAAAAAAAACTAAAACTAAACTAAAACTAAACTAAAACTAAGCATTTCAACTAAATAAAAACTAAATAAAAACTAGCAAACCCGCTCTAAAAACTAACTAAAACTAACTGAATTAGAAAAAAACAAGTCATAACTAACTAAAACTAAACTATAATGAAAAAAACTATTATAACCTTGCTGGCACACATGCACCGTCCCTCAGTGTTTGTGTGAATGAGTGAGGAGTGCCTGATAGAGGACCAGCTGGGGTGAATGTGTGATGAGTAGTGATTGAGTGAGTGGTTGCCAGGTTGTGTGAGTAGACTGAGTGGTGCATGAATGTGAGTGGTGCATGAATGTGAGTGGCTAACTACCAGGTGGACCTTGCTGGTGATTGGCTCCTGTGACCGTTAATCTGTCATCATGTACGTTTCTGTCTCAACTCCCGAGTGTATTTTCCCATCGTTGCACTGGCGTTCCTCACATACTGCAACACTTACGCTACGCCTGGTGGAAGACTTCCTCATCAAGACAGAACAACATAATATGTTGTTCTGTCTTGATGAGGAAGTCTTCCACCAGCTTAGGTGTGGTTTGGTTTCCAGTAAGGTGAACATATTATGTTCACCTTACTGGAAACCACACCTAAGCTACCGTCCGTGACAAACAAAAAAATAGTTTAGCTTGATCTCAGGAGTGTGACTGCCGTGACGCTGAGAATGCCATTGCTTTGGGAACCAGAGGCTTTTTGCAAACCCTGGCCATCGGTCAAATAAAATTATATATACATACAGAGACGCAATGACAGTTGAGTTGACCAACGTTTGAAGGAGCCCGGTGGTGGCTGCTGGTAGCACACATGCACCGTCCCTCAGTGTTTGTGTGAATGAGTGAGGAGTGCCTGATAGAGGACCAGCTGGGGTGAATGTGTGATGAGTAGTGATTGAGTGAGTGTTTGCCAGGTTGTGTGAGTAGACTGAGTGGTGCATGAATGTGAGTGGCTAACTACCAGGTGGACCTTGCTGGTGATTGGCTCCTGTGACCAGGCCCACCTATAGAAACACACACAGGGACTAGAAATCCCCCCCCCCCCAAAAAATGAGACAGCAGCCCCACTTCTGCAGGTCCGTTTCAACGGTGTACTGTAGCTGTCAATGCAATCTCTATGAGAGGCATCATAAAATACGCTCATTTCACTGGTCATTACTGAGGCTGTAGCAATTTCTTTTGTGTTCTAATAAAGTTTCCCATATGTTTAATTTGTCCTTTTCAATGTCACATACCTGCCATCTGAATATATACAACCCACAATGTACTATAATATACTCCACCAGAGATTAAAAAGTGCTAGCATTGTAAATCTCAAGTTAAAGGGGTCGCACAGAATACAAAACTCAGATGCTGGCATTCAAAGCAACCAAAGGCAAAGCAACCAAAGGCATGGCTCCCCCATATCTCACAAGTATGATCGTACCCTACAAACCCTCCCGCGCAGGGCCAACGCAGGGAAGCTGGAGGTACCTTCACTAAAAACGCCGGGACACCGCTCCACACGTCCCAAACTCTTCTCCCTTCTGGCTCCAAAACTATGGAATGCACTTCCCATCACAGTCAGAACTGCAGCCTCACTCCCAATCTTCCGCCGTAGTCTGAAAACCCACCTCCACCTTGGCCCGTAGCACTTGCCCTAGCCTAGCCCCTTAGATAGCATTTTATGTCGAATTAGATAGTATTTTAGACAGACTTATAGCTCGTTACGTAGACAGCACTAAAATTGTATTTTATGTAGTCATAGCACTTTATAGTACACATGTATATTGTATAATATATAATATAGTATAGTATGTATAGTTGACATAGATACTCCATTGTTACGTTCTTAGCTTATACACAATTCATGATAACTACTTTTTATATATGTGATTTATGACATGCTTTGTTTTTGCTTAAAGATGGAGTGCCGTGATTTTTTTCCACACTTAAACATGATCATCAGGTGTATTTAGGTGTATATGAGGTATAATTTTTTCAAAAAAGTGTACAGTATTTGTTAAAATGATGGTTTTATGTGGACACACCCACCAGTTCATTAGGTATGCGTGAGTTTAACCATAGCACCACCCACCTAATCCAGTGACTCCGCCTCCTCCTTTAAGACCACCCACTTGTCCTAGTCCCTCCCCTCCTTATAAAAGGACAGCCCATGGCTCTGCCCTTTTGTTTACAAAATGGCAAATTGGTGTCTGTAATGTAACAAAAACTCATGTTTTTGTGAATGTTAGAAGTGAACACTTCCCATATTTCTGAGATATCGTATAGGCACCATTATGCACTTATACTGCCACCATCCATGTATAGGCATATAATCCATGCATCCATACCATATCAGATCTGTTTTTTCTGATTTTTTATAATCATTTATTTATTTCCTCCAATTATATTGACCCTATTGTCGCAATCAGCTCAGCTCATCATCCAATTCGATCATAGTTTAACAGCAGAAACAATTAGTTTGATAGATCATTTAGCCTACAATATATTGTAGGCTATTGATTTCCTCCAGCTAAGCACCCTGGCATTAAAACTGTCCTTTATCTGACTGCATTGAGTTTCAGCAAAAGTTGCCAGATCTAAAGAAACAAGCGGCCAGGTCCACAAAAATAAGTCACAGAAATTGCAGTGAATATTTATGAAAACGTTTCAACAACACCAATCCTTTTAACAACATATTAATCTGAGGGTCCTTCACATGAACCATTGGTCAAGTCAACCACATCTCCCCTGAAAGTTACTTATATGAAAACAAGCCCAAGTCGCTTGTAATACCCAGACATGGCAACATGGCTTCCAGCGCGACACAACATACTTCTAATTCTTGACTTTACAGCCTCGTATAAGTATTAGGACCTACATATTGACTACAACAGCCAACAAGAATGCACACTGTGACACTACACTCTGTATCAAAGCCTGACCACTGTGATTATAAAAGAAACAACCTACTCCTTGAGAACAACAAGAGCAACTATACAGCAGAGCAGGTAGGAGGCTGGTTTGTTGTGTTTTCCTTGATTAATCCTGAGGACCCGACGTGAACATTTACTTGCTTCCAATCTAACGAAAAACAGTCTGCTCTGCTGTGAACTGGTAATGTGTGAAATGACTGTTTGAAAATCTGCCACACAGTTAGACACACACACAGAGCAGCAAACTGGCTGCAGTTCACACGTGTGTATGTGGCAGGCAGCTCCGCCCACAGAGGTTGTCGTATTTAAAAAATATGTATAGAGGGGGAGGTGCGTGTGTGCGTGCAATATTTTTACGTCACACTATCCGTGTTTACTTCATTGGCCCGTTTGACCGTCAAGGGTTCAGCCTCCAGGAAGAAACCCTAAATACAAAGTTATTACACCATTGGACATAAAAACGACTCCAGGGTGTCTAATGAAGTACTGTCACCCCATAGACACATGAAAAGCTGGAAAAATACAAAAATTGTGGCACTCCATCTTTAAATGTAAGTCACTCTGGATCAAGAGCGTCTGCTAAATGCCTAAATTGTAAATTGTAAATTGCACGGTATATATAGGCTATATACGGTCGCATCCCTTGAGGTTTTCAATACCCAAATATATTTGTTGTGTTTCGTTTATGCTATGTATGGAGAATTATCTAAACAGCATCTTGCAAGACTAATTATTAATACTCATCTGCATAATTCACTAGGTAGTTGGAAATGTCAGGGTATGCCACTCCTCCATTTACAGTAGCTGGGTTATTTTGCCATGTAACTATTCAGCCAAGTTAATTATACAACAAGTTGACGACGGTAAAACACACCGTTGGAGCTCCGCGGAACATATTAGTATTCCCGTTCAAAATATAGACATGAATAACAAAGTCAGTCGGGATCGGGATTTCTTATTGAGAATTCCAATCTTCAAAGTTGGAGCACGTAGCCTCGTAAGGGCTGTTTCCCCTCTGCTCTGTTAACATTATGGGTAAATCATTCAAGTGGTAAATTAAATGTGAAATACATCATGTATTGAGAAAACAACAATATAGGTTGACAAAGACACTTCTGCGCCACCACTATACTCTAAATGGTATACTTTGTGTTATTTTGTATAAATGAAGAGCAGTATAATTGAAAATCATTTCATGTTTTCACTTTTATTCTCAGTGTGTAGGAATGGCGTCCTCCAGCAGCCTCCATTCTGAAGAGCAGTTCCAGTGTTCTATCTGTCTGAATGTGTTCACTGATCCAATCACCACTCCATGTGGACACAACTACTGCAACGCCTGCATCACACATTACTGGGGCAGCAGTGATGTGTGTAAGTGTCCACTATGTAACCTAACCTTCAATAATAGACCAGAATGCTCAGTTAATAAGGTTCTCGCAGAGATGGCTGATCAGTTCAGGAAGTCAAAGGAGCTCAAGAAAACGTCCAACACAAACCAAGAACCTGCTAAACCAGATGAAGTGTCCTGTGACATCTGCACTGAGACCAAGATGAAAGCTCTGAAGACCTGCCTGGCGTGTCAGATATCCTACTGTGAGACTCACCTGGAGCCTCACCTGAGACTCACAGCATTAAAACGACACAAACTAATCGACCCTGTGAAGAACCTGGAAGACGTCATGTGTAAGAAACATGACAGACCTCTGGAGATGTTCTGTAAGACTGACCACATGTGTGTTTGTCAGTTCTGCACTGAGTCAGACCACAAGTCACATCACATTGTATCTCTGAAAGAGGGATACGATGGACATAAGGCTGAACTGGGAAAGACAGAGGCTGAAGTTCATAAGATGATCAGGGAGAGAAGACTGAAGATTCAGGAGGTCAAACACACAGTGCAGCTCAGCAAGAAAGATGCAGACGGAGAGATAGCAGACAGTGTGCAGTTCTTCACTGCTCTGGCGAGATGTATCGAGAGAAGCCAGGCTGAGGTCATTGATGTGATGAAAGAGAAGCAGAAAACAACAGAGGAACAGGCTGAAGGCTTCATCAAAGCGCTGCAACAGGAAATCACTCAGTTAGAGAAGAGAAGTGCTGAGGTGAAGCAGCTCTCAATCACTGAAGACCACCTCCACCTCCTCCAGAACTTCACATCCATCAACACCCCTCCACCCACCAAGGACTGGACAAAGGTCAATGTCCATCAGTCTTCTTCATCAGTGGGGACTGTGAGGACAGCTGTGGCTCAGCTGGAGAAGACACTCAGTGAAGAGATGAAGAAGCTGTGTGGTGCTGAGCTGAGGAGGATCCAGAAATATGCAGTGGATGTAACGCTGGACCCTGATACAGCACATCCCAGACTCATCCTGTCTGAGGATGGAAAACAAGTGCATGATGGTAATATGCAGAAGAACCTCCTAGACAACACAGAGAGATTCTCTCAATGTGTCTGTGTCTTAGGGAAACAGATCTTCTCCTCAGGAAGGTTTTACTATAAGGTTCAGGTTGGAGGGAAGACCAAGTGGGATGTAGGAGTGGCCATAGAGTCCATCAACAGAAAGGGACCAATCACAGTGAGCCCCAACAATGGTTACTGTACTATAGGGTTGAGGAATGTAAATGAGTACTGGGCTAATGCTGACCCTGCTGTCGTCCTCCCTGTAAAACAGGAGCTCCAGAATTTGGGAGTGTTTGTGGATTATGAGGAGGGTCTGGTGTCCTTTTATGATGAGGAGACCAGAGTTCACCTCTACTCTTTCACTGGCTGCTCCTTCACTGAGAGACTCTACCCCTACTTCAGTCCACAGCTTAATGAAGGTGGTAAAAACTCTGCTCCTCTGTTTCTCTCTCCTGTCAATCACTCAGATTAGACTAATCTCCAGCTTTACCAGAAACAAAGTATAATGTGCATTTAAGACAACACAAAGTCATTCAAAGTTTGGTTTTAGTCAACTGTATAACTTCAAATCAATCATTTAACTTTATTTTTCTTTTTACTTTTTTCTTTTGTTGAGGGCCCTCCTACGCCCATAGCTTTGTTTGTTTGTGTGTATCACATTTTTGAGTGGTGCAACCACTCCAAGGAACAGCAATGTCCGTGTCAACCGTGTGTTCAACCATGTGTGTGTGTTCATCATGCTAAAATCCCGCAACATCCGCTGATAGTCTTTTCAGTTTAGGTCTTGCCCAGGGTGTGTAGAACAGGAAGAGTTCCAGCAACAACACTGCATGGACTGGACTGGGCTTCCTTTGCGGTGTGGTTTCGTGTCCTGCACTCTCGCATGCTGATTGACGGGACTCATTAGAATGTTCTGTGGATGGACGGCCTCTCTCAGAACTGTCATGCCTCTGTTTACACAAATTTCCCCCACGAGATCTAGAGCGCTCGCCGATAGGAAGAGCTGAGGTGAAACCTAAGCCCATACAGTGAGACTACTGGTGAACAGAGCAGGCCTGCTCTGTTCGGGCTGTGGATATGTGGATGTATTCGGGGTCTATCCCGGGGTTTCAACTTTCAACCTTTCCAGGCCTGACCTCCGAAAATACCCGCCCAAATATATATGAACTGAGTGAGGACCGCCAAAAAATAATCATATTTGAACTGGGGACCCAACCAGAATAATCATATTTGAACTGGGGACCCCCCAACATAATCATATTTGAACTGGGGACCCAACAACATAATCATATTTGAACTGGGGACCCCCCACATAATCATATTTGAACTGGGGACCCCACCAGAATAATCATATTTGGACTGGGGACCCCCCAACATAATCATATTTGAACTGGGGACCCCACAACATAATCATATTTGAACTGGGGACCCCCCAACATAATCATATTTGAACTGGGGACCCCACAACATAATCATATTTGAACTGGGGACCCCCAACATAATCATATTTGAACTGGGGACCCCACAACATAATCATATTTGAACTGGGGACCCCACAACATAATCATATTTGAACTAAGGACCCCACAACATAATCATATTTGAACTGGGGACCACACAACATAATCATATTTGAACTGGGGATTCCCCAAAATAAACAAATTAAAATAAACAAGAACAAATCAGCCCGGGGACTTTGTCAAGTAGCCTATATGTGAAGACGTTGTTTATGATATAAGTTACAATGTTATAATGTCTGTCTTTGGAGAGTTTTTGTTTCATGTAAAATGATCATTTTTTAAAACAAATATAGGAACCATTGCATGAGTTAAAGCTGGACCACTAGAGGGTGCTCACCATCTTCCTGACAAATACAACACCATCACTATAATGTACTGTCCCAAGCTGAGTGCATTAAAACAGCCTCTCTGTTCTCATAGCGGTGTCCTTGGGGGGTGGGGTTCCGGGGACCCCCAGGCGTCCATGGGGGGGAGAGGCACTAGTTTCGCACAAAAAACACTCCTTGGGAGGAAAAACGGCCATCATTACAAATGTGAAGTCAGTACATTTGGGCAAGTTACTTTTATGTTAAAGGTATATTCAGTGATTTCATTTAATTCAAGTGCGCGTGACATTTTTGTGTTTTTCCGTGTTCTTATCAACTTTTTAACCTAAATTTAACAAAATCAACAGCCAATGAAGGGCCCCAGGAGCCTTTTTCAGGGCGTCAAAACTAGTACCTCACGGTCCAATTTCCCCGAAGGGCCCCTGAGAGCCAAGGGCCCCTGCATGGGCCACGGCCCACTGGCCCAATGGCTAATTTGTCCCTGTATCCAGATATTGACAACACCCCGCTTCCATGCTACGTTGTTACTGTGGGCAATGTCTTTCATTTTTATCCCACCATTTCTGTAACCCATTTTGTTTTCACCCAGGACCCTTTTCCACTGGTTGGAAACCCATTCAGTTATTTTTGGTTCTTATAGTCCATGAGCCAGTGGTCCAAAATCGGAACATTAATTATGAATTGAATGTGCAAAACCATACCTATATTAAATTGTTATCACCATGAAACTTCCCCAGTTGATTACTTACACAAAGACAATGATTTATTGTTGTACAAATCTTAAAGTGTTAAATATGCAAATTAGGTGTGATATAGGAAAATATGCTAATCAATTCAAATATGGAAAAAGCTACTACTGTGGAAGGGTTATCATATATTAATTTACTTATATTGACCCTATATAAACAATTTAATATAGATATGGTTTTGCCCACTCAATTTATAATTGAAAAACCGTGTGGCTTATTCCAACCAGTTCCTTTCCCCTCCATCAGTCGGTCGCCCCGGCTGACCAGGGGGAGGCAGTATAGAGACCAGGATTACTGCATTTTTTCTTTGTGAGGGCACTGAGTGGGCAATCTTTCAGACAGGCCATCAGAAACGTTTACACGTTGGATGGAGCTTGTATTGATCGCATTCCATTTGTACTTTAATTAATCTCAAAGGAATGCATGATGTACATTCTAATAATTCATGATGATGATGATGATGATTCTGTTAAATCAAGTCGTATAGTCCATTGTTGGTTAAATATGGATTTTGTTTTGAATTATTTCTGAAGTTAATTTGAATAATGTTTGACTTTTGTTTTACTTCTGATTATTATTATTATTATTAGACTATTATATTTGTATTTTGTATCTTAAAAAAAAAGGAAATAAAAGTCCACGACCCAAAAAAGGGTCATTGTTTGGGAACCCATATGAGGAGAAAATACTAATTGGTGAATGTAAATAAAAAGTTAAATATCCTACTGTATCATTCTGGGTTGTATAAAACAATAAACACCAGGCCTATCCTAACACATGCATGGTGTTGAGTATTCATTGTTTTATGATATTAAATTATGATGTATTATTATGCATTTATATAGTTTTATTTACAAAGCTCACATTGTACAGCTGAACTGTGTACGTGTAGGCCTACATATGGTGTAAGTGTACATACGGTGTAAGTATGCTGTTAAAGATGGATATAGTCCTGTAGTGGCTTAAAGGGCTGTAGAAAATACTGTAGGAAATACTACAATTTTACAATTTAGGCATTTAGCTCTAGACACTCTTAATCCAGAGCGATTTACATTAATGAGGAACAAAAAAGCATAGCAAACATCACATACATCAAAAGTAGTTATCATGAATCATATGTAACGTAATAACGTAACAGTGGAATATCTATATAATGGAACTATATGCATACATGTATATTGCTATGCCTATATGAAATGCTATAAGTCTACATAAATTACTATCTAAATCAAAAAGGCTATAGGGCGAGTGCTACTGCAGCAGAAGATTGGGAGTGAGGCTGCAGTTCTGATTGTAATGGGAATTAAGTGCATTCCATGATTTTGGAGCCAGAAGGGAGAAGAGTTTGTTGAGAGACAAGAGAGAGTGTTGTCCCGGCGTTTTTAGTGAAGGTAAGGCCACACATTAAAAATTAATTAATCCAGAAAACTAGCGTCATTTGTATTGTTGACCTATTTCTACCATTTAGTGCAACTTTCGTTCAACTTTGACCTCTCTGTCACATGGAACGGGAGCGCTTGACACCGCTCAAAACCATAGAGATTGGGAGCGCTTGACACCGTTCAAAACCATAGAGATTGGGAGCGCTTGACACCGTTCAAAACCATAGAGATTGGGAGCGCTTGCCAACGCTCAAAACCATAGAGATTGGGAGCGCTTGACAACGCTCAAAACCATAGAGATTGGGAAAGGAAAGGTACTATGTTTAACCAGGGTAACTGGACTAAGCTCAAGAACTTGTTTACAGCCAGGCCCTGCTCATAGAACATTTCATGGTAGAGGTTCAATGCCTTGTCCAAGGGCACTTCAGCGGTGGTAATTTTAACGTGCCGGTCCGGGGATACGAACTAGCGACCTTCCGATATCAAGACCGCTCCGCAAACCATTCGGCCACCGCTGCTGGGAGCACTTGACAACGCTCAAAACCATACAGATTGTTTGGTGTAGAGAAGGGGTCTTCAACACAGGGTCCGGGGACCCCTAGGAGGTCCTCAGAGATAGGGCCGTGAATTAAGTGTACTGGGATATGGATCGCTGCAATGTGAAAGCATTGAATACAGTTGAATGAAGTGTACTGGGATATGAATCGCTGCAATGTGAAAGCATTGAATACAGTTGAATGAAGTGTACTGGGATATGAATCGCTGCAATGTGAAAGCATTGAATACAGTTGAATGAAGTGTACTGGGATACGGATCGCTGCAATGTGATTATGTGAAAGCATTGAATACAGTTGAATGAAGTGTACTTGGGTGTGGAAGAATCAAGGCCAATATGAATCATGCAGGCCAGCGGGGACCGGGAACAGTTTGAATCTGAGTGTGAATCTGTCCTAAAAGTAATCAATAACAAGTAAAGTAAACATGTTCGGCGTCTCATACTTCAGCGTGCCTCTGCACTTCCCAGAATATTAACACTCACACGTTCTTCTCCTGCAGGAGACACTGAAAACTTTCTGCAACGCACAGATAAGGATTGTAATTTTGCGAGCCAGTGCACTTTGTGTCCACAACTAATGACTAATGGAGTAAATAATTACTATGAAGCTAGCCTGCGATTAATCTGATTACTCTCCCTCTGCGCACGCCGCACGCGCATGCACACACACACACACACACACACACACACACACACACACACACACACACACACACACACACACACACACACACACACACACACACACACACACACACACTATATATACTTGTGATGAAGTCAACATTTTAGTACTTCATGAATGCCATTATTTTATTTATTTCTTTTAACTTTATTTTTATTTGCAACCATAATGATTGAATGAAAACTGAATACAAATTGAAAAACATCAAAAGTAGCAGATCTACAAGCTCAAAATGCGTGGCTTCGCACCACGTTTTGAGCTTGTAGATCTGCTACTTTTGCTGCTAAAGTACTACTTATTTACTCCAAAAGTTATTTTTTTAACTCGATGAATGAATGTGCACGAGCACACACACACATACACAAGCAAGCACACGAACGCACACACCCAAGCACGTGCATGCATATATACATAACACAAGCACAGACATGCAGCCATGCACACACACACACACACACACACACACACACACACACACACACACACACACACACACACACACAAGGCCACGCACACGATCATACAGCTGAACAAGCCATCTCTTCAACCATCCAGATGTTTCCCCCCATCGTTCCACATGGCACTAATATTAATGCTAAATGACAATGGTATTCCTTTTTTATCATTTTAAAATCCTTTTTAAAATATTTGCAGAATTTAAGTACAATAGATACATTTTACTCAAGTATCACACGCGCACACACACACATGCACACACGCATGCACACGCGCACATGCGCACACACACACTCGCACAGTATAAGTGAGGAGCACCGCTGATTGTAGTCCAGAGGGATGGTGGAAGTGTTCACCACCATTATACCCTCATAATCCATCCCACTCTGAACTCACATACCCAGAATCCATCTCACTCTGAACTCACATACCCAGAATCCATCTCACTCTGAACTCACATACCCAGAATCCATCTCACCCTGAACTCACATACCCAGCATCCATATCTCCCTAAACTCACATACCCAGAATCCATATCACCCTGAACTCACATACCCAGAATCCATCTCACTCTGAACTCACATACCCAACATGTAGCCCTTTCCAAACCTAAGCACAAAACGGTTTTGCGCCGCGGACAGATGACGCTGTGATGCGTGTGAGCAGCTGGTTTTTATACAGCTGGTGGATGGGAATTAAGCTCCACCTCCGCAGACGTTTGACGCGGAAGAGAGTGCTTCCGGGAATCTGGCAGTCGTGCAAGTCGTCCGCAGAAGTGGAGCTTCTTTTCCATCCACCAGCTGTCTAAAAACACGGTTTTGAAGCTGTGTGCAGCCGAAAACGTGCGTGGCTCTTTTGATAGTGTGGCAGCACCTATTGTTAAGCTCTGTGGTGCTTGTGTGAGTCTTAAACCATTTAGACCTGAGGACATTTATATGTCAGCGTTCCTCAAACATTTTCATGTCAAGGACCCCCACAAATAATTTTAATTGGCCGCCGACCCTCATCTGAAAGTATGTTGTTCCAGGGTCCTCCACCCCGAAAGATTAAATGAGTTCGCTCTGAATGAATATTTATTCAAAGATGTGCGCCAAATTGTCACGATTATAAAAAAAATAGCAGCTCTACAAGCTTGTAGCGCGTTGAGCTTGTAGGTCTGCTATTTTTTCAATAGCTAAAGTATAACATAATCCTTAAAACAACCAAAAGGGGTTCCCTTCCTGAATGGGTTAAGGTCAAACACGAGCCCTCAAGACATGCGAGCACTCGCAGCTTCCACGGTATCGATACATGTGCGCATCCGCAAGAAAAGCTTAGTTAGAAAAGCCCCTTTCTGAGCTCTGATCTTGATGGAAATGTACAGTATAGTGTAGAGTGTCATTCTGAATTCAAAGGAGCACATATCCATGGGATCATGAAAAGGAAAGTGGGATTTCCATGCCAGTCCAGAGCTCGGAAGGGAAGAGATGATTCCTGTGAGGCGGTCCAAGGGAGAGAAAAAGAGATGAACGAACGTGGGACCATTTGTTTTTAAAGACGGGGAAGACGGGCATGCATGTGATTTCATATTTATACAAAACGAGAATATGAATAGCAATTTCTGGAATCCATATTTTTTGTATTATTATTATGAAATCTCATACTGTATACAGTGCATTTGAAGATGAAGAAGATGACACATGATGAAGGCTGCGTAGCATCATGCTCTGATGAAGGCCGCGCAGCATCATGCTCTGATGAAGTCCACGTAGCATCATGCTCTGATGAAGTCCACGTAGCATCATGCTCTGATGAAGGCCGCGCAGCATCATGCTCTGATGAAGGCTGCGTAGCATCATGCTCTGATGAAGGCCACGTAGCATCATGCTCTGATGAAGGCCGCGCAGCATCATGCTCTGATGAAGTCCACGTAGCATCATGCTCTGATGAAGTCCACGTAGCATCATGCTCTGATGAAGTCCACGTAGCATCATGCTCTGATGAAGTCCACGTAGCATCATGCTCTGATGAAGGCCACGTAGCATCATGCTCTGATGAAGTCCACTTAGCATCATGCTCTGATGAAGGCCACGTAGCATCATGCTCTGATGAAGGCCGCGCAGCATCATGCTCTGATGAAGGCCACGTAGCATCATGCTCTGATGAAGGCTGCGTAGCATCATGCTCTAATGAAGGCCGCGTAGCATCATGCTCTGATGAAGGCTGCGTAGCATCATGCTCTGATGAAGGCTGCGTAGCATCATGCTCTAATGAAGGCCGCGTAGCATCATGCTCTAATGAAGGCCACGTAGCATCATGCTCTGATGAAGGCTGCGTAGCATCATGCTCTGATGAAGGCTGCGTAGCATCATGCTCTGATGAAGGCCGCGTAGCATCATGCTCTAATGAAGGCCACGTAGCATCATGCTCTGATGAAGGCTGCGTAGCATCATGCTCTGATGAAGGCCGCGTAGCATCATGCTCTGATGAAGGCTGCGTAGCATCATGCTCTAATGAAGGCTGCGGACACTAATAGAAAATGGCGGAACCCCCAAATAGTGCACTATATGGGGCATAGGCATTGACTGTTCTCAATGTTTTCGGCTGGGGACCCCCGGAAATGCTTCGGCCATGTCTCACGCCCACCACCACCAATACAAACTGACTGCAAAAAAATAACCTTAAAATAGAGAAAATATATCATAAATTAATACTGAAAATGATATAATCATTAAGGAAAGTTTATGCATGCACCAGGTATTATGTAAACTCTAAATTTCCATTTTACATTTAATTTGGTGACCCACCGATGGGTTGGCTCAAATGGGTCTGAGAGTCTAAGGTCACATTCCCTCAGTCTCCTCATTCGACCACGTCTATCCACGGTAACGGGACATATTTGCGCTGTGTAAAATATGCTTTCTCCGTCTCCAACTGTGTTCAGCTCCTCACCCGCCACATTGCTTGCTTAATTTCCTTTATTTACTGCGGATTGCATTCACACCTGCACCGAATCGTAATCAAGTGCGATTGGAAGCGAAGCAGAATGCGATTCTTTGATAAGCATTAGGATTCGAATGAGCCTTCACACCTGCCAAACAAAGTGCACTTTCTGAAAATGCGCAGCAGGATTCGTTTTAATCGCAGCAAAGCTCTCTGGTGTGAAACTGTGAATGTGACCTAAATGTCATCAAATGGTGGTCTGTGGCTCAAATGCAGAATAAATAATGGACCTTGATATGAAAAAGCCACTGGTCTATGACATCTCTATGATGTTTCTACGGAAGAGAGTCGTGGATATTGAGGGAAAGACTGGGATAAGTGCTTCAGATCAGATGTACTGACTTTCATTGATTGCATGTTTTAAACACATTGGCTGCCAAAAACAAATTCCACAAGTTTTTCTTTCTTTCTTTCTTGCATACCAATGCATTCCTATGGGACAACTGCATAAAACTGCTCTGCACCAGAGCCTGAGGATTCCAAACACAGACATTGTCGCGTATATATGGATCAGGATTATTGTGTGCACCTATTTTGTACGGAATGGAGACATGCAGAATATGCTATGATTTTTCAGAGGTTGGTGAAAAAAGCTCTGAATCCAGGTGATGGTGGAGTGGTTGAGGTGGGTATAGAGCTGTGAGGTTGCCCATCTATTTTCCATATTATGTAACACCCAGGATTCGAACACGGGTCTCCTGTGTGAAAGTCCAACATTTTAACCACTACAACAAAGGGATATCCCTATATGGACAGGGGGGAGATATTATACTTTTGAGGTCATCAGGCAGAGGCTCTGAGCCACTCTGTTACACTATAGCTCCACCATCAGGCAGAGGCTCTGAGACACTATGTTACACTATAGCTCCACCATCAGGCAGAGGCTCTGAGCCACTCTGTTACACTATAGCTCCACCATCAGGCAGAGGCTCTGAGACACTATGTTAAACTATAGCGCCACCATCAGGCAGAGGCTCTGAGCCACTCTGTTACACTATAGCTCCACCATCAGGCAGAGGCTCTGAGCCACTCTGCTACACTATAGCTCCACCATCAGGCAGAGGCTCTGAGCCACTCTGCTACACTATAGCGCCACCATCAGGCAGAGGCTCTGAGCCACTCTGTTACACTATAGCTCCACCATCAGGCAGAGGCTCTGAGCCACTCTGTTACACTATAGCTCCACCATCAGGCAGAGGCTCTGAGCCACTCTGCTACACTATAGCTCCACCATCAGGCAGAGGCTCTGAGCCACTCTGTTACACTATAGCGCCACCATCAGGCAGAGGCTCTGAGCCACTCTGTTACACTATAGCTCCACCATCAGGCAGAGGCTCTGAGCCACTCTGCTACACTATAGCTCCACCATCAGGCAGAGGCTCTGAGCCACTCTGTTACACTATAGCTCCACCATCAGGCAGAGGCTCTGAGACACTATGTTAAACTATAGCGCCACCATCAGGCAGAGGCTCTGAGCCACTCTGTTACACTATAGCTCCACCATCAGGCAGAGGCTCTGAGACACTATGTTAAACTATAGCGCCACCATCAGGCAGAGGCTCTGAGCCACTCTGTTACACTATAGCTCCACCATCAGGCAGAGGCTCTGAGCCGCTCTGCTACACTATAGCGCCACCATCAGGCAGAGGCTCTGAGCCGCTCTGCTACACTATAGCGCCACCATCAGGCAGAGGCTCTGAGCCACTCTGCTACACTATAGCGCCACCATCAGGCTGTGAACCACTCTGCTACACTATAGCGCCACCATCAGGCAGAGGCTCTGAGCCACTCTGTTACACTATAGCGCCACCATCAGGCAGAGGCTCTGAGCCACTCTGCTACACTATAGCGCCACCATCAGGCAGAGGCTCTGAGCCACTCTGCTACACTATAGCGCCACCATCAGGCAGAGGCTCTGAGCCACTCTGTTAATCTATAGCGCCACCATCAGGCAGAGGCTCTGAGCCACTCTGCTACACTATAGCGCCACCATCAGGCAGAGGCTCTGAGCCACTCTGCTACACTATAGCGCCACCATCAGGCAGAGGCTCTGAGCCACTCTGCTACACATACACAGTATCAACACAATTAATGTGATACGTTTCATATTCAGTCAAACTTTTGTTCTTTTTATTTGTTATAGAATTTATGAACAAAAATAAATACATTCCGGGACGACGTTGAACTTTTGAACAACTGAACGTTTTCCTTCAGAAACTATAGAATGCACACATGGAAACAAAACATCAAACGTAGAAACTATGGAAGGCACGACACATGGCACACAACTTCAAACATTTCAGGGATTCCTGGGGACTCTCCGACTCCCAGTTGGTCTCTTATTCAAACTGTAAAAGCATCTTATCATAATATGAGTCAGAAAAGGAAAAACATTGCATTAACTCGCAGCCAGCCAGCCAGCCAGCCTGAGCCAGAGCCAGAGCCACAGCCGCACACGTGCATGCGCACACGCACACGCGCACACACACACACACACACACACACACACACACACACACACACACACACACACACACACACTTAAAGGTGAGACGTTTGGATCCCTATAAAGCCTAACATTTTAGTTTTAGTCGACGACATCAACACTGATGATGTCACATGATGACATATAGTGTCACATGGCATGCTGTAATGACGTGTGATGGCTCATAATAATGTACTGTAAATATCTGCTGTCGAGAAGAAACCAGGAAATGAAAAATATAAGTTTTCCAAGGAAATTAAGAAAACCATATTTTGAAAACAAAGCAGTATTGCCTCGTCAAAGTTGGTTGGTTTATATATTGCCAATTACTTGCATGAGAGGGGGAGAGGTGGTGGAGTTAGTTGCTTTAGCAGACAGTTTGAGGGTCCAATGGAGTTAAGAGGTTTTGTCCGAAGTGCTTTTTACTACTTTGCATTGGTTCAACATTTCTTAACCAACACACAGACGTAAAGCGTGTTCAATTATATAGCACTGATTTATGAAAAAGAAAAGAAAAAAAACTCAAAAATGGAGTTAGGTGGTTTCCTCTCGACAGCAACCACACAACGTGGAGTTGGCTGCTGAATAATTTTCATTTCAACAATATAATAAGTTTTTCCAATAACAATATAATACGTTTTTCCAGGCAATAAGCTGAAGGCCAAAGAGAAAGACCTCTCTGACTACATCAGCGGCGTTCAGCGCGGAACCGTATATATATTTATCCTCATAAATATAAAATGGAATGAATGAAGGAGTCCCGTCAAATACAGGCCCGGGCGTTCCGACATTAGCATTTGATCTGTTGTCTCCCCGCGGACCCCGTCTGTCCCCGTCACTTCTCTGTTTCATCTGGTGTCTCCCCACGGACCCCGTCTGTCCCCGTCACTTCTCTGTTTCATCTGGTGTCTCCACACGGACCCCGTCTGTCCCCGTCACCTCTCTGTTTCATCTGGTGTCTCCCCGTGGACCCCCCCTGTCCCCGTCACCTCTCTGTTTCATCTGGTGTCTCCCCGTGGACCCCCCCTGTCCCCGTCACCTCTCTGTTTCATCTGGTGTCTCCCCGCGGAACCCCCTGTCCCCGTCACCTCTCTGTTTCATCTGGTGTCTCCCCGCGGAACCCCCTGTCCCCGTCACCTCTCTGTTTCATCTGGTGTCTCCCCGCGGACCCCCCCTGTCCCCGTCACCTCTCTGTTTCATCTGGTGTCTCCCCGCGGACCCCCCCTGTCCCCGTCACCTCTCTGTTTCATCTGGTGTCTCCCCGCGGACCCCGTCTGTCCCTGTCAAATCTCTGTTTCATCTGGTGTCTCCCCGCGGACCCCGTCTGTCCCCGTCACCTCTCTGTTTCATCTGGTGTCTCCCCGTGGACCCCGTCTGTCCCCGTCACCTCTGTTTTTCATCTGGTGTCTCCAGGTCTGAATGGGTTATGATGGCCTACAGTATATGAACACAATGTGGATGCTTTGAGGACCAAAACCTACAGCATATGTACACAATGTGGACGCTTTGAGGGATCTCCAGATCTTTCACCCCATCAATGTATACAGGGTCTATTTTGTTGTTGGAGAGTGGTGCACCAAAGCAGCAGCGCGTGGCCAGGCGTCTGCAGTCTGCACGCCTGTGAGGGTCCAGGCGTATGCTGGGTGCAGATTCAAAAAAGACGTAGGCTATAATATAAGGTTATATTAAAGTCTACTCGTGAATCAATTCACTATGGGTTATGTCCATTCTTGGACGTAAGACAGAATAAATCTTATACACTCACGTTCTAATAATATTAGGACGGGCTTTTTTACGTCATGACGCAGTGCACGCACGTCCCTCCCCCGAGGGTATAAACACCTGCACTGCCGTCTGGGCGTCATTCGTTTTCTTCTTCTGCGTTGAGACAGACAAGCTCATCACTAAAGAAAGCCAAACTTCTAACAAATCTCAACAGGACGAGTGATACAGTAAGTTTTTGCTCGGTACCACGAGGTGAAATTTGTGTTTTCGATAGTGTTTAAGCCACACTCACGAAGAAAAGGAAAAAGGATATTGCTGTTTGGCTCCGTGTTCGACCGGACCAAATAGAACAATTTCCAACACGTGTAGCTCGCTAGAAGCAGCTAACACCGTTAAGCTAAACGCTAGCCCAGTTCGAAACAAGCTAGCGTTAGCATCCACTGTCGAGGTTTAGTAAGCCCACAGAACTCTCCCCTGTCGAGGTTTAGTAAGCCCACAGAACTCTCCTCGCTGAAGAACTAGAAGTTCCGCAGGAATGGCGGAAGAGACGACAAAGTCTAAGGCGGAGGGCCGCCGCTATCGAAGGGGAGCCATCCCCCTACCCCAGAAGCTCTGCCAGACGGAGCACTGCAGGAACCTGATGTCGGGGATGGACCGGCACACCAAGTGCCTATACCGTCTGTGGCACATGCGGTCCTGCAGGTTGCTTCCCGCTGAAGCATGTCCTCTAGAATATATAGATGTATAGACACATATATATAGAGATAATTTATAAATATGATATATATGTATTTGGGTACATATATATATATATATATGGCTATATGTGAATACATAAGTGGTATAATAGCCGACCTAGCTCCATATACACGGTAGTCTGTATATTAACAGCTAGGATAAGGGCCAGGGATTCATAGATGGTTGCGACCAGAGCACATAAGATGACATGGTTCATCAGCTCCTTACAATAGGGATAAGGGACCGTATGGACCAGGGGTCCGTTTCGGTCCCACCTCCTATAAGTCATTAGGTCTGTGACCTCTTGACCTCAACATTGTTGTCTCATAAGGGATGTGGCCATCACATCTGTGATATCACAGCCCGGGGGACACACATGAGGATGGGTATGTTTTCTCAGTGATTTGAAGGAAGTTCATTAGGTCTCCCATAGTGAATTGATTCACGAGTAGACTTTAATATAACTGGAGGTTATGCAATAACCATGGTTATATAAAGGATATGAGTGAATCAATTCACCAAATTGCCCTTCTAGCTTGTCAACGGCAGAAGGAGAAAGTATTACCGAATGACGCCCAGACGGCAGTGCAGGTGTTTATACCCTCGGGGGAGGGACGTGCGTGCACTGCGTCATGACGTAAAAAAGCCTGTCCTAATATTATTAGAACGTGAGTGTATAAGATTCATTCTGTCTTACGTCCAAGAATGGACATAACCCATAGTGAATTGATTCACTCATATCCTTTATATAACCATGGTTATTGCATAACCTCCAGTTATTGTGTGTTAATATGAGATACTGAGGACACCTTATACAATATCTATATAAGGTTATTGTGTGTTATTATGAGATACTGATGACACCTTATATGATATCCTGTATGCTTTTTTGTATTATTATGAATGCCATTTAATAATGAGACAAGGATTCTGTATATAATCATGTCCCATATTGAACCTGCATAAATGGGCTGGATTTGGGGGTCAAATGAACGAATGATTCCCGAGCGCTGCGCACGCTGCGGAGAACAAATTGCACTGCGGTAGCGTGTGTGACTAATCGTGCAACTTTGACGTGTGGGAGTTTAAAAAAGGTGTATGAATATTGGCTATATGATTCACAAATTAAATTATTGTCTGTCTGTGTCTCTGTCTCTCTCTGTCTCTCTCTGTCTCTCTGTCTCTCTCTCTCTCTCTCTCTCTCTCTCTCTCTCTCTCTCTCTCTCTCTCTGGGCAGCGTACAGGCCAAGTGCTCCATTTGTGCCGGGTGACATTTACATGAGCAGAGAATCAATTTGGAGCCTGCCTGTGCAGTCTATACATGAATATATCCCACACAGTGAGCACATCACCTCCATCTCGCCAGAGGCTGTTCTGCAGAGATACTCAAATGTTTTACTTAAGTAAAATAATCAATACTGCAAAGTAGAAATGCCAGATACGAGTACAGATACAAAAAAAAAAAAAAAAAAAAAGTCCGGAATTCAAACCGTACTTGCAGTAAAATTACAATATATTGGCATCAAAATGTACTTCTAAAGCACCAAAAGTAAAATAACTCGTTATGCAGATTGACTTTTGCAGATACAAGCATGCATGCACACGCGCGCACATGCATGCACGCACGCACGCACACACGCACGCACACACACACACACACACACACACACACACACACACACACACACACACACAATACATCCATTATGTATTAATATCAAAGCATATTGTATTCCCGTGTTCTTGACACATACAACCTGCCTTGCCTGCAGTGTTCAACATGCATAATTATATGCAGTTATTACGAATGGCCTCACTGTAGCAGGGTTCCCCAATACATTTTGACTATAGGATATAAGGCTGGGGGCCGAGTCCGCACGCACGAGGCCAAGGTCTTGTCCTGAAAATGTATTTTCAGGGCAAGACCTCATTTGAAAAGGATGCCCAGTTTGACATACACATGCTACTGACGCCCATGTAATGCCATTTATATCTAGGTCACTCCTGGTTTAACATCAGGGGATCCTCGAATGCTGTTCAATGGAACGGACTGAACCGCGGACTCTGCTCGCGGCCACACACCGCCTTAGCATCACCAACCAGAGTCACCTAACTGTCATTATGGGATGGGCTTCCCTAGCATGGCCAACCAGAGTCACCTAACTGTCATTATGAATGGGCTTCCCTAGCATGGCCAACCATAGTCACCTAACTGTCATTATGGGATGGGCTTCCCTAGCATGGCCAACCATAGTCACCTAACTGTCATTATGGGATGGGCTTCCCTAGCATGGCCAACCAGAGTCACCTAACTGTCATTATGGGATGGGCTTCCCTAGCATGGCCAACCATAGTCACCTAACTGTCATTATGGGATGGGCTTCCCTAGCATGGCCAACCAGAGTCACCTAACTGTCATTATGGGATGGGCTTCCCTAGCATGGCCAACCATAGTCACCTAACTGTCATTATGAATGGGCTTCCCTAGCATGGCCAACCAGAGTCACCTAACTGTCATTATGGGATGGGCTTCCCTAGCATGGCCAACCATAGTCACCTAACTGTCATTATGGGATGGGCTTCCCTAGCATGGCCAACCAGAGTCACCTAACTGTCAGCCAGCATATGGGTGGGGTGCTGTCAGTGACTGAAATGTTTATTTATTATTATTATGGCGGATCGCCACAATGCCTATATTTTATCATTCTATTCAGCGTCACACACACACACACACATGTCAAAAGTAGCAGATCCACAAGTTCGAAGTGCTACGCAACGTGACACGTTATATGAGCTTGTAGATCTTTGAATTTCAACGCTGAAAACAAGTAACAGTTCCACCCGACAGTGTCGTGAGCTTGTAGATTTTGTAATGATTTTCAAATCATTCTGAATTTCACATTCACATCCACTTTCACAGTGGTCAGGTGTGTCTCTGTGATTTTATTTTTATTTATTTATTTAAGCGTGAGACAAAAAAATCATGTATACATTGAAATTGAATCCATAC